>NC_000069.6:68359725-68687725 GCF_000001635.26 Mus musculus | reverse complement strand
AGCTTCCCAAGGCTTCCCTGCTCTGGTGGGCTCTGAACCCCAGCGTTTATTTGTTCATCTCCATAAGACCATGATCACCTCTGCATAATTCCTCAACTGCTTTTTATTCTGTCTGTTTCACACCTGCCCTGCTCTGCTTATGAATGAGGAAAGACACAGGAGCCAAGAGCATCTCTGCCCATACAAGAATCTCCGTTTTACACTCTCCCTTCAGGATTTTGTCTGAAGCCCTGGTTAACTTGGTGTATCTGAATTTCAGCTTTTTTTTGAGCCTCCTCAAGCCAGAGTCTCTTTCCTGCTAACAGCCATTTTCTGCCCAGCGTCTCAGTTTTCGATCCATACCCACTGTGCTTATGAACTGGCAAGTGCCTGAGCGGAGAGTGCCAGCAGTAGGGGCGTTTCCTGGGAGTTCTCCAGCTTTCAAAGATCTTGGCTTCTCAAGGCCCTGGCTGCACAGACAGCTTATTAATGCATTTGGAATAGAAGAAATGTTAAAAAAAACATAAAGAAGAGGAGAAAGAAAGAAAGAAAGAAAGAAAGAAAGAAAGAAAGAAAGAAAGAAAAGAAAAAAGATTCTTCTAGTTGTTTTTATGGAATAGTTGCTATACAATCTAAAACGGGAAATGTCTGGGGAGATGTGGGGGATGGGCCCCAGGGCTTTGCAAGCCTACGCCCACTGAGATACTCCCAACCCAGGATCAAGCTTGAATGTGGAATGTGATCAAAGTTCCAAAACTAAAGCTTTGCCTATGTTCTTTTTTTAAAAAAATAGTATACCATTCCCAATACTCTTGGTACTAGACAGCTCTGATGGATGGAGATAATAATGATGTAAACCAATACTGTTATTATTATCCCTGAGACGACTAGTTTTAATTGTCTGCCTGATTGGATTAAGAAATAGCTAGGGGGTTAGTGCAACCCACCTTTGAATGTGTCTGTAATGATGTTTCAGAGACAAGTGGGTCATGGATTAATCAATGGACTGATGATCCCTTGTTGAGTACATAATATGATAGCATTGTTGGGAGGTAGCACAGGGGAGAAGGCACATAATCAGAGGAAGTATGTCATTGGCAGTGGGGGTTTGGATGGTGTGGAGTATGTTATATGTCATCTGGCTCTTTTTTTTTTTTAATTTCTGTTGTTGTTGTTGTTTGTTTTTCAAGATAGGGTTTCTCTGTGTAGCCCTGGCTGTCCTGGAACTCACTTTGTAGACCAGGCTGGCCTTGAACTCAGAAATCTGCCTGCCTCTGCCTCCCTGGGATTAAAGGCATGCACCACCATGCCGGGCATTTCTGTCCTTTTTTAAACTTTCTGTCTGTGGACAAATTAAGATACTCCTGAGTCACCTAATCCTGTCACCATGGTAACCTGCCTGACAGTGGGCCTAGAAGCAGAGCCACTGACCAAGGGCTGAATATTCCACAGCCGTTGGCCAAAGTAAAATCTTCCTCCCTTAAGTCCCTTCTGTCAGATATTTTGGTCACTGTTTTACAAAAGTAACTGATACAGTTCTCATTTTTACAAACAAGGAAACCGAGGCACGGGGTGTCGCCTTAGCTAGTGTGAGCAGCAGTCGCTGAGGGTTGAATCTGTGTGGTGAAATCTTCCTTTTCACACCTTTAAGTTCTGTAAGTAACTAGGTACGTGGATGTTTACTGTAAACCATTTGGATTTGCAAGTGAATGGAAGTCTAAAGTTGTGTTTTATCATTTGTCTCTGTGGCTTTTCTTGTGTTACTGCTGAAAATATTTGTGAAAATGAGACATAATGGAACCAGAGAGATGGCTCAGTGGGTAAGAGCTGGTGCTGCCCTCTAGAATTGAGTACTGGTCCCAATGGGTTCCCTGGACTGGGAAGGGACAACTCCATCCTCAGGGGATAGAGACTGTCTTCTGGACTCTGAGGGCACCTGCATCCTTGTGCACATATCCTCACACCGACATGCATATATAAACACATAATTTTAAAAAATAGTGGAGGGGAAAAATCTTATAGAACCCTACCCCTAAAGAAAGAGCTACAGGTTGCAAGGAGAAATAATCCTGTCCAGGGATGAGCCTTTAAATCAGTTATCCAATAGGAACCTGTCATCCCTGAACGTATACACATACAAGCAACAGAAAATGGACTCAGCAAGTTGGGTTCATGCTTATGCATATAGATGTACTAGTACCACTTAAAGAAAAAATGACCATGAGTCTGAGAGTGAGGGCAGGGTGAGACATCGGGAAGTTTGGAGGGAGGAAGGGAAGGGGAGGTGGGGAAACAGTGTAATTATATTTTAATTACAAAATAAAAAAAAATTCTTTTAAAGAAAATGAGTGTTGTGGTTTCGTAGTCCAGGGTGAGGAGGTAGTTGAGGGCAAAGTCTTTCTGGTGCTTTCTGGGCTGAGCTGGGTTCTTCCATGCGCTGTGGAAGAAGCTGTAGCTCTCTTTAGGCAGTTCTAGATGGTAGTGACTCGCTAATCCATCTTTTCCAGGAAGCTGGTCTGAACCTGCACTTTGTAGTTACACACCTCTGTTTACTACACGACCCATTGCTTGGGAAATTTACAGGGACTGAGCCCATTGATTTCAAAGAAAGGAGAAGGAAAATAGACCAGGAAAACACAGGGCCAATTGGCATTTCAGAAGGAAGAGTCGGACTAGCTTTCTGTTCTAAATGTTTCCTTTAGTGTCAGAGCAAAGCTTTGTATCTAGTTGGTTTTCAGAGAAGCGGCTGCAGGAGGGAGACCTTTCTGACATCCCACAATCTCATTTCCTCTGGTGTTTTCACAGCTTGAGAGATGCCCTAGTAAGGACAGGAACTTAACTCATGTCAAAGAACTCCAAGGATCTGAGACCACATTCTGTGTATTACCCCTGCTAACAGCATCCTTTACGTAACAGGTAGGAACAGCTTTGAGTGGTTTTCCTCTAGAAACTAGATTGTAATATTCCCACATCCAAAAAAATATATAGCTCTATAAAGAGTGTAAGCAATACATTCTTGTAATGCAATAGAAAATGATCTATCTTGTATTTAAATAGGGCTAAACTAATTTGCTGCAATGGTTTCGGGGCAGCCATCTGACAAATAGCTTCTACAAATCTACAAAAATGGATTCTACAAATTCTACCAGAAGCCATTATCATCTGAACCAAGATTTGGGGATATGGCAAACAAAAAGTCACTGAGTTGTATACAAAGTTCCATGAAGACTTCCAAATTCATGCTTTTTTTCTTGAGCAAACTGATTAGAAACTTTTTAAATAAAAGCCTCATAACTCAGATCTCTTTGCTGAGCTAAGGACAGATGGATGTCTCCGGTGCTGAGCTGAGTGGGTGAACTGTAAGACTCTTCACACTGAGCCCATGACTTTCTGAAAAAGCATGCCTTCTAAATTGGCACTATTTCCCCTTAAAACCAAACCAAACCAAACCAAACCAAACCAAACCAAATAAAAAACAATAACTGTTACTTTTTGAATAATAAAGAAAATATATCATTGTTAGTATATAGAATGCAGAAAATGCCTTCCAGAGGACAGTTTACTCCAGGAGAAACCAATAGTCTGTTATTTTGTTTGTATGATTGGTTTGGCTTCTCAAAATAGGCTTTCTCTGTGTAGCCCTGGCTGTCCTGGAACTCTCTTTGTAGATCAGGCTGGCCTTGAACACAGACATTCTCTAGCCTCTGTCTCCTGAGTGCTGGGATTAAGGGTGTGAGCCTCCACTGCCCAGTTAGGTTATTGTTTCTTAATGCTAGGGTCTTCTGTGTCAATAGGATAGTTGAGAGTCTTCAGTCCTTGAGTGGTGTTGTCCTCCAGGGAATCTTGGTACTTTTTCCACTTGTGTTTAGGGGATTTTTCACCCCAAATATTCTAGCTAGGGTGACTCAGGGAGGAGTGGCATTGCTGCTTGCTGGTGACAGCTGCTAATGTTTATTGTGTTCATGTTGTTGCCAGGGACTGTTACAGACAGTTGTTCATTATCATTTTGTCCAGTCCTCATAAACCCTATATGCCAGACGTCATTGCTGTCACTGTTTTACAGGCCAGGAAACGGCTTTAGAGAGCTAAGTTTAACCTGAGGCAGTGTAAGAGGTGGGGTTTGAACTCAGCATAGTGTAGCTGCTCTCTTAAAATACAAGTATGATGAGACGGATGCTTGAAGATGGGAGAATATTATGCAAATACAGCCTTTTGGGGAAAATGCTTTTAGAGTACCTATTAAAAGCCTTTTAAAACAACTTTTTTAAAAAAATAAATCAAAGTAAACAAGTTTTGAGGCCCAGGTTAATGGTGTTAGTTAACATTTTGGACAGCGATGATCTGCAGAGACACAAAGGAGGGAGACAGAGTGTCTGTTTTTCCTCTGCTCTAATACTCAGTGTGAAACACTGCTGCATCCAGATGGAAGTAAGATTTTTGGCCTTGATTTAGCTAATAATATCTGTTATGTCTCCTCGTTGGTGTGTAGCTGGTGCAGTTCATGTGCTGCTGTACCACAGCATACACTGCAGGTCCCAAGAACTCAGCTCGCCTTACTTTCCTTTCTATTCCCAACAGATGTGATAGTATCTGGACAAAAGACAAAACTGCAACAGCTTAGCTTGTGAGTCTTGCCTTTGTTTTTCATTCCGGAGTTGGGAAGTATTTCATTCATGGAATAGAAGAGTTCTGCTGAACAGAGCAGGGGGAGCTCAGACACAGAAGGGAGATGAAGAGCCTGATGTGGTGGTCCAACCTTGGGAAGGCTGAGGCAGGAGGATCTCAAGTTCAGCCAGCCTGGGCTACATCATGACACTTGCCTCAAACAAAACAAAACAACACAGAGCAAAACAAGGCAGAGCTGATGAAAGTGGAAGCATTCCTGTTGCGCGCACTCAACAGGCCAGGAAGAACGACGCTGCTACAGGATCCTTCTGCACACATTTATTCAGTCCTGTTTCTTCTTTCTCCATATATCTCCCTTGTTTATATCTCCCCTGTTTATATCTCCCTTGTTTTTATATCTCCCTTGTTTATATATCTCCCCCGAACCCTGGGCCTCTCACTCCTTTTATACTCTCTCTCATCCACGCACTGCAGGCCATGCCCCCTCGCCAGTCACGAGGCTTCAGCTAATCAGGGCAGCAGGGGCAAATCTCCACCAAATTGGATTCACCTGTATCCTGGTACACCTGCGCAGCACTCAAGATGTTTGTGTCTTATATGAGGAAGTCAGGTGCAAGTCATATGACTTAGCTGCAGTCCCTGGCGCCTTTGGGACTGCCGCCACACCCGCTCCCCACAATTCCCCCTTTTTTCTTTTTTGGCAGAGAGAATGTCTGTAGATAGCCCCCCGTAGTCATGCCCCTTACCCGTCCTTGGGTGACAAACAGCATTGGTTTGATCCCTGTCTTAGGTTGGTGACATGCCCAGGGAGTCTTATCACTGACTACCTCTCAATCATGCCAAGCCACTCCTGGGGAGATTGTGTTTTGCTTGCGGCAGGTGCATCAAAAGGCCAGGATGTTAATTAACTTATGGCCAGATCTTAATTGCTGCAAGCAAGCCTCATGGGTGAAGGTAGAGGTCTGATCCCCAGTGTGCAAGCATAGGGGCCCTACACAAAACCATCCCTTAGGCTCATCACCCAGAGAGGTCTTGGCCAGCTCCCGTGTCGTTTTTCCTAGGGGAAGGGAACTAGGACACTGAACCTTCATGCAATCAGACGTGCCTTCCACAGGATGCCAACAGCAAGCTATCCTCTGTGCAGTGCTTAGCCTCGCACCCCACGGCATAACGCAGCATAATTTCTTTTAGAGCGGCAAACCGAATCTGAGGAGATTGTCCCGCCTCCACTGCAGCAAAAGCCTACGCTACCATGGCGAAAGTGCGGACCCGCACACTCTGCACCTAACACATGTGCCAAACACAAAACACACACACACTATAACAAGCATACATCCCAGGGCTCTCATCCCCGCTCATCTTCCCTGAAGCAAGGGATAGATGGCCAGCGGGGCTATCTCTTTAAGGGGAATTCAGGGATCAAAAAGGCATAGAAAAATTTGAATGTCATGTCGAGCTGGTATTGGCGCTTCTGGAACACCGAAAGGATCTCTCATCTCGGCTCCATCCTTTGTGCTTGTGGGATCATCCACCACATCCACAGGGGCAACTGGATCAGGAGCCTCATTCTTGTAGCGTCTCACCAATCTCTCCAGCACCCAAAGAGGTTCCGTCTGGTCCTGTGGAAACACACAAACAGACCCTCTCGCCCACGTCAACACCTGATCTGGTTGATCCTCTCCAAATCTCCGGACAGAAGGTCCACCTACAGGTGGATGCTGAGGAGGCATAGGGAGGGGGGAGCAAAAGCTAATTTGCCTTCCTCCTCCACCTCAGCTCTTTTATTTTGTCCTTTCTGTCCACCTGATAACACTGTGTCTCCTTTCTTTTTCCTTTTTCTTTTTAAGCCCTTCTCTTCCGACATACTTTCTTGTTGCTCTATAAGGATTTTCTGACCTGTCTTGACTGCCTCTTGATTCAAACAGTAACAGAGTCCATATATCAGAACAAACAAGACCAAAACTATCAGACCTACCCACAAAGGGTCAATGGGAGAAAAAAGCATAACTACACAGCGAGGATCTATTGATCACTACACTGAGGTTATCATAGTTCCTTAATCTGTCCTGAAACTGGGAACCTTAACTTATCCCAAAACCGGGAACGTATCGTTACTTTGTGCCTGCTTCCTGGCAACTTTATATTCCCCTCTATTTTATCCGAGGTCCTTCCCAAACTCCTGGGTTACTTTGTGCCTACTTCCTGGCAACTTTATGCTCACCTCTATTTTATCGAGGTCCTTCCCAAACTCCTGGGGTTGCAAGTTTCACTCACCATGAACTTACCCTGCCAGCAACCACTGACTGCTGAAAGTTCTGAACTCGGTGGGGGAGTCGGTTCCCCGTACGGGCCACCAATTGTCGCATCTGCTCTCGACCAGCAAGAACGATGCGACCACCAGTCCTTCTAACAGCAGTTTATTCCGTCTTCATCTTTCTTCTTTCTCTTCATCAGTACCGTTCCCCAGCTGAAGAGTTCTGAATCCACGCCAGATCCTTCTCAACAGTCTGTTTCACAGGAACCTTTATTAACCCCTTCTTCCCCGTTATGCAGTTCTGAATCCTCCCTGTAGCAGGGGGTCTTCGCTCTTGCCTGAAGATGTTTCTTGTCCCGGGTTTCGGCACCACTTGTTGCGCGCACTCAACAGGCCAGGAAGAACGACGCTGCTACAGGATCCTTCTGCACACATTTATTCAGTCCTGTTTCTTCTTTCTCCATATATCTCCCTTGTTTATATCTCCCCTGTTTATATCTCCCTTGTTTTTATATCTCCCTTGTTTATATATCTCCCCCGAACCCTGGGCCTCTCACTCCTTTTATACTCTCTCTCATCCACGCACTGCAGGCCATGCCCCCTCGCCAGTCACGAGGCTTCAGCTAATCAGGGCAGCAGGGGCAAATCTCCACCAAATTGGATTCACCTGTATCCTGGTACACCTGCGCAGCACTCAAGATGTTTGTGTCTTATATGAGGAAGTCAGGTGCAAGTCATATGACTTAGCTGCAGTCCCTGGCGCCTTTGGGACTGCCGCCACACCCGCTCCCCACACATTCCTGCCCAGAAAAAGAAAAGAAAAACCAGAGAGATTAATCCCCGTGAAGAGTCAGAGGAACAAAGCAATAGAAAACCTCACTGACTGGTTCACAGGAACTAAGGCACACAGAAGGGAAGTTCGTTTCTGAGCCAGTCAAGACTGATAGTGGCTCTGTGTGTAGCTTAGCAATTCCTCATGTAGAGGTGGCTGGAAGAGCAGTTGTGCACACCGGAGGTGGTGGAGGGCTTTCCCTTCTCAAATCACGTTCTCTGAACACATGGTTGGAGTTACTATCACTATGAAGCATTTAAACCAACAGTATTGGTGTGCACTGGGTTCTGAAATGTCATGCTCAATTTGATGCTAAAGATGGGGCAGTTGCCTCCTGGTTGAACTATCTAAAGCTGGATAGAGACCTTCAGAAGTTGCAGGGAAAGCACAGAGGGTTCTGTGATTCACTTATAACATTGCTGAGGCAGCCGCTGGGACCATATCATAGACCAACAGCAAGAGGATAGGGCTACCATGGAGCTAGGTGCAGGTGGTCTGTGCTCCGGATCTACGGAGGTTATGATGCTATGGTGGCTATATATGGGAATGATAACTTTGATGATGGAGTGAGGAGTGAGCTCTATGATCTGTCAAGACACAGTGCTGTGGCTGGTGATGCAAGCTTGGGTTTCTGTGGTGGTTACTTTGTTCCTACGAGAGGACTGTCTCTTTTGTGCAACTGAAAATAGCCATTGCTGATTCTCAGCACTGAATCCCACTGAACTCATGCAGGTTTTGGAGCTGACGACAGAGTATCAGGAGAAGCAGATGTAGACCCCATAGCCCACGAGGATGCTGCCTGCCATGTGCAAAGATAAGATGCTGCTTCCACGAGTCTTCTTGGTTTGGATCTTGGAGGTGTCTCTGTAACTGTAGGTTCTTTAATGAAAATGGAGAAGGAATAGGTCATAGGGAAGGATATGTGTGTTTAAGAGGGGGAGTGGACGTGATCTGAGAATCTCAGTGAGAGCTGCCTGTGGTCATTGTCAGAAGCCAACATAACCACCTCCCAACCTAACTCCCCCTAGGCACCCCACCCTCCCTGCATGCAGCTGTCCTTGCTAACCCTCAATGTTATTTTACTGTAAATTCTCCCTCTCTGTCGTGTGTAGATTGTGTACGTCATTATGTCCCTGGTTTTTATAACTATGGTGTGATCAATAAGGATTCCTGTAATGCTGCTTTAAAAGTGCTGCTCAGAGGGTGGCCTCTATTATAGGACACCTGTACACTCTGATGCACTAAGTCAATAAAGGCACAACTGAAAAAAAAAAAAGGTGGAGAGTGGAGAGCCATTAGGGTAGTGGCTACATTACTCCTGATAGCTTGGGTGGCTACGGGAATGGTTGGTAGAGGTGGGGTGGGGGTGGGGAGGAAGAGTCAGTGGGGTAGGTGGGAGTGGCAGTTACTGTGAGTGAGGTAGCATGGGTAAAGGTGGAGTGCTGTGGGTGTACTGAAAGCAAAGTCACCAACATGCCATTCCCTCGACTGCCTCTGGACTCTCTGACTTTCTGCAGATTTCATTTTGTATTTTAAGAATTTTATAATGATCGAAGGGATATGCTTTCAAAGTATTATTTAGGTAGGTCAAACAAGTCCAGGGGTGCAGACCTGTAATCAAAACTGCTCAGGAACAAAATCCCTGGCATGGAGTTGGGGGAGGGGAGAGGGGCACAGAGTCTCGGCACTAGGGAGAGAGGTGTTGACCTCTGACAGTTGCAGGGAGAGAAAGACTCTGTTGATTTTTAAGGCTGTGGCCCCCCACAGGTCAACCCCACTCTAGGCAGGCCACTACCAAGGGACTACACAAACTAGACTCAACAGTTAAAAAGTAGAGGAGGGGAGGTGCATCTAGGAGGAGGGGGTGAATATGACCAAAATATATTGTACAAAATTCTCAAAGAATTAATAAAAATATTTAAAAACTCCAAAAATAAAATAATTCCCAGGATGGATGGGGTAAATTTTATATCACAGCAGAACATATGCTAATATCTTACAAACTAACTTTCATGAGAGATGATACAAGATTTCCAGACCTTGGCATGGATCTGAGATTAAAGACAGAGGCAGATTGGAGCCCCTATGTGCAAGCCCAGTGGAGGGAGGCAGAGACAGGAGAATCCTGGAACCACAACGACCAATCTGGAGAGTTTGTCACACAAATTACTCAGTGAAATTTATCAATAACACAGACAAAGTAATTAAGAACATGAGGACCCCAGTAGGCCAATGAGAAAAATCATTAACAGACAACTCACTGAAGAAAGCTATAGTTAATAACTATGTTAAAAAGATATGAGACGGCTCAACCAAATACAGGTACATGAAATAAATCCTTTTAGGTTGACAAAGGTATGAAAGGGAATTCATAATGAAACTGTTTCTGAAAATAAATTTGACAAAGTTTATCAAGAATCTGAACTTTCTGGAGCCGTTGACCCCGATAAAGCCAGGAATATACCTTAAAGAATTTCAGAAATGCAAAAGACAAAAATTGTAATAACAAAATAAATGCCAAAGTATGGGCAGGTCTCTCATTAGAGAAGCTTAAATGTGGTTAGCATTTACAGAATATAATACAGCCTTATGATTAAGTTTACAAAGAGCTTTGTCAAAATAACCTATGAACATTAAAAATAAAATAAAAGCAAGTGACTTAAAGCTATTGTGGGAGGAGGCTTAAGGTGCTGCAAGCTCGCTTAGACCTGAAACAGCTTAGGAACAGGGAAGTTGGAGAGGGACGGCATAGGAAGTGGAGAGAATCAGCCAAAACGTTGCCAGTAACTGTCACGGAGTCACGGCTGTGGCCACAGCTGAGTTTGAAGATCACTGTGTGCAACATCCTGTCGCGGTACCAGGAGATAAACGCGGGGCCTGTGTGAGGGTTGGCGGTCTGCTTCCGTGGAGACCCACTTGACAGAAGTCTGAGTTTCCCCCTCAGCATCTCTCCGCAGCCTAAGAATAGCAGAAGCCGAGAAAAATGAGTGTTGGATAAACTCAAGTTTGGAACTGGGCAGAAGGAGGTGGGAGGGAGTCAGGGTAAGGAAGGCAGCTGGAGTGCCTGCTTGAGCAATGAGTCACTCAACGGAAAGCCACCAAACATGTGTACTGGGTGCCAGGCACTGGCTCCTCTGCACCTGGGGCGGGGCGTGGGGGGCGGGGGGCGGTATCAGGGACTCAAAAACACTTGGGGGAAAGGACGGGGTGGGGGTGGGGGGAAGGCTGAGAGCAAGACACGAACTACATAATAAGCTGAATATGATTGTGTGATTGGAAACGAAGGAAATGGCAGAGCTTGGAAGCCCCAAACTGCAAATATTTATTTTAAATTTGCTCCCCTTTCTTCCTTAACTATTTTTGCATTATTTGAATTATATCTGATCACATGCGTACAGAGGCACAGACTCCCTGCTTTGAGTTCTGAACAAGCTCTGGGTGGGCATAGCAAAAAAAGACAGATTTTATAAGCGGGAATTGCTTGATGAACTATTTATAAAGATAACTGCTTGGCACGTGTGCACAAGGCTGCCTTCTTTAGAGGGTTAAGGGCGTATCTGAGAGATCGGGCACTGATTTAGCACACATTAAAAACCTTGGATTTGCTCACCATAACTGGCACCCCTCAAATTAACAACATAAGTCAGTGTAGACTTGTGCAAATATGGCGATTTGCAACTTACTCGGAGAATATCAGCCAACCAAAATGAAATGCACTGGGGTGGGGGGAGGGGAGCAGGGCGGTGGGGAGACAGAGGGTGAGCATCAGGTCACTCGGGACTGCTAAGTCTTTTCTGTATTTGTTTCTACCTTGTTTACTTTTGAAATGGCCAAGGACAGCTGGACACCCTAGCTCATGCCAGGAGTCCCAGTGTGAAGGCTGAGAGAGGAGGATTTTGAGTTCAAGGATAGCTGGCCTAAGGAAACAACAAAATTTAAAAAGCAAACAAAAGGCCAAAGAGTTTGTGACTTGATTCATTCACCAAAGCTGGTCTAAGTATAGTCCGGGTAGAAAGGGAGGCATTACAGGGGGCAAAGGTACCTAAAGGTTACTTACTACCCCCAGGATACAATAAGAAGGCATGAAGGTACACTCTACATAGCTCATACCAAAGAAATAAAAGAAAGCTTAAGAAATCCAGGACACAGAGAAACACTGTCTCGAAAAACCAAAAACCAAACCAAACCAAACCAAACCAAACCAAACCAAACCAAACCAACAACAAAAACAACAAAAAAACATCAACAACTAAAAAGCAAAACAGCAACACCGAGGTAAGAGGCTGGCGAGATGGTGCAGCAGTTAAGAGCACTGGCTGCTCTTACAGAGAAGCCGGCTTATTTCCCAGCATCCACTGCGGCTCCTACATCAGACACAGAGCCCCAGAGTCTGAATTTTACCGATATGGATGTGCGACTTCCACCTTTCAAGGATATTCCATTTGCTTGCCAAGGAGTCGGTACAAACACCTTGTGAACAGTGTCCCAGCATGTCTCTGTGAACCCCAAAATGGGTCAGGAAGGCATTAAACAGAAGTGGGTTGTCCCTAGATGATATGTAAGAACACTAGCATAAAAAGCTTTTATGGTCTGTCTCAATTATTTAATCTCTGCCAGTTCAGATGAGCGTCCTCTGCCTCTGTGCTAATCCACACCGACATGTGAAGTGAGGCAAGCTATTCCCGTAGCATTCAGGAACGGAAATAGAGGTGTCAGAGGAACTTGGGAAGCAGAAATGAAGAAATGACGTCCATATAATAGCTGCTGTTTAAAAATATACTGTGAAAACTGCCAACAGGGCTGTGCATAGATGCAGCAGGTCTGGAGAAGTGCTGGCCATTTTGAGCCATTTTCTCTGATGGTTACAAACAGCTTCAACCACAGAGGCTGTGTCTATAGATATTTTCTGAGACTGATTCTCTAAGTTGCACTCTAAAAGTAATCACAAAGGTATGTGTTTTCCTTATTGGAAGGAACCTTAAAGGGCTTCATTTCCAAACCCTTTGTTCAATGGAGGTAGTAACGTAATATGACCCAGAGTGGAGAGGTGACCTGCTAAAGTCAAGTTAATGATTTATGTCAAGAGCCAGAAGAGATCTGGGGCCCTCAACTCCCACCAGAGTCCTTTCTCTTGCTCTGCAAGGCCTTGATTAATAAACTACCTGCTTCCTGAAAACTAACCTGCAGGGGTCATTCTTATATGGTGCTCGGGACACTTCCATCCTCAGAAGTATAGCTTGTCTTTCTTGGGGAAACCCAGACTTTTGGGGTCATACACACATAGCCATGTTCTGTGTTTTTGAGGAAGGGATGAGGGTGATTTTGAGTTTCATGTGTGCAAGTGTGTATGTGTGTGTGTAGTGTGTTCCTTTCTTTAAAAAAATTATTTGTTCTTCTATAATGAGCCTGTTATTGCTTGTGTCTTCAAAAAAACTAAACCATTTTAAGAAATATTATAGGGTCCAGATTATAAACAGGTGTCATACTCATATGGGCAAGGCAAACACTCTACCAAGTATGTGTGTGTGTGTGTGTGTGTGTGTGTGTGTGTGTATGTATGTATGTGTGTGTATGTATGTGCATGTATATGTGTATATATATGTGTGTGTGTGTTTGTGTGTGTATATATATATATATATATATATATATATATATATATATATTTAAAAAGCACCAAGATAGATATTTTTCTTTTAAACAAAGTTGTATTATGTAATTCTGGTTGGCTCAGAACTTGCTATGTAAATCAGACTGACCTCAGACTCTTATGATGGCACACCTGTCTCTTCTTCATGTGCTAGAATTAAAGGCAACTCAGTGTTGATTTAACTTTAAACACGTGCTGCTTTCTTTGTTCTTATCTCTTCCCACAGCTCAGCTCTCTCCTTGGAAATGACTCTACTGTGAAAAGTATAGTCTTCTGAATTCATTTTCACACAGATGTTATGATGGGAAAATTTCTCAGGTTTTTTAAAAAAATGGATTACTTTTTCTTCTTTCTTAAAGGATATGTTTGTTGGGTATAAAATTTGAGGTGGCTCTAATCTTCTTTCAGTCTATTGATGGCATCCTCATCAGTAGACTGAAATCCTTTGTCATGATTTCTGTTGTGCTTGTTAAGAGGTTAACAGGTACTAGATAACAGGCAGCTAGTTTGGGTTTTTGAATCATGGATTAGTATCATTGGCTAGTTTTGAAACCCTCTCAGCCATTATCTCTTCAGATAGTGTCTTAGTCAGGGTTTCTATTCCTGGACAAAATATCATGACCAAGAAGCAAGTTGGGGAGGAAAGGATTTATTCAGCTTATACTTCCATACTGCTGTTGATCACCAAAGGATGTCAGGACTGGAACTCAAGCAGGTCAGGAAGCAGAAGCTGATGCAGAGGCCATGGAGGGATGCTCTTTACTGGCTTGCTTTCCCTGGCTTGCTCAGCCTGCTGTCTTATAGAACCAAGACTACCAGCCCAGAGTTGGCACCACCCACAAGGGGCCTTCCACCCTTGATCACTAATTGAGAAAATGCCTTACAGCTGGATCTCGTGGAGGCATTTCCCCAAATGAAGCTCCTTTCTCTGTGATAACTCCAGCCTGTGTCAAGTTGACACAAAACTAGCCAGTATAGATAGTGTTTCATTATATGTGGTTCTTTTTGTCACAGATTAAATGTGTGGTAGACCTTCAAATATATCTTCTATATTTTTTATCCTTTTCTCTTGATTTCAATTTTTTGTGTTTCTGTGCTGCACTGTGGATATATATATATATATATATGTGTGTGTGTGTGTGTGTGTGTGTGTGTGTGTGTGTGTATTCCATATTCTAGTTCATTAGTTTTTTCATCAGCTATCTCTGGGAAGATTCAATTTTCAGCACCCACATGGCAGCTCACAACTGTCTGCAACTCCATTTCCAGTGGAGCCAACACCCTCTTCTGACCTCCACGAGTACCAGACAAGCATGTGGTGCACATACATACATGCAGATGAAAAACACCCATACACATAAAAAATAAAAAGAAAATAAATAAAGAATATAAATGATTAGAAGATTAAATGGTCTCTGACTTCCAGAGAACAAAAATGAAATGTCCAGAGATGTAAATTTAGTCAGACTTGGAGGCTGGGGCCATTGGGCACTGGCATTCCTGGGACTCCAGTAGAACATCGAGGAAATTTTGCCGTCGTGATCCTGGAGCTCCCTGCCAAGAGGCCTGGGAAGCAGCTCTAGTTCTACAGTGATCATTGCTGGAAATATTTGCTGGGCACTGAGGCTTGGGATCTTGATTGTCTTCTTTATCACTCTGGATACAGTTGGCTGAAGCAATTGGTTACAGAGTGGTCATTTTCTACTTTAAATGGCTGTAGAAGTTTGTAGTTGTAGAAGAGCTTTATGACACATCATTTGTGGCCATGGCACCCAAAAGAGAGTTGAGAGTTCATTTGGTCCTGTGGCAGCGAGTGGCAGGAGAGGAAAAACGGTCATCCAGTGGCCTAACAATGAAGATGAGGGAGACTCTGCTTACAAATCAGTGTCTTCACTCCAGGGAGCTGAGGTAGGAATAATGAGGGAGCGAAGGAAGGAGGCTAATTAAAATGGGGAACTATTTATGTCTTTTCTGGGAAGGAGGGAAGATCTTTCAGGAACTAAGGTGTTCCTTTAGGACAATGTATTTCTGATTATGGTGGCTGGTAGCTATCTTTAGCCCATAGGTTAAGGCCACAAAAGAGACAGGCATAGTTTGAAGACAGAGATGTTTCAGCCACCCTGTCAGACATTTGCAGGTCTAAGCTAGGAGTCAGTATTTTCAACTATAGTGGCTCTCAAGTCCTGGATGGGCCACAGTTACCATCATAATCCATGTAGCTGAGTGCCACCCACAGCAAAGCTAGTGGGAGTCTAGTAATAAGTCGCTCAACTATGTGATCTCCAGAATTAGTGATTTTTAGGCCAACAAGACAAATGAAGACAGAATGTTTGTTTTAGGTTTTTCTTATACAGTCATATATACATACATATCTATCTATCTATCTATCTATCTATACACATGTATTATATATACAATATAATATACATTTTTCTTATATAGTCATATATATATGCACATATATAAAATATGACTATTACCAAGATTACTCCTGGAAAATTTTATATATATATAAAATCTCCCAGGAGTGACTGAGATCTGCCTATCTCTGCCTGTCTTCACTCCACTACAGTTACTAGTATACATAGCCATGCTTGGTAGTTTACATGAATATATATATCTTGAAATCTAAACCAGATGGCAGCTCCAATTATAACATTGTTCCCAGGAGACAAAAGGCAATAGTTAATGTTATAATTACAGATATATTCAAAGATATATATTAAAAAAAAAACTCTAAGAAAACACATCAAATTCTGAAGAGGAGTTTGTATTTTGGATGGAAAAGTCTGAAGTGGGGACAAGAAGGTAAGAAAATGATGGCTCAGGAGGGAGGGTCAACTAAAATTAATGATGTAAGAAAAAGCTGTAAGGAAGTCTAAGCCTCAGCAAGCTAATTTTTAAAATAGTTTTAAAAAATAATAAATAAAAATATTTTATAAAAAGAAGTGGGTCAGGCCCAGTGGTGTCTTTAACCCTAGCACTTGGGAGACAGAGGTGGACTCATCTGTATGTGTTCAAAGGCAGTCTGGTCAACATAGTGAGTTCCAGGCCAACCAGAACTATATACTGAGTATCTCAATAAACAAACAAAAAACAAGCAAACCACAACCACCAATAACAAAAGAATTGGAATGGTGTTACCCTGTATGGGTTGATAATTGTGCTTCCAGAACCTATAAATTACCCAATGAAAATCTCAGTGCTCAGGGTAGGCTGCATCCAATGAGTTGTTGGTCAGGGGGCCTACTGAGCCCCTCAAAAGTATAAGCAATTGCCACTATTGGTGATTGTCTGCTAGAGCTAGATATTAAGACCTTACTGCTGAGACATGGTGTTCTGGCCTCAAGGCATAGAGAAATAAAGCTGGAACTAGTCTGGAAGTGTCCTCCCTGCTGATTAGACCCTAGATTACTAGAAGATGCTGTCATCACACGCTTTCTCAGCCGTGGACCCTACAAGCAACACTCCTGACCATCCAGGTAAGATGTGTCTGTCATAGAGTTCATGGCCAGAGACCATAAGCCCAATTGGGGAAGCTATTCTGGTTTTGCTAAATGGCCCTGATGTTTTTGTCAAATTGTTTAACTGACAATGCCTATGCCAATAGATTGGTGCTGGTGACTGGGGAGTCCCCCTCTCCCCCCTCCCCCCCCCCCCCGTGGGCAGAAATAGCTGCAGAAACTAAGTGGTAACAGTGACTGTTGAGTGACTACTGCATGGGATATCTATATGACTCCTACAAAAGCTTAGGGTAAGAAACAATGTAGGAGTCAGGAGAAGAGGGAGACCTTTCTTCCTACATAAAGTTAAAGGTCGATATTGGGAAGGAGAGACATTTTCTTCACTGTGAGGTGCCCATGCTCCTGTAAACAACATCTATGTTCCTTGTTCCTATGGCAACCCTAACAACTCTCATTGGGGTCTTTTTTTTTTTTAATGACATGAAAGAGGAGGATTGGTTGGGAAGTGTAAGGGGTCAGTGCGAATGGGTGGAACACAAGAAAGGACAATGGGGTGAGGATGCTCAAAAACATTATATACATGTAAAGTGCTAGTGATACCTACTATTATATACAATTAACATGTGCTAATGATAAAACAAAAACATACATGTAGTCATGTGTATTTATATAATAATTATATATTTATTTATATAATAAGAAACAGTGGAGGTTATTTGGGACCCCGCATTTAAATTAGAACAATGAACAAATCACCTGTAATATGTAGAGTGTGATTCACCCTCATCTCAGAATGGCACATATTAAACACTAAGTGTCACAAATCCAGAAGGAGGTAACTTATATCTCAGCCCATGGTGGGTGGTGCCATCCCTGGGCTGGTAGTCCTGGGTTGTGTAAGAAAGCAGGTTGAGCAAGCCATGGAAAGGAAGCCAGTTAGCAGTACTTCTCCATGGCCTCTGCATCAGCTCCTGTCTCCAGGTTCCTGCCCTGCTTGAGTTCCTGTCCTGACTTCCTTCAATGATGAACTGTGATGTGGAAGAGTAAGCCAAATAAACCATTTCCACTACAAATTACTTTTGTTCATGGTGTTTCATCACAGCAATGTAACCCTAATGTGGTGGTTTGAATAGCTGCTCCCACAGGCTGATATATTTGAATCCTTAGTCACCAGGAAGTGGAATTCTTTGCTGAGCATAGGGGATTAGCAGGTCCGACCTTGTGGGAAGAAGTGTGGGGGAGAGCTTTGAGGATTCCAAGTCCCATGCTTGGCTCAGGTTTGCACTCTGCCCATGGATCAGGATGTAGCTCTGAGCTCCTCCTAGCACCGTGCCTGCCACGCCTCCCCATCATGTTAATAATGGACTAAGCCTCTGAAACTGTAAGCAAGCATCTAATCAAACAGTTCCTTTTTTAAGAGTTTCTTTGGTAATGGTGACTCTTTATACCAATAGAACAGTGATTCAGACGCCTAACCAGGACAGAAATTGGTACCCGGATAGTGGGGTAGCAGACCTGACCATGTAGGTTTGGGGAGGATTATGGAAGACCTTTGGAGCTTTGTTTGAGAACAGCCACTAAGTGTCCAAAGCTTGGCATGTTGTTCTGTAGGAGCTTGTTAAGAATGTTGAGAGCATTGCATATCTGTACTGTAAAGTTTCAGAGGAAAACCAAGACCCTAATGTACCTTTTGTGTGAAGAATACTGAAGAATACAGTGTGTTTGTCCAGCTGGAGCTGAATAATCAGCTGTGACTTAATGGAGACCAGAACCACTAAAGTGGGACCTTTGCTTTGTTGGGCTAATCGATGCTGCTCAGCCAGGGCTGAGGCCGTAGTGGGGATTAAGAGACCAGATCATTGATTCATTGACGTGAAGTGTTCTGGGAGGTGTTTCCATAGTGTCAACACACACACACACACACACACACACACACACACACACACACAAACACACACACACACACACACACACACACACACACACACACACACACGCTGTGTTCTGGAAGCTGTATGCTGGCAGCCAAACTTAGTAGTGTAAGAGTTACCCAGGTGGTTCTGGGTTAGAAGGCATGAAGGGGTCATTGAGAGCAGTTGAGGCAATGTGTGGCAAGGTGGACATCTCTGAAGAGAGCCAAGGAGAGGCTATCAGTGACATTGTCACACAGTTGCAGCAGAAACACCACATTTTGGAGATGTCAGTAGCATGAATGACCACCAAGAACAGTATCAGCAGTGGAGTGGAGCCAACTGGAGCCTAGAAGTGAGGTTGTATGTGCTGCAGAGGCCAGGGCTGGAGAAATGCTCAAGCTCTTTGGAGAAGCCCAGAACATAGTACGTAGATGCCAGACATTGGATATTGCATTATTTACACTGTTGGAGTTTGGTTTTGCTTTAATAGATTGTGACTGTGGCCTCATTCTTCCCTCTTGAAGAAAGTATTTAACCTAATTTTGACTTTTATGGGAGTTAACAGTTAAAAGACTTTGAACTTTTAGAAGAAATTTGGATTTTTAAAGAGACTGGATATTTTAAAGAGACTAAACTTTTATTGTTTGTATTTATAAAGCCTATGGGGCCTTTAAAGTTTTAACTAGGACAATTTCCAGCATAAAGGAATAACAGATTGATGTAATAAACATGACCATGATTCTGATCCGGTTGCTTTATATTATATATGTCACACCTCACATCAAACACACAATTATGTGTTAATTTTTAAACAATGGTGCACACTAGTATGGGGATGCAACATTTTGAAAATATCTCTTAGATATTTTCTCTAAGAGTCTGGAGCTTTTGCTGGCCCTCCCAGCCAGAGTTAACAATACATTTCAGATCGCTATATACTTACTCAGTATGCTTGTTGAGCTTGCCTTCAGGAGACCAATGTAATAAGCAACCTTAGGTGCCCTAGATTTCCCATCTGGTTAACTTTTACAACCTAAGCTAATGTGTAGCTATAATCTTAAATTATGTACTTATCCATGCCCCTGACTCAAGGGTAATACATAGATGTTTGCAGGTGTGTTATAATTATTTGCTGAAGACAGCAAAAAATAGATATTGAAAGCAATCTTATATAATGAGTATCCACCATAGATGATGAACACAATATATGGATATTGCTTGACCAACAGTGATGTTTGTAGTACTGTTCGTTATCTGGGTCAGTGGCTTAATCCCTTGTAAAACTCTGTTAAAGATTTCTGTAAAGTATTCTACACTTCTTCCCCCATGTGAGCCCTATGTTAGGGGACAGACATGGACAGATGCATTCACGCAGTTGCAGGCATACACACTCCCAGATACGGGAACAGATTCTTAAGACAGCCTTCAGGAAGGCACAGACTAGCTATGTACAACAGACAGACAGAAGGACAGAGGAGGAAAGTAGAGAATTCAGATCTGGGTTTGATCCTGATTAAATGGCACAAATGAGGAGGAGGTTGCTTCGGTTTCTTTCTTTAATGTGAGAACAATGCACTACTGGTGGTTTTGAGTTAAATTTTAGTGCCCTGTATGTGGAACCTTTAATGTGTTTAATGGGCGGGTACACACATGTACACACACGTACACACACAGACACACTTTCCCTTCGTGCATCTTATCATTTTGTGCCCTGGCTCATCTGCCCACAGCAACTCCTCAGTTTCTTGGCTCCCCAGCCTTCAGAGTTTGGGTCTAATGTCATTCGATCCAGTTTCCACCTTCTTTAAATTCTCCCATCCCTCTGAATGCAGTTTTGCATTAGAGGTAATTTTCTTTTCAGCCACTCTGGCTTCTGCAATCCTTGGAGACAGGCTCCCGGGTTGTCTTGGTACCTTCAGTGCGCAACACTGATCTGGCGCATGGGCCGGTAGAAGGATCACCTTCAGCACCGACTGCAGCATCTGGAGGCGATAGTGTTTGTCAGATAAACGTCCTATCCCAGGTGCTGGGCTTTCTTGTGGAGGATGGTGCCTCTTTCTTACTCTCAGAGAAGTACAGAGTGATGAAAGAAACAAAGGGAAAGCTGGCTCAGAAGCGAGTTGGCAGTGAGTATGTCAGAGAAGAGCTGAGGAGGAAGGGTCAGTGTAACCGGGACATCTTTGACTTGATTGAGGAATGCTTACCCTGCTTCCAAAACAGCTAGTATATGAGGCAAACCTGATGGAGTCATCTGGGCTTAACGAGGCCTCAGAGTTCCTTCGGCTGCCTGTCCCTCATCACCTGCAATTTCTATTAGAAAACAACATTATTTACCCCCAGATAGTTAGGCTAGGCCTGTGTGTTACCGAAATGATCTCATTGGACCTCAGATTGCCCAGACAGCTAACCCCAGGTCATGTCTCTGCCACTTCCCTTACTCTACAACCACTGAGGCCCTTGAGTTCTTCTTCCTCAAAGTCTCTTGCATCTGCTCTTTCTCCCAACTCCCACATCGCTCTTTCAGTTCAAGCAGTGCGATCCCCAGCGCTGTTTTCTTCCACTCCAGTCTCTCTCCACTGTCATCTCCACCAGCTGCTTTACCTGCCGGGAATAGCTACTTTCCTACCCAAAAATCGTTAGTGGTTTGCTCTTTTTAAATCTTGTCTTGGGGCTCTTTGTGAGCTGATTCCAGCTGCCCTTTTAAGTTCTGTGTGGTGGGAATTTAATTGAGATGTAGACTAAACATCTGTAAGAAAATGACCTCAAGTCCAGTACCATAGAGTAGATGGAGGCTCAATATTCTCTCTTGGCCTCCAGAGCGTTGGGATTATAGAGGGCATCGTCACACTTGGATTCTTTCTCGCTTCTTGAACTTAGGTGCCCACTGTTTCCTACCCTTAGATATCAGAGAAGCTCTTTTGTGGAACATTCAGACCTGGAGGAATTAGCCTTCTGTCAAGCCCATGTCTTCTTCTACCAGTCCTCGGGCCTCTGGGTTCAGATTGAATGGTATGGTCAGCTTTCATGGGTCTCAAAGGAACACATAGAAGATTGTGGGATTTCTTGGCATCCACAGTCACATGAGCCAATTCCAATAAAAATATCATGTTGTTGTGCTGGGCGTGGTGGCGCACGCCTTTAATCCCAGCACTCAGGAGGCAGAGGCAGTCGGATTTCTGAGTTCAAGGCCGGCCTGGTCTACAAAGAGAGTTCCAGGACAGCCAGAGCTATACAGAGAAACCCTGTCTCGAAAAACAAAACAAAACAAAACAAAACAAACAAAACAAAAAACAGAAAAGCAAAAAAATCATGTTGTGTATGTGTGTGGTACTATGTGTATGTGTGTATGTGCATACATGAGCGTACAATTTGCCATATTTCTCCCAGATCCTTGACCCTTATCTGCCTTATTTGTATAAGCTGATGTTGTAAGAAGTTAAATGATGGTCAGTTAACTGGGCTAAAGGTAGCTAGGTATGGTTGCTCCCTTGAGAGGCCAAGGCATGAGCATTACTAGATCTTCAAGGTCATCCATAGAACTACATAGAAAGTACCAGGGAAGCCAGGGCTACATAGCAAGACCCAGGCCGGAGAGAGAAAGGGGAGGGGGAGGGGGAGGTCTTCTGATGTTATCTGACACTATAGCCACCATTTATTTACCTTTTTGGAAGGAGAGAAACTGAAATGAATGAAATCAGATATTTTTCATTTATTCATGGGATTGTTCTCAGAATGAAATGGTATTTTCATACCCAAAGGTAATGTGCAAGCACATTTACCCTTCAAAATTTATTTTCAGTTAGCCACATTAATTAATGACACGTAACATCAAGAGAGATGTGAATGCCCCTATCTTTTAAATTAATCAACACAAACTTCTTTCTGTTGGCTTAGAGATAGAAAGATTTGCATAATATCCTGGTTTTTATGGCTGATAAACATCCTCTTCTTTAGTTAACTCTTAATGGAGAAGTCATGTAAAAACCTGTAAATGACCATATGAATTATGTATAAAGGACTCGACTCAAGCCATGCATATAAAATGGACATTAAGATCCAAGCCTGACTTTATTATTCTTTTATAAACAGTCCCACACAGGGCTTACTAGCACAGCCATAGCCATTTTCTGGCACCAAAATACAGTTTGAACGACTGGTTCGAACCAATTTACAAAATGGAAACAAACGAAGAAAATACAGCTTATACACAGAGTTGGCATCTGGCTAATAATTCTACTAATGCCCCTTAAAATTCTGTATATCTCACATAATGCTCTGTACATTCAGTGACTTGTGAAACAGGATCCCTTCTATGCTCATTTAGCCAAGGAAAACCAATTTTAGATTGGCGAGTAATTTGTTAAGGCACTCAGAGGGACCCAGGGGGATCCATAGCCACATTAGTTAAGGAGTCCGGAGAAACGGCACCAGCAGGAGGTAGTTGGGAGTGTGATGAACATCACATCTGAGAGCCAGTGATGCTGATGTAGCTCAGCACTGAGCGGATGGCGGAAGATAGATGTCCCAGGCCAGACAGAAGAAAGTCTTCCTTTGTTCAGGTGCTCAAAGAATTGGATGATGTCAACCTACAATGTCGAGAGTAGACATTTTTTTACACAATCTTCTGATGCAAATACTAACTTCTTTCAGAAACAGTCTCATACATACACTCATGAACAATATTTCACCAAGTGGCCGTGCCGCAGTGCTGTTAACCTTCTATTATATGCCAGTGATTCTGCATGTGTGCGTGCACATGTGTGCATACAAGCACAAGCATGCCTGTGCATGTGTCATAGCACCCACGTGGAGGTCAAGGGACAACTTGTGTGAATCAGTCTCCTTCCATCATTTAAGTACTGGGTGTAGGACTCAGATAATCAGGCTGCGCAGTCTTGATTGCTAAGCCGATGGGTATCAGTTTAAAATCACCAAGGAGACACACTCTATATATGTCTTCAAGGTCAATAAAGATTTAACGGAAGGGAGAAAAACCCACCGTAAAGGAGGGTAGCTCATTCCCTGGGGAAGCTGGCAGAGTATCAGGGTTCATCACACTCCACAGCCTCACTGTAGGCACACCATGTCCAGCCTTTTAAAATCTCCTGCTGCTGAGACCTTTCCACCATGATTCACCTCAGACTCTGAGGCAAAATAACTCTTCTCTCCCCTAACTGGCTTTTCTCAGGGTATTTTGTTGTGGTGGTGGTTTTTGGTTTTGTTTTGTTTTTCAATCACAGCAACAGAGTTAGATGTAGTACTTGGTTAGTCCCTATTTAATACTCATGTCTACTTAGGGTCCTGAGTGACCCTGTCACCCCAACTTGGCTCTGTATGCCTCTTGTCTTGTCACCTTTTAATCTTCTTCTTCTTCTTCTTCTTCTTCTTCTTCTTCTTCTTCTTCTTCTTCTTCTTCTTCTTCTTCTTTTTAAGATTTTATAGTTCTGGCTGGCCTGATACACATAGAAACCTGCCTTCCTCTGCTTCACGATGCTGGGATTAAAGGCAGATGCCACCACAGCCAACCCTTATTAAAGGTCACTTGCCCCAGAGACCCTTCCCTTGACAGCTCAGTGTGAGTTAGTAGTTCCAGTGAATAACTTAGTTTTATTTTCATCTTTCTGCCCACGCTCCCTCATTCCTTCCTTCTTTCCTTTCTTTCTTCTCTGTTTCATCTAGCACAATGTTTGCCACACAGGCTGGAACCTTATATACCCTCTTTCCTACTGTGTCTCAGTGCCACGGCACTGCCTGGCACCAGTGGACACAGTGAATAAGTGCCTTTGTTTTCATTTGGCTAAGTCATCTTAGAAAAAAAGTAAACTGGCATATTCCCACTCAAATTGCTTTGTTCACTTTATAAAAACAAATATTTCCCAGTTAACGTCTACTTATAATTTAATAATAGTTGGTAGGTGAGCTGTCTCTGACTTCATTAAATTAATGTGCTGTATTCCTTAGATGTTCAGTTCAAATCCCTGACTCAGGTCCCTGAAGACCTCATCTGAGTTACAACCATCATCCTGGAGCCTACTCCTTTCTGGGCTCCTAAACTCATCCCTGGTCTCGTGTCTTCTGTGACCCTTCAGCCCACAGGATTGTCCTCCTCGCTTCTCCCCCTTGTCCTGTTGGTTGAAATTAATGTATTAGTCACTCCCAAGGACTGGGAGAGGTAACTGTAAGATAGGTGGTGGCTGGAGTGAAGTTACTAATACTTTGAGGACATGGCAACGATATGTCTTATTTCTTCCAGGCTTATGGCTTGGGTTCCTTCACACAGTGTTTGTGATTTGAATGTACTGTTGACCTCTGTGACTAATGCCATTTTGTTGCTGCTTCTAGTTTGGATTATTGGGAAAAAATGAGTGTCTGCTCTTGGCAGGAGTTGGGCCACAGCAAGACCTGAGCCAGTTTTGGCTATGACCAGTGGCAGTGGTAGAGTTCAAGTCTCTTTCCCTCAGGATGCCCGGGACAGGAAGAGTGTTTCCTCTTTTCTTTGCGGTTGCGATTGTCCAGTGAAGTCACTCTTAGCCAGAAATGGGTTGTAAAAAATGCAAGAATCAGAACCTTTTGCCTCTCACTAAAGATCTCCTCCTGCCACAAACGTGGGAGATCCAGCTGAGATAATGCCTAATTTTAGCAGATACTGCTGAATCAACCGAGACCACCTTCCTTCAAATCCAGGAAACGCACTTAACACCCCTTACCAGATAAATGATGAGATGTTAAGAACTGTTAAGACACTTCTGACGGCGTCTTCCCATGAAAAGTAGTCTGAATTTTGGAACAAACCTTGCCCTTAGTGTAGAGACATGGTAAAAAAAAAGAAAGAAAGAAAGAAAGAAAGAAGGAAAGAAAGAAAGAAAGAAGAAAGAAGAAAGAAAGAAAAGGAAAGAAAAACCCTCACTTTTCTGAATTCCCCAGCCTAAAGAGAAAGTTGTTACTTTGGGTGACTTTGGCTAGGACACTTGTCCTAGATATGGTGACATTTGAGGGACAAACATGGGTCCTGGTACTGCTTTCTTAAGAAGAGAGCATAAAAAGTACAAAGAAAATTTCTGCCTCTGAATCTCTCTCACCGGTGAGAGTTTTGACCACAGAGACAAATTCTATTTCATTTCGAAAGCTTTCCTACCTTTTACTACTTTTACATGACACTACTTTCCTGGGGAGAGGAAAACTTTGACAGGTGTGCTCAATCTTTAGATCCTGTGACACAATGTTGTCATCAGCAAAGTTCATGATCTAAAATCCTGTTTCAAAAAAAAAAATCACAAAGTTCCCAGGATTCAAAGCATGAATGAGCACATAAGCACATATATGAGTTTGCGTTGGGCTGCATTCATGGCTGTTCTGAGGAGCAGGCATCCTGTGGACCACAGGTGGACATGCTGGGGAAACGTGCATCAGGCGGCGAGGTCTGGGTTATAGATCCTCATGTCTATCCTCATGGAGCCCGGTAGCTCTTACAAAGCAGAATGTATACTATGTTTTCATTTTATTTTTCTATGTCTGTGCCCCCATCTGGTGTCGGGCACCCCAGAGAACAGTCAACTTATCCAGTTGAGCGCAGCATTCAGCATACAAGTCCTTAATGTTTCTGAGCAAATGAACAATGTTCCTGGATGCTTTCAAGTCCAGATATGATCCCGGCTGAGGAAGAGCATTCTGGCAGACAAATAATTGGAGAGAGACAAGCTCTTTACTGAAACAGAAAAGGGACTCGGAACTTCCAACCCTTTCAACACCCCCAAATCCCACAAAACGGGACTGGTAGCAGAAGAGCTTCTTCCCAATGACAATGTGGGTGTTTCTAGGCTCTCAGGCCTGTCTGCATTTATAAACATTCATTTCCTTGCAGTATTGACAGGCTGGGGCTCTTCCGTTTGTGACGGTAGTGAATTGGGCACAGCGGTTCCATCCCACAACCAATCGGTACAATCCTCTCCTTGCTTAGGCATTTGGGCTGTGAATTCCAAAGATAAGTCTGGAAGCTGCTTCCTTATTAAACCAAGGGGATTGAGGTGAGCTCTCTGTTTGCCTGTGCTGAGATAACAGCAACTTGATTTTCTCAGGCCAGCTCTCCCTTTGTAAGAAGAAAGCAGCTTTTGATTGAAGGTCACCTGCTGAGGGAAAGGACCCTGGCCAGACTGTGCAACTGGGCAATGGTTCTCAGGTCCAAACAGTGACAGAACAGGCGGAGGACTGGTCCTGGGCAGCCTTCTGTGGCTTTCTAAACATCAGTGAGGTGGGTGAGACTTGGCTGTCAGGGTTTTCTGGCCAGGCTGGCATGTAAACTGAAAGCACTGAGCTCCTCAACGTGCTTGCTGAGAATTCTAATCACACTGCCAAAGCTGCACATTTGTCCCCAGTGCTCGTGTGTGCTTGTGGCTACCTCCCTTTCAGGAGTGACAGTGCTTCTCTCCAAGTCTAGAAACAAGCACTATAATAGCTCGTCTTTTTGAACAGTCATTGTGAGCCAAGCTGCTTTGTAAGTGCTCACACACATATCAATTGACCTAATTCTCACCGCATCTCTACAGCATACATACAGCCATTGGTACCCCAAGTTAACACTTTTGAGAACTGTATGAATGGAGGCACGGTTGAAGACCTGCGCCTGAACAACCTGCAACACATTGAAGAATGGTGCTAGATAGTTCTTGGGTAGCTCATCTTAGAGTCTTAGCTCCATCAGTTCCTGCCTCTTCATTACCATTGTAGGGTCTGACTATTAATCTAACCCTTGTCTGAGTGGCCAGCACTCTGAACTCATGGCCTTACCATCCTCCCCTCTGTCTTCTCTGTCCTCTCAACCCTCTACCTGGGGTCAGTCAACTGAGTCGAAAGGGCCTGGAAATAGAGTATGGTTGGGTGGAAACATCACGTTACTACAGCAGGCACTTAGTGCAGGCGTGTGGCCATTTAGGGGCATAAGAAGCCCAGTAACATTGCATTTTCATCACCTGCAAGTTTCTTCCCATTTCCCGAGTCTCTAGAAAGTCCAACGCAGTCCACATACAGTAAATGACTTCTCTGAAAATCTGCAATTAGAGCATCACTGGGAATGCAGTTCCTCAGGGTTCTCTTGAATCTCCATCAAGGGAGCCACCCTTATACCAGTTTTTACATCCTTCCTGTATGCTGTTGTCTTACTTAGGGTTTTACTGCTGTGAGCAGACACCATGACCAAGGCAACTCTTATAAGGACAACATTTAATTGGGGCTGGCTTACAGCTTCAGAGGGTCAGTCCATTATCATCATCAAGGTGGGAGTATAGCAGCATCCATGCAGGCATGGTACAGGAGGAGCTGAGTTCTACATTTTCATCTGAAGGCCACCAGGAGAAGACTGGCTTCCAGGGAGCTAGGACAAGGGTCTTAAAGCCCATGCCACAGTAACACACCCACTCCAACAAGGCCACACCTACTCCAACAAGACCACACCTGCTCCAACAAGGCCACACCTACTCCAACAAGGCCACACCCACTCCAACAAGGCCACACCTGCTCCAACAAGGCCACACCTACTCCAACAAGGCCACACCTACTCCAACAAGGCCACACCTAATCCAACAGGGCCACATCTTCTAATAGTGCTGCTCCCTGGGCTGAGCACATACAAACCATCACAGTAGTCCTCTCTAGGGTGCATCATTTCTCCACTGTCAGCCAGTCACCTTCTCATTTCCCTGTGGACTGGCCAACATGCCCGCCAGCACCCTCCACATTCTGGCACTTCCTTCCTGAGTGGCACTGGCTGTTCTTGCTTCTATTCCTTCTGTATGCATTGTTGTTCATGGAAGTCCCAGAAGATGTCTACAGTGGCTGTGCTCCTAGTGTCTGCAATATCCAGCTCACAGCTGAGAGACAAGTACTCAAGAAGCAGACAGCGCTGTAAAATGTCCATCTAAATATCACACAATCCAAGTGCAGACTTAACACTACTCTATTTTCCTTATGTGTGTTGATCAAGAAGATGGCCACAGCAAAATTTCTCCATTGGTGTTCTCTCTCCCCCTGGGGGCTGAAGCTAAGACCTGTCCCTTTTTTAAAGCCGTGGGCAGGTTGGAACTCCCACCAAGATCTATTACATGGTCAGGATCCAGGGAGGAACTCATACGGTTAGGCCTTAACTGTGTACCCTTCCCTTCCTCTGGAAGCCAGGGCAGGATGTCCCATATGACCTTTGCTCCCAGAATCATTTGCATTTAAAGTTCTGAGTAAATACAGAATAAACAGCAGCTAGCCTTGTTGTAGCTCTTCTAGGTAGTTTTCCATTCTGACGTGAAACATAAAATTAAGAATCTTGAACACAGGAGACCTTAGTGTTTAGCAAAAGGGTAGATATTATGAAGCATCATGATCCTTTAGCCTAAGGAGTAGATGATATTTCAGTGATTCCTGATTTTCCTTTGTTCTTTTACCGTAAAAACGTCATGACTCTTCTTCTACGTTAGAACATGGAATTTGGGAATTTGGGGTATCCTAACCCTGTGTTTCCGGGCCACAGTCTCTCAGATTTGGCTCTAGTATAAACTCTCTCTTAGTCCTTTCGAAGTGAGAACTGTATTTTTGTGTCAACTCCTAGGAACCCGAGTTTGACCCCAGAATCCACACGTGTGGAGTCACCGCAACTCTCCACCCCATTCGTTCACAATACATAGTAATATATTTAAAAAAAAAAACGTCAAAAGTAGAAAAGAGAGATAAAGACTACGAGAAGCACAAAGTTTTCACTAGAAGCCCCAAGAAAGTAACAGCGTTGCTCCTGTGAGTTGCTCCAACAGTTACACAAAGTGTAAAAATTCCTGAATATTTTCATTCCAACTGTTACCAAATTAATATGCTAACAGAATGAAACAAAAGAGTGCTCACCCGTGATTTCAGAAGGAATTCCTGTGGCTTCGTTTAAAAAAATGGGCTTTGCACCTCTGAGTCTCATATTCTAAAATTAGAAGAGGCAGAAAGGGACGTTGTCCAGGTCTCTAGTTCCTCCTCGGATAGAAACAGTCTTTAATAACGAGATTAGGCTCACAGGCTCTGACTCATTAACACATTTCCTGAACATGAATGAACTCCCCAGGTCGGGCAGACAGATAGATACCTTACTTCTCTGGAAGTAGGCTGATTTACGCAGCAGGGTTTTCCACGGAGCCCTATCAGCAGTGAAAGGTTAAACAACCCAAACAAAACAAGGTATCAAGTTTGCTTGACACCTGCTGTGGGAATGGGAGTCCTTGCTAACTTTAGTTTTGAGTGGCTTCCCCATAATCAGGACGGAGTCCCTCTCAGGATTCTCCTCTCCTCAGTTTCTAGGAGTCAACACTCCCTGGTGCCTTTTAGGGTATTTCTCAGGCTGATGGTATCTCCATCCTTTTGTCTCCTGCTGGAAGATCTGAGCCATAACTGCTTCTGCTAGTATCCCCTTCCCCTAAGGCTGCCTTTCGGAGCATTGTGTGTGAGAAGCTCCTAATGTATGGACTGGAGGGAGATGTCCCTTCCCGCTAGTGTTACGAATCCCAAATTGGCACAGGGAGGTCAATCTTGGGAGATAGCACAGTGGATAAAGCGCTCAGTGCACAGGTATGAAGACGTGAGTTCAGAGCCTTGGCTCACACGTCTAAGTGCCAGGCGAGCATGGATGCCTGTCTGTAATCCAAGAGCTTTGGGGATAGAGACAGGGGGTCCCCAGAACAAACTGGCTTGCTAGACTAGCCAAGTGGTTGATCTCTATGTTCAGCTAAGAGAGAGACTGTGTCAACATTTAAGGGGCAGGAAGTCTGAGACACACTGACATCCATTAATGAGAATTACTAGAAAACAGCTGCATCTTCAAAAGCGGGTTGACTGATTTGAACTTTAGGCATGTGGAGAGAATGGAATGTTTCGGGCCCAATTACAGTTTATCTTGGGCTTTCTTTAGCCTACCAAATAGCCATCCTCCTCCCTCTCCACTTCCTGTGGTTCCTGAGGTCATGGGTCTTAGAGGGTAACTACCACTACTGTTTTGCTATACCAGCATCATCCTTCCTGACTGCACTTTAAATACTTATCCTTAAAACCAACAGATAAATGTAGCTCTCTTAACTCATTAAAGAAACTTCTTTGCATGAGATGGAGACCATTACAGAAAACTACAACTTGTTAAAACACACAGAGTGACTGATTGTAGGGTGCCTAACCACAGCAGATTTATTTACACCACTCCTCCTGTACCCAAGGCTCAGAGATCATCACAGAGGTGGGAACAGGAAGACTGTAAAAGCCAGAGGATCAGGAAGTCTGCTGCAGGACTTTGTTTTTTAAATAGGACAAGGAAGCTGCATACATACCCTCTCAACACTATGGCTCCCTAAACAAGACCTGAACAATGACGACACCAGTTGTCATGGCGGTGACTATGTGGATGGAGAAATCTCATAGGGCCTCACCCTAGAAGACAAAGTACAGGCATTTGACTATTAAGAGATGGAAAATTAGTCTTACCTAGGGATGACAGCCCCAATGGGACACCCAATATCAAGTAGTCATTCCTAAAAAAACCATATATACCCAAGCAACACTAAATGGATTAATCAGGGTATAGACAGACAGACAGACAGACACACACACACACTCACATATGTAATAATTACAAAGAGCCCATGAAAGTAAAAGGGGTAATGGACACAACAGGAGACATGGAGGGGGGGATATAATTGTATTTAAGTGAAAATAAATACTTAAAGTCTAGATTTGTGACTTTCTTTGTTCTGTTACTATGAAAACCATATGAAACCACTACTCATTTTTATATCCCTCTCCAGCAAACATTTACATTTAAAAATACTTCAATGGCAAACTAGTTTGCAAAAATACTTCTTTGTTAAAAGTGGATGGAGTGTAACTGTTTTCTCTCCCCATTTTTCCTCCTCTTTTCCTTCTTTCCTTCCTTGTGTTACAATGACCAATAATCTTGATCTAGCACCAAGGATCATATGAGCGAATGTCACCGCAGAAACTGGTTAGTATACCCCCCAGTCTGGAAGCTCTCTTGGTTTTGTTGTAATGTGGGTAGTGACTGTCTTAGCTCCATTGGTTCTTCAAGATTGACTGGTTTCAAAATGATCTGTGCAAAAGAAATGAAGGAATGGGGGAAGAAGTGGGCTGCAGGGCGTTGACGTCCAGAAACACAGGAAAGCTCTTTATAAATGACACTTTTATGAGATGGGAGAGGTAGACAGATGCTTGGCCAGCTAGCTCCCTCTGACACACACAATAGTGTATCTCATATTTTGCTATTTTTTTTCTTCCATTTTCCCTTTCCCTTTTTGTTCTCTCCCCTTTTCTCTCTTATTATGTTGGGACTGATCTAACAAATGAGTTTGATTTTTAAAAACAGGGCTCTAAAACATTGAGCCCAAAACCTTCCTGACTACCATTCATCACTAGAGTCCTGCCAATCTGGTCACATCTGTAGATGAGGCAAGATGAGCCTGGAAGTCAATGTCTGGCCATAGCTGGGTCAGTTCAGTTTTTCTATAGTGTAAGTTTGTTCAATAGGTTAAATTAAAATCTCTACCTATGGTTGATGAAGCTGTTGACCAAAGCAAGCAGTAGATTTTACTAACCATATAACAATTTTATTGTATAATTTTCAAAGCTTTCTAGAACATACTGAACTCTAATTCTTGGTATCACTTTGACAAGTATTTGGAGTCCTTCCTTCCTTCCTTCCTTCCTTCCTTCCTTCCTTCCTTCCTTCCTCCCTCTCCCTCTCCCTCTCCCTCTCCCTCTCCCTCTCCCTTTCCCTCCTCCTCTCCCTCCCTCTCCCCCTCCTCCTCTCCCTCTCCCTCTCCCTCTCCCTCTCCCTCTCCCTCTCCCTCTCCCTCTCCCTCTCCCTCTCCTCCCTTCTTAAATTCAGATGTTCTTCACAGAGCCCTTCATCACAGAGAAAGAGGACTGGGCTTAAGAACAGCTAGTCTCTAATGACAGCTTTAATATGGTATCATGGATCCTTCTACAGTGTCATCCAACCCAGCTGATGACTTCAATGGCAGTCAGGTCTAGCTGTTGCATTGTTACTGGATGGAACTGGCACACCACTAAAGGCAAATGAATGGAAAAAAAAATCTGATGATGTCCTCTATAGCTACAAAATTTGGTTCTTCCCAATACCTAAGAAAATGCTTTTTAAAATGTAAAATAAAAATCTAATAGTACAAACAAAGACAAGAGGAACAAACACCTTAACTAAAGCCAATAGCAGAAATGAAAGAGTTAGAGGGGGAGGTTCAGAGAGAAGATATGCTCCCGATTCCATCCCCTTGATGCCTACACAAGGGTTCTAAGGAAGAGGGAGGCCTTTTACCAGGCATGGTACCTCTGGCTGACTGGCAGTTAGCAGCCGTGGGTTCCTTGAAGGTAAGGGCATTGACTCACTCCTCTTTCAGTCCTCAGCATCTGATCCAGGTTGCCTGGTAAAATCCAAGTTACCAGTCTGAGTGCAGATTCCATGACTGTAGTCATGGCTAGAACTCAAAGTAAGAGTGAGACCTGGTTCCTGCCTTCAACACACTCCCTTGGCTAGAGCAAAAGGACTTTGGGTAGGTGACCTTCTGTGTGAGGGACACAACAGGCCTGGTCACAGAGAGCACTGTCCTGAGGAGCTCATGTTCAGACTGGCTCTAGGTGACAGGAGGCTATAGGGTTTTCTTTATCATAAAAAAAAATAGACAATTAAAAGCTCTTCATGGTAGTACATGTCTGTGATGCCAGCACTTGGATGATAAGGGCAGGAGGAGCAGAGGTTCAAGGACATCCTTCACTACATAGGAAATTCAAGGCCAGGCTGGACTACATGAGACCTCTGTATAAAAATACACACTAGGCAAATCAGACCATTGAAGATCATTATACATTTGTTGACTCAAAGGACGATTAGCCATGAGCTTGGGGAAAAAAGACCAGAGCTGAGGGTTAACGGGGTGTGTTGGGGTGTGGGGAGTTGTGACAGTGGGCGTGTCTGGATGTGTGGCCTCACTCACAGTTTGCTGAGGGGCAGTTTGTCGTTTGCTGTATGGTTTAATCTTAGGAAGTACTATTGAAGCTACATTTGGCTTAATCTGTTTTAAGAGTTGTTTCTGGTACTGTTTCCTCCCCACTGACATTGTCCTGATAGAAAAGGAGCTAGAGTCTTTGATTAGTCCATTGATGGAAAGACAGCAAAGGAACCACAGAAGCAGAAGAAAAGTGGAAAATTAAAGACTAGCTTTATAGCTATGCGAAAATACTACGGCATCTATTAAATAACATGTGTCTTATATATAACTCTATGTATTTATCTGTAGGAGCTCCTCATGCCACGACACTCATTAAGGCAGTAGAATGTCCCCAGACCTGCGGGATCAGCCAGACTCACCAAATGTTTGTGTTAAGGTAGCCAACTTCAGACACGACTATTCTCTGCTGACATGTTTTACTCTACCATTGCCTCTCAAGTGGTCAGGTGGGCAGAGTTCTTGGACCAGAATCAGAATAGGACAGGTGGCGTCCCTCGCTATCCTGTTGGGACTGCCTGTCACTTGAAGATCTAGGCAGGACTGGGATGCAGGGGAGTCTGAGGAGTCTCACACTCATCCTCACCACAGTGTGCCCCACTGCTCATAAGTCCATCTCAAATCACTGTCTGGGCTGCTTAACCCTCCAAGATGGGTGCCAGTCCTTGTTCTTTATTTTTACAAATGAGCCGAGTGCTGTCCAGAGCTCCAGGCTATAAAAACCTGTTGAACTTGGCCAGGAGAGAGAAACGTACATTCTTATAGGCAGAAAAGTGGGCCAGGCTTGCTTTTTTTCATAGAGAAAACAGGTTTCCTTTTTCCCCTACTGCCATAGAAACCAAACAGTTTGAACAAAATTTTATATGCAAAAGAAAAATTCCAAGTAGCACAGAGAAATAAAGCCAACTCAACAAGCAGGCATGATAAATACGTGGGCTGTAACGTAAATGTAGGTTGTCACAGAACACATTTTAAAGGAAATTTTCAATCTATAATATTTACAAATCACATAGCTAATTATATATAAACTTAAACACAGCTAAATCTTTTTTCACATGGATTTTTACTTCAATCAAATAGTTTAAGTACACCACTAAATGATCTGCATTTAGACTTTACTGTCCCAAATTTTAGTTTTGAAAGGTATAGTCATTACACAAAAAAGGGGTAGGGTCATACGTATTAGCTTTCAACTCTCCTAAAGGAAAGCTGGTCCCAAACTTACTACATAAGGGATGAGGTTGGTACAAGACTGGGCTGTGCTTGGCAAAGATGATCTGAAGCTGGGGTTCATCTGTCAGATTTGGAGCCAGAGAAATATTCCTGTGGGAAACCCAAGGGCCCTGGGCAGATCACCTCTACACGTGTTCTTCCCAAGCCAGACCATAAAGGCCCCAGGACAAGCAGGCTAGCGAGCCATCACAATGGCGTTTGTTCAACAGGATGAAGAGTCCCAGGCTGTTGGATTTTGTTAATAATTAGATTTTAAGTTCTTAAGCCTTTAAACAAGTGCTTAAATTTACTAGGATTACGTGTGGTGTAAGAATAAAATTGACTCTACTTGTGGGTAAGAGAGAAGGACATAGCAATGAACACAGCTTATCTATTTCAGAACAAACAAGGGTCTCATTTGGGCATTTGGACACCATTTTAATTCAACTTAATTATTTTCTTTTAATTACTTTCTTGTTGAGACAGTATCATATGTAGCCTAGGCTGGCCTTAATAGATACACAAGGGTGACCTTGAACTTCTGGCAGTCCCATCTCTGCCTCCCAAGAGCCAGATTACAGGTATGTGCTACCATATCTAGGCTTTAACTTAATTATTCTTTTGTCTTTCTGATAAGGGATTTCTGGTTAGATGTGGCATCATTATAAATGGCACACAGGGACAGTAAGAAGGCTTAGCAGTAAGGTGCTTGCCGCCAGACCTAATGACTTGGGCTTGGTCCTGGACTCACATGGTGGAAGGAAAGAGCTGGGTCCTGTAGATTGTTCATACACTGTGGCACAGTCTCTGCCCCTGCCCCTCCTACACACAAGAAAATACATAAATGTAAAATTATTTTGAATGAGTATGCGTACAGTACATATGGGACAAAGGATTCACCACAACCAGTTTTATGTCCTTCTGCATCTATCATATTTTCTTGGCAGCTAGAGTCGGCAAGTATCTCAAAGGATGCATTGGAAACCAAGGAGCAGACATGGTAAATGTCCTCTCCCTCTCGACCTTATGAGATAGCTATCCCTCACAGTAATGCGGCTACATAAAACATCATATATTAAAATTTTGGTGTATCTACTCTAATTTGAATCAGATACTTGGGGCAGAAAGGGCACAACAAATTGTCCCAAATTTATATTATTTGGAATCTGCCAATCAGTCAGTGTCTCCCATGAGTGCCCATCCAAGGCCAGCATTCTCCCCAGGCCAGCATTCTCCCCAGGCCAGCATTCTCCCTGCTTGTGGTTTTTTGGGAACTCCATGAAATGCTAAATGAATAGTTAGGGATCCTTTCATAAGTTACACAAAATAATGTCTTTACAAAAATCATTTCAATTAGTTTTGGTCAAAAGACAACTAGCTAAATCATTAGTGGATAAATGGCACTGGTGGAGAAAACAGAAGCAGGCTGCCAGGTCTCAGAACTAGTTCTAGATGATCATGTTTTCTACGATGTCAATTGGTATCCAGTGAGGAATGAGAGGGATCGTTTGGGTATGCATCGAGCAAACCATCATCCTTTAGAAATGCGTAACGCATACAGCCACTAAAGGTTCTGAGAGGGTCCGAAGGTTTGTGCTTAAGTCATGTGTCCAATTGTAGTACCTGCATGGACAAAACAAACAATCCATGCACTCAACATCACTTCCTGTGTATTTATTTTACATCAAACTGTTCTAGGTCCTGGGATAGGACCATATTCTTTGTTCCTGGGTTTCCTCTGCTCAGGCGAGTCTATGCTTGTTGTGAGATATAGTTCTACACTCTTCGGACAGAAGCAACTTCTCGGACGAACAATTTGTGTGTGCAGTTTCTGAGGGTCTGTGTCAGTGTGTTGTGTCAAGAAAGACATGGCGGAGCAGCTTTGTCATGGCTGTAGGGGTGTGTGGCAGACTAAGAAGCAGGGAGTGTGGCAGAAACCAGGGTATGGGCATAATCTTCATGGACTGTTGCTACGGAGCTGATTCTTCTGGTGAGACCACAACTCCCAAAGGTATCACAGCCTCCCTAAATCACACCAAAAGCTGAGAGAAAGGTCCAAAATCTGTGCCCATGAAAGTTCAAGCCTTAGCACCTAGACTGGTCTGAAACTCACGGGCTCTGGTGGTTCTCCCTCCATGGCCCAAGTCGCTAAAACTATGGGCATACATTACCATGCTGAACTAGGATTGGTTTTTTTCTTTTCTTTTTTTAAATACCCTCTGAGTTTTAGGAGATGGTTAGGTCCTCCTGATCCTAGTTAGTATTCCAGCTGGTGGGTATCTTCCAGAGAGAAGGCGTCTTCTCCCTGGAGCTGAGCTGGTGCTGGGGAGGATCTGGGGTGTGGGCTGGGATTTGCTAACAGGCTGTAAAATATGAAACCTGATGGATGTGTGGCAGCAACTCATCCAAGGCAGAACAAAACCAGTATCTCAGGCCAGCAGTCATCCTGCAGAGTCTGAGCCTGGGAACAGAATGGGATCTTAGGAAATGGAACTAGGGAGGGGGGGGGGTGGTGGTGGTAGTGGTGCAGCTTCTCAGGAAGGGAGGTCTTCCTGACCCCAACAGGTCCACGGCACACTCAGACACCAAAAGAGATGTATTATCCCAGAAGGATAAGCGATGGGGGTGGTGGCTTCAAAAGTAGACAGCAAGCAGCAGCAGCAGCAGCAGCAGCAGCGGCAGCCATAGCGACAGGAACAAGCACACCAGCAGGCAGGCAAGTTAGTGATGAATGTACAAGTGCTTGCTTTCAGCAGGAGTGGATGTTTAAGGAGAGCAGGGAACCTGTGCTACAGTGAGTTTGTATGTCCTAATTGAACGTATTAACTAAATAATGAATTTCGACTGTTGGACCTTGCTGTCTCAGGGATGAGCTAGTGATCAAATCAGGGAATGGATCTCGGGTGCTAGCATTAGGAATGTTATCTGGTTTTGGTCAAGGGGAGAAGGAGGGTAAAAGGCACAACATGGCACCACGTTTGCCATGCTTGGGCCTCCTAGCAGCGATCTGCATTCTCTTTTCAGGGCACTGGTGATTTTGGCCATGATGGTGAAGGAACTTTTAAGGATGCGGATGATAACTAATACGCTATACCTGGTCATACATGTTCAGCAGCCATGTTGAAAACTGACAGTTCCAGAGAATGGTCCCACAAAGTCACACACTTCCACACTCCTACTGGTATTTGGAGCAAAGGACTGTATTTGAGGGAAGGAGGCTTTTAAGTGGATTTTAGGTGATCTTGCTACATTTTTTTTTAACACACCATTTTCTATACTTGGATGGTGAGTCTCTGCTCGCAACTTCCTTGGTACTGACAACTTCCATGGGCTTTTCTTCATTAACTGACTTCTTCAGACTGAAAGATGGATTCAGTTGCTACATTCTTCCTGAACAGTGGTCAGTTTCCCAGTTCATTCGTTATTTTCATGGATCCCCAAGGATCCCGGGGCTTAAGAACAGAAGTGGATGCTCACAGTCATCTATTGGATGGAACACAGGGCCCCCAATGGAGGAGCTAGAGAAAGCACTCAAGGAGCTGAAGGGGTTTGCAACCCTATAGGAGGAACAACAATATGAACTAACCAGTATCCCCAGAGCTGTGTCTCTAGTTGCATATGTATCGGAAGATGGCCTAGTCGGCCATCAATGAGAAGAGAGGCCCTTGGTTTTGTGAAGATTTATACCCCAGTATAGAGGAACGCAAGGGCCAGGAAGCAGGAGTGGGTGGGTTGGGGAGCAGGGGAAGGGGAAAGGGTATAGGGGATTTTTGGAGAGGAAACTAGGAAAGGGGATAGCATTTGAAATGTAAATGAAGAAGATATCTAATAAAAATATTTTTTTTAAAAAAAAGAACTTGTTTTCAGAAGCCACACTTACACACTGCTGTCCTGCTTCTGCCCCTGCATCCACGAGTGCTATCTATCACAGCCTGATAGCAGGTGAGCTGCACATTTGTGCACTTTAGTTTTGACACTCAGGAACAAGAAGACATGTGTCGGTGGGATAATATTTTATTATTATGTTAAGAGAGGAGGAGAAGCTTAATTATAAGACCACCTCAACCTCAAGTTCTTTTTTTTTAATTTTTAAAATTTTGTATGATAGGGTCTTAGATAGTCCAAGCTAACTGGCAAACAGCTAAGGGTGTCCTTGAATCCCTGGTCCTCCTGCCTCCACCTTCCCAGTGCTGAAACGATAGTCATGCCTGTTAGAGTATTTGATCTTATATGTTCCTGGGATAAAACCCATGGCTTTGAGCTGCTGAGCAAGCACTGCACACTTTTCCAGCTGTCACCTAGCTCTGCTAGTGGTGGCTGTGAGAAGCCCTCTCAGGGCTGGGCATTTCTTTCTGGTCCCCATCTGTAACGGTTCAATAAAGACGTTCGGGATTTTAGTTTGACACACATCTGCAGAACAACTGCTTGTTCCTTTTCTTCATTTTCTTTTTTTATTGGTTATTTTATTTATTTACATTTCAAATGTTATCTCTCTTCCCAGTTTCCCCTCTACAAGCTCACTACCCCCCCCCCCCTTGCCCCTATGAGGGTGCTTCCCCACCCACTCCTGCCTTAACGGCCTAGCGCTCTCCTATTCTGGGTCATCAAGCCTCCACAAGACCAAGGGGCTCCCCTCCCACTGATGCCAGATAAGGCCATCCTCTGCTACCTATCCAGCTGGAGCCATGGGTACCTCCATGTGAACTCTTTGGCTGGCGGTTTAGTCTCTGGGAGCTTGGGGGGTCTGGTTGGTTGATAGTGTTGTTCTTCCTCTGGGGTTGCAAACTCCTTCAGTTCCTACAGTGTTTGCCCTAACTTCCCCATTGAGGTCCCTGTATTCAGTCCATTGTTTGGCTGTGTACAACCATATTGGTCAGGACCTGGCAGAGTCTCTCAGAGACAGCTGTATCAGGCTCCTGTCAGCAAGCACTTCTTGCCATCCGCAATAGTGTCTGGGTTTGGTGTCTGCTTGTGGGATGGATCCCTAGGTGGGGCAGTCTCTGGATGGCCTTTTCTTCAATCTCTGTGCCACTGTTTGTCTTTGTATTTCCTCTAGACGAGCAACTGCTTGTTTCTTGCTTGAGAATCATTCCACACTCCTGTTGTGAGGCCAAAGTTATGTTTTAAGTTTAAATTCCCATGCTTAACAGATCTATAAAACAAAAATCAACCAAACAAGAACGGACAACTTTCTGGAATGCTGGGGGCTGCTGTGTATGTCAGATAGCAAGCCACATGTTGTTGCTTTTGTAAACAAGCTTGACCGCCCAACCGAACAGGACATACTCAATCACAAATGGGTGGAAAGAAGTATGTCATGATGTATGCTTGCCCCCAGTTGGGTGAAGGCTAGAAGTAGTACATAGCCTTGTGGGGCTTTGCTTTTTAAGTTTCTGACTATTGCAATTCATGACCATACTCTGAGAACCCCAGATAGTGTCCTGGCTAGTGTCCATCATCCTGGCCAAGCATTTAATAAAGCATGCTTCAAATTTGGCTTAAAATTTGGGGTAATGGTCTTATCCTCACCAAGTGGGATAAGACTCCAGATGTGGTTCTATCTGTCAAGAGGTCTCTGAAGGACTAGTGTGAGCTTCCAGACATCAACTCCTCTTTTCTCTCTGAAGCCCCATGTGAAGAGGGAACACAGTCTAGAGCCTGTTGTGACCAGGAACCACTGCTGTGGTTGTGTTCATCCAGAGACCTGCCTCATGAAGCCCCAGTTCCTGCGCAACAAGAGGAAATTCTCTCACCCGACTCCACTCACAGACCCTTAGCTCACGTTTGTGGGATCTTTAGTTTTTCTCTTTGGGAAGTAACCAGTTTTCTCCCACCTGACCTGAACTATCACTTCTTCCGCATTTTGACTTTCACAATCTGTGCAGAGCCTGGACTTCAGGAGCAGTGAGCCCTCAGGTGCCTGCTCACAGGACTGCCTTCTGATGCCTCACTATTCCACCGAGCCTTCTGGGGTTTCTAAACCACTGGCTTTGAAGAATGAGACTTATCAGGGTGGTTTGTGAAACTAATGATGTAACATTTTTCTCTGGTGGAATAGCCCAGGCTCAGGAGTTGCTCTTCAAACCTGCTCAGGCACCACAAGAAAGTGGGGGCCCGTGTTTACTCTCATCTGTGAAGCACCCATGTTCTCAGACTTCTTCCTTAAGGCCTGCCTTTGGTTCCCTCTGGTGTCTGATACAGGAAGTGAGCCAGAGGCTCCTGTCCTCTTGGGCCAGCATAAGTGAGGAGCCTGTTGTCCTTTTCCCACAATAGCACATCAGTGAGCTCTGTTGAGTTTCCTTAGACACATCCCAGTCAGATGCATAACTTACCAATCACAGTTTAGGCTAATCAATACTTGCCAACTTCCATTCACTTTAGAGAGTTTATCCTTCCTATCTGTACTTCTCTCTGAATGCTATTGCTGCTGTGCCCTGCACTGTAGGTGTGGCATGAATTCTTTAAAAGTTGAGATTCTCTGTCTACTACTGTAGAAAATGTCTACATATGTAAAGGGGTGGGGTAAATGGAATGACTCCATAATGGAGTGTGTCAGCCATCATTGGCCATCAAAGAAAAAGTCCAGGAACAGATAGATATGGACTACCTCTTTTTGGGTTGTTGGGGCATGGTCTTCCTCAACTGTCACATGCTATTGCCACTGCTCTTTGTCACCCTCCAGAACTTGCTGGGAATACTGTATCGATGAAGACACCATGAACCTGAATCATATGACACAGGGATTGAGGAATAGTCCTGACCTTGAAAACCTCCCAGCTACTCACTGATTGGTAAGACTCTGAGCCTAGGCATCGTACTCTATTCCAAATTAATAGTCTCCTGCCTCAATTGGAAAGCACATGCCACTGCCTGGAGTGAGAGAGGGAAGTAGAGATGAAGGAAAGAAAGAAGAAACGCAGGTAGACAGGCTTCCAAAAGGAGGTATTATCCTTCCCACTGAGTTGAGCCAAGTTCAGTAGGTAGATGGGGAATGAAAGACATTGCAGAGGAAGAAATGTGTTAAAAATCTAATCTATGGAATAAAAAAGCTGAAAAGTTCTGATTATGGACGGAGGGTTGAGTTCGTGTAGGAAACAGATTAGGCTGGGGGGGGGGGTGTCAAAGAGCACTTTGTCTTCCACAACAAGTTATTTGTGCTTTATCTCAGCAGCACTGAGAAGTGATTGATATGTTTCAGGCATAGCAAGGGTTGACACTGACATGAGCACCGTGTTCAGGGAGTCCCCAGGACAGCATTCCCTAGGTATCCTCATGGCTAACTGCCATAATGATTTCTTTCCATCTTTAGCCTTTCTCATGGAAGCAAATGATACAAATACCAGTGTCTCAGGTCAGAAGTTTGTGTATGTTGTCACCATCAGGTGTCAATAGACAGTGCCAATCCAGTTGCTATACAGCTGGACCTAGTTAAAGTAAATTAATTCAAAGCTCCAAGATTGGGAATCTGGGCAAGAAATTGAGACATCTGAAGTGTTGACATAGATGGGAAGGAGATAAGAGAGGGTTTGGAGGAAATATGTTACATACATGTAAGTTTTCTTTGTTGTTTGTTTGTTTGTTTCTCTGTGTAACAGATCCATGACTGTATTGGAACTTGCACTGTGGACCTGGCTAGCCTGGAGCTCACAAAGATCTGCCTGCCTCTGCCTCCCAAGTGCTAGAATTAAAGGTGTGCATCACCACACCTGGATCTTTGAAGAAATTTTAATAAAAGTTAAACAATAAGAATGTGAGCGTCATTCTCCATTTCTTGCTTTCATGAATAACCTCCATCTAATCTGTCAGGGTGTTCTCTGACACATCTCCCGAGCCTGTTCACTTCTCTCATATCTGTCCTGTCTGTCCTGGATAACTGTGAGTGCCTCCTGCTTAGCTTTCTCCTGCCCCTAAATGTCTACTAGAAATTGAAGGGAATCTTTGAAATAAACAGATTATGCAAGACTTCAAACGAAACTCTCTTGCTTACTCTGAGAGCTCTCTGCTGAACTTGAAATAGACTCTCAACTCCTTAGGGTAGAACCACTGGTCTACAGTGTGCTTTTTCTCCACTTTCCAATGTTAAGAGTGTTATCCTTGTGTAATCCAACACAATGACAATGTGTTATGCGTGTATGTCTGTGTGTGCATGTGTGTATGTGTGTTATATGTGTGTGTTGTATGTGCATGTTGTGGTGTGTGTGTGTGCTGTGTATGTATGCATATGTGTGTTGTATGTGTAATGTGTATGTGTTGTGTGCATGTGCTATGTGTGTGCTATGTGTATATGTATGTATGTGCATGTTTATGTGTATATTGTATGTATATATATATTGTGTGTGTGTGTATGTGTGTGTGCTGCTAGGGAATAAACCCACAAGCCAGACGCACACTTTCCCACTAAGCTCTGTCACCCATCCTTCAATTCATTTATTTTTTTCTTACAGTGTCATGCATTTTTTTTTTTACCACTTACTTAAAAATACTTTCAAACGTAGTTTATTTTTCTTTTTTCCCCCCTTCCCTTTTCCCTCTTGCTCTGGCCCTGCTCCCTTCAGCCCATAGGGTTTTTTGTTTGCTTGTTTGTTTGTTTCTCATTACGGATGGTTGTGAGCCACCATGTGGTTACTGGGATTTGAACTCATGACCTCCAGAAAAGCAGTTAGTGCTCTTAACTGCTGAGCCATCTCTCTAGCCCTGTTGATTTTTCTTAATAAAATGTCTGCCCTGGGAGAAAACGGACATGTCTGCTCTTCTCCACAGTACCTCAGCCTTGCATGGCGAAGCACATGCGGTGCCAGCATCAGAGGATGCTTGTTGACTGAATTATTGAAGAGCTGGATGCAATTTAATGCTCAAGGGCAAGGCTGTTTGTTGTCTCTCTGGATTTTTAAAGAGAGGAGGAGAAGGGGAAAATACCAGTTTATCCCTTTAGCCTTATCTTTCTCCTTTGTCAAAATGCACTTACCGATTGTCCTGGCTACTTTTATGTCAACTTAATGCAAGTTAGAGTCATCTGAAAGGAAGGAACCTTAATGGAGAAAATTCCTCCATAAGACCCAACGTAGGACATTTTCTTAATTAATGACTAATTGGGGAGGGTCTAGCCCGTTGTGAGTGGTGCCATCTCTGAGATGGTGGTCCTGGGTTCTATAAGAAAGCAGGCTGAGCAAGCCATGGAGAGCAAGCCAGTGAGCAGCATCCCTCCATGGCCTCTGATTAGCTTCTCCCTCCAGGTTCCTGCCCTGCTTGAGTTCCTGTCCTCCCTGTGTTTGATGGTGAACTGTTCTGTGGAACTGTGAGTGAAGTCAACCATTTTCTCCCCAAGTTGCTTCTGGTCCTGGTGTTAGATCACAGTTGTAACCCCAGTTAAGACACTGATCATAGAGATCAATTGCTCGGCCTGGTTTTCCACTGAGATGTTTTTTTCAGGGTGCTGACTGGCTGAGGTTGCAGCACAACCACGTTTCATCACATCCAAGAGGTGCTACTTGTCCCCACGGATCAAGACAAAATGAAACGAAACACAAAACAAAACAAAACAAAACAAGCTGTCTCACCAAGGGAGCAGAAATGAGTTCGGCTCAGACCACAGTAAGTACACACTGCAGAGTCCAAGGACGAGGAAGCATCTCAGGCCAACCCCCTTTGGTGGACACAAGAGGAAATAGGAAGTGTAAGTGGTCGAATAAACAGCATCTGTCCTGAGTTTCCTGCCACCCACTTGCATCCACAGCTTTTGGCTTCTAGCGCCACCCTGAACTAGAGTGGTCCCATGATCAGTGGATTAACATTTTCCACTACTGTGACAACAACAACAACAACACCATAAAGTGAACATCTTATAAAGAAAGCTAGTTTACTTAGCTCACAGGTTTGGGGCCTCCAAGATTTGGTAATCCCATTGGTCAAGCATTTGGTGGAAACCTCATGACGGATGATGTCACAGTAGAGGGAGGAAGAGACCCAAGAGCCATTATTTTACAACAACATCCTCTCAAGAGGAAGCTCACGCTATGGAACCCCTTTGACGTTGATGGCCTTGCCACCTTCAGTAGGCAGCACCTCTTCCTGGTTTTTAGTGTAACAATCGAACACAGGGCTCTACTCTCATAAGCGAGCACTCTACCACTGAGCTACATGCCAACCATAGGTTCTATCTCTTAAAGGATCACAGCACCAACTGGTTGCAACACCTGTTTCAGGGATACACTCGGGCGACAGACAAACCGAGATATTCTCATGAAGGAAGAACTGTGTTGTGTAGGCAAAGCAGTCAGAGCCATTCTAGGCATCCAGAATGCCCCCTGCATCTTAAATCTTACTAGTTTTCAATGCATTCTGTAAGATTTTTTTTTTTAGGGGAAGCTTATTTTTATTTGTACTTTCATGGTGCCTGCATTTTGATAACATTTCTAAGTTTACCATCTCTTACATAGTTGTGGAATATTTCTTCAGACTCTTGCAATATCCAAGGCAGGCAACCTCCAATTCTCATGTGGTCCACAGGTCTCACAGGCAGTGAGTGTGTCCTCTTGACCCCTGCACTTAATTCAAATTAGTTGCCAACATCAAAAATTGATCAATTTTATATAGTGATATGAAGTTATGGCTTCTCTTGGGACACAGCAAGAACTTGCAATTCTTGTCTGTAATCTTCCATGGCAACAGTTGGCTGGAACAGATTAGAAGCCATCCTATTTAGAGACCTGGGGATACTCCCCAGTTTAATACTATCACCACCACCACCACCACCACCACCACCACCACCACCACCACTCTCTATAGCCCATGTGCAGCCAGCTTGCTCGCTTACTTTGCCTGCTCAGCTCCTGAAAGTTTTTGCAGGAGTAACTCCCATTCCACCCCTCCTGAAGCATTCTGAGACTTCAGATCCATGACCCTCTTCATGGTCTCGTGGGCTTTGGGGGCAATGCTTCTCAGCTTGGGCCTCTCCGGTTTCAAGGGTCAGGATTAGCTGTTTGTTCTCTCCTGAGGGTGTGGTCCACAGGGACTTTGTCTTGAACAGTGGTGAAGTTTAGAAGAAAGCTGTTCTGAAGGATTTGAAAGCAGAATGTGGAGGGATTCGAGGTATACTGTAACAGTTAGGTTGGGAAGGGGCCAGGGAAAGTTCAGAGGTGTCTCCCAAACAGTCATGGAGCAAGATCAGCTAAGTTTGTACTTTAGTTCAGGAAAAAGAGCTCTTGATAGGAAAGGGTGTTCCCACTCACTCTCTACCCTATGTACTGCTCTGTCCCCCAACTCTTCCACAGCTGCTACCTCCGAAGTCACCACTAGTCTCTTCCCTGAAACACTCCCCCCCTCCAAATCTTTAAAGCTCAAGCTTTCAAAAGAAAAGGTGATATTTGAAGATAAAGGCTTGGAGATAAGGAAATTTAGATGATATCCTGAGGGTGGTCTTGGTGATAGACAGGGCTCTGGTTAGAGGGAACACGGGGAAGCTTGCTCGCTCTCATGTGAGTAGACAGTAAAATGCACACTGAAAAGCCACAGGCACACTGCTCATAGGTACCTGGCTTTTGGTTTTCAGTATCAGAATGCACAGTAGAACCTGGAGCCTACTTTTTCAGAACAGACACATACAACAGACAAAAGGCAGAAAAACAGCCAAGAACTGGGAAAGAGGAAGGAAAGTGTGACAGAGAGAGCTAGTTATACAGCAACACAGAATTGAACATCCCCATCCGGGCAGTAAAGCAAAGACCAGTTGTGTGGGTTTCATTCGTACACCCAAAGTTCTCTCCTGGTACCCTTCGCTTTCTCTTCTTGTCTGTTTTCTTTTGCAATGGATGCATGTGGGCACGCATGTGCACATATGCATATGAACATACATGTATGTGGAGCATGTATATGTGTGGAGAACATACATGTATGTGTGTGGAAGCTGGACATTGATATTCCGTGCCTTTCTCAATTGCCCTGGACTTTATTTACTAGGCAAGGTAACTCTGCCAACCTAGAGCTTGATAGTCAGCTACCCAGCTGGCCTCTAACATGCTGGGATTACAGTTGCCACGCCTCAACAGCTTTCACATGGGTGTGAGAATCTCAACGCCAGGCCTCACATTTGAACAGCAACCACTTTATCCTCTGAGCCGGGAACACAGTAACATATCGGAAAATCTTTCCTTTTCGCCTTTTATTGAAAGAACAAATTATATTGAAAACACTGACTACCTGTAATTTACTTTCTTTATTTAAAGTGATGTAGATTTGTATCTTAAAGATTAAAGCCATTTAGTGTTTTAAGCTTTTGTGACCACTTTGAGTTCTCAGACCATGGTAAGATATGGTGGACCTAGCTGCTGCTGCTACTACCACTACTACTACTACTAATACTACTACTACTACCACCTAACAGCTAATGACTATAATCATCAGTAATTAATATATGGAACAATGTTCTAAGTACGTCATACACAAGTCTTTCATTTCCTAAAATAACTCCAGGGGATAGATATTATTATTAACACTATTTTCCAGAGGAAAGAGTAGGCTTGGTGGTTTAATTAGCTTCCTGAAGCTCACGAGCTGCCTGGTAGATGAGTATGTTTCAGTTGAGGTGGTTTGGCTAGGCTGGCTGGCAAAAAGCTCTCGTCTCCACCTCTTAGTGCTCAGGCTACAGGGATGAATGTACAACCATGCTTGGCTTGTTACATGGGTGTATGGATTAGAACCCAGGTCCACATGCTTGCAGAGAAAGAAATATCTTCCCACTGAGCCATTGTCCTAGATCTAAATCTTGATCTTAGCGATTAAATATATCAGGTATTGACCTAAGTTTATGTCATATGAAAATGAGATCCAAGGTGATAAGAGCTGTAAGTATGTTTCAGTCTCTCAAATGGGATTAACATGTATTTCTAAATGATCAAGCTATTCAAAATATTCTATAATATCTAATGCCCATATCCCTAAGCAAGAACTACAGCCAAATACTGAGTAATCATAATTTCTGTCCATACAGCAACATCTCCCTAGGGCTGGGTTCTGGAACTTGACCAAGAGCAGATTAGAAATTGAAAAGCAGTTCCTTCCCTGTGAGGGAGTGCTGTAGTTGGTCAGAGTTTAAATTATTTGAGTTGTCTTCAAGGTGAACCCACTTCCTGCCAGATTGCAGAGGAAGACTGCCATGGCAGGTGTAAAGAGAAGTCCAGAGCCTCAGTGACTTAAGGAATCTTTGTTGGGGAAAGTTACAAAGTGTGACAACTAGGGAATTGGGCTTGCAAAGCTCTCCACGTATGCAGCCATCTGAGCATATATAGAGGGAGATCAGGAAAGATCCCAGGGGTCCACGCCTCCCTGACCCACAGAGGCCACGCCTCCCTGACTCACAGAGGCCAGAGCCTTGCAAGTAAGATTCAGGGGGTTAGATGGGGGCACCCGTGGGCATGTGAGGGCTTCCCAAAGCAGATAAGAACGCTGTCCAGGGTAATGTCGCTCTGGCCCAAGGTCAGGTTGACTCTGAGTCTCACAATTGTTGGTTAGTACGGTTGTATTTTATGAAGTTCCCTTAGAACAAAATTCAGCAATACCATCAAATGACTGATGTGTATTCTCTGTTCTGGATTATTATTATTATTATTATTATTATTATTATTATTATTATTTTGCCTCTGGGACATTTGCAGAAATGGACATTAACAAGAAATGAATTAAATAAACCACTGTCTCTAAATGGAATACAATATAGGTATGAAAAGGTGGCCTGTCTGAGTGGGCTGACTGAGAATTATGTTTGAGAATTATGCCCACACTTTTTGGTGTTCTTTGAAAAGAAATGAAGGATTATGTGGGTTTCTATCCAGCCTTCCAAAAACTGCACCAGGCTGTAAAGCAAAGTTAGGTGTGGAGATTTAACCAGCGTCTGGTGAGTCATCCTTTTCTGTAGTTGCCTTAGTTGCCAGAGCCACTACAGGAGTGAAAAAATAAGTATTTGTGGGTTTTCTGTTTATGTGTGTGCTTTTTTTTTTTTTAAATTTTAATGGAGACAGGATTTCTCTGTGTATCCCTGGCTGTCTGGAGCTCACTCTGTAGACCAGGCTGGCCATGATCTCAGAGATCTGTCTGCCTCTACCTCCTGAGTGCTGGGATGAAAGGTGTGCGCCACCACCACCCGTGTTTTCATTTTTGAAAGGCCATAAAGGACAGTGTCAAGGATGGGCAAGAGGTGACTAACATAGAGGGTAGCACTTTGGGAAGGTTTTATAGCAGTCCTGGTGAGAAAGAACAATGTCCAGACGGCACTGGTCCTCGGCCTGCCTAGGTGAAGTGTATGGGATTCATTTAGAAGAAGCAACAGCAGGGGCTGGTGGCCACTGCATTTGAACTGGTAAAAGACAATAAAGGTGTCAAATGTAAGTCCCAATGTTTCAGGCTTGAAACATCGCTGGACCTTTTAAGCAAAAACCTCTACAAGCCAGTGGGGATCCTAGGCTTAGAGTGGCAGGAAGTTTAGCCAGCCATAGGGGAGGGAGCAGGGAGACCTCACTACAGCTGGACGGGCAGCTAGGAGCTGGCTTCTTCCTTTGGGCTCATTTAGCCTCCAGTCCTCAGTGGTTTCCAGGGTTTCTTGTTAGAAGGCCATGAGCAGGAACTATTCAGGCACAATCACCTCAACCAAATGCCACAGAAATGGAAAGCGAAACCACAGGGGGCAGACGTAAAAACCAAAGCAAATGCCCTTCTTAGAAACACTTTGTTCGTTTGATTCTTCAGTTTCCATTTGTGCCAATGTAATTAAACAGCGTTCTTTCTTTTCCGAGGAACCTCTTTATCTGACCACAGGGATTTCCCTCTAGAGGAGCAGTAAGACCCTAAGACCTCAGAACACCTAAGGAACCTTCCTGACAATCATCGTGCCAATCCACAATGGGAAATTTGACCTCTGGTCCAGACTACAGGTGTCAAATTCACTCTGAAACCGTGGAGGTCTCCCATTCATGAAACATCCCATTCATGACTATTCAGACTGAAAACAAGAAACCTCATGCTGTGTATGGATGTAGTCATTATTAGTGGCCCAGTTATTTTCCTCTGATTCCAAGGAATTTAAAAAGACAGTCATTTTATTTGGCCAGACTTCCTTTTTTTTTTCTCTTCAAGAATGAAGAAATGGGGGCCAGTGAAATGGTTTACTTAGCAATAGCAGTTTTACCAGTGTGTTTATTTATATAAAACACTTTCACAGAGAAATAAAACATTTCTAAAAATGAAATACAATGATTTTAAGACTGAAATATGAGGAGAAAGAATGGGAACTAAAAATTTCTATATCTTAACAAATAAAAGTATTTTTCTCTAGTTAAATAAGAATTCACATATATGTATATTTACATGTATGTATGTATGTATATGCACATACACACACATACCCAAACACATTTTTTAAAAGTTTGCAGGAGGCAAAATCCAGAGCTTCATTCATGTTCTTCTGCCAAATTACACACTCAATCTATATTTCAAAGTGGATATTATGGTCAAATTACTCTAGCATTCATATCCCACTTGTACATTTAGAAAATAATACACCATTGGCTACATTTAGAAAATTTTGGAAATCATATTATTTGTAATTCTTTAAGCATAGAGTGGAAAGCTTGAGGCCATCTTAACCCTGAAAAGAGTATTGTTTTACTTTGGAGGAGGGAGGCTTTTCAAAGAGCCTAAGAAGTGGTCCAGTGATACAAGTATACACATGTGCCCATCTAATTCATATGGCTGCTGCAGAGTTTTGGGAAATGCCCTTCTTACCCCCTATATATATTTCCCTTTCTGAAAAATAAGAAACACAGGAGCCTGCCTTTCCTTGTTAGGAAAGTTCTGTGATCATATGTGGTAATAAAGCCACGTGAAAAGTCCTAAATTGTTTCCTAGGGCTGAGTTGACCATCTCTGGGAAGTTTCAATGACTTTTTCAGGCTGTAAGAATACTGGCTAGTTCCCCCTAAAAGGTAAATGAAAGATCACCTTATTGTTGCCTCTGCTTTGACCTGACTTCCCATATATTCCAGGAGTGATCAGCCATCCAAACACCAAGAAGCAATCCAACACCATAGGATTAGAATTGTCTCTGCAGAAGGAATCACCTGCCTAGCAAGGCTAACTCCAAAGTTCTACCCTGATGATTAGTCGGAACAACCAAAATGTATATGTCAAGAAGTTGAAACTCCTCTCAGCAGGCTGTGGAAACTCAGGTACTCTATATTCAGAACACTGATGAAGTTCTCAGCATGGCCACTCACGCATATTTGGTTACTTGTGGATGGTTGGTTCATAATACATGTTGCCCCCTTAGCTTGAAAACTGCCTGCTGTTCTATAAGTAACTCATTCCCTTAAACAAATGCTTAACGTTTTGTGATCCATTGATGAAGCACATTAAACTCTGATATCCAGTGTTCCTAATGTACTTCAGAACTAAGTTTGGCTCAAGATTTCATGGAAGATTAAATGCCTTACTAAGGCTTAGGAATGCCTTTGCCTTGAGAAAGATATGGAGTTTGGGGCCAGTGAGATGGTTCAGTGAGTGAAGGTACTCACTGTTAAACCTGGAGACCCGAGTTCAATCCCCATCATCCACACAGTGGAAGGAAAGAACTGAAAATTTGTCCCATGATCTCCCCATCAATACATTGGCAGTCCTGGGTAAAGGACTGCCCCATCCCCACTAAATAATTTTAAAAGTACATATGTAATTTGAAGCAGACATATATGCCTCAGAATTACAAAAGTTCTATGATAAGCTGAGTAGGGAGAAGTAGAACTTCTCTGTGGGATAATTCATTGGAACATTCATTTATTCATTCAGTCCTTCAAATAGCATTTATTTAGCTACTATTAAGTGTCATTTGCTGGAATAGAAATCCAGAAACAAAAATAAATGACCTTTCCTGTGCTCAGGGATCAGGAAAGGCTAAACAATGAATGGAAAATTACTGAAATGGGAAAATGGTGTAAGCAAAGGAGACTAAACAACAGATGGAGGGAAAAAGGAAGGATGGAAGGAAGGAAGGAAGGAAGACAGAAAGACAGCCAGACAGCCATGAAGTTAGGAGGGTGGTATATTAGGGGATACTGAAAGAGATGTAGGGTAGTGATGGGGATATGTAAGATCATATTTAATTGTATATATGCAGACACATAAAAGATGTTTTCAGAGGTGTAATTGATAGCAGGACTTGAGTTTTATTCACACAGTCTTGAGAAAAATCTTTTGCCTCTGACATCTCCCTCCTTGATGTCGCCCTGGGAGTAGATTCCAAAAGGGAGTAGTCTGTCAGGCCTCACTCAGCACATCAATGCACTAGTGAAAACAGAGAAGTAAAAGGCAGATTGATTTACTTACGATAACTCTTTCTTCCCCAAAAGGCAACTTAGAGGAGTAATGCAATGAAGCAAAGGCTCTTACCTGGAGCCTTGACTCTATTTGAGAGAGACAGACTACAGCCTCATTCATTGCTTCCTGGAAGCCAATGCAAAGAGAGCAGCTTTATTAAAGAATTTACAGTGAACTTCGGGGAGACTTGAGTATTACTGGTACTGACATCTCAAAGAAGTATTTATCACTCAAAAGTTATCACTGGATAACACAACAAATACAACAGGTAAATGTGAGTATTGTAGAGTTTTGTGATTTCCAGTAACTAATCTGGTCCAGCCAAGAGCTGATTGGTAGAAGAAATGTACTTTTCTCAGAATCTAGATTTATTTACATATCATTAATCAAATACATCTTTTCTGAGACAGGCTCTCATGCTTCCAAGGGTGGCTCCAAACTCCCTATACACTTTAACATGACCTGGAACCTCTGATCACATTTCCTCTACCTCTAAAGTGCTTGCTGCCAATTAGTGCAAGCTAATTTTGTGTGGTACTAGGGACTGAGGTGAGGCCCTTGTGAATGCTAGGCAAGTACTTTCCCAGAATTCCCTAGAACCATTGCTGTTTTCTCAAGACAGGTTCTCACTATGACTCGCTGGCTGGCCTGGAGCTCTCTCTATAGCCCAGGATGCCTTCAGACTCATACCAGTTCCCTACCTCCCAAGTTGTGGGATTATAGGTGTGTGCCACCATACATGGATATATCAAGACTGTTTTTGAAATCTTAGAGGAGTATGGTAGAAATCAGGTCAGCTCAGCACATCATTTCGTGACTACCAATCCCCTTAGTCTGTGTAAGGACTCCATATCACCCCTATTGTCTTGTTCTCAACTTGCTTCAGCCATTTGATTGTTTATCAGTCTCCTTCCTACATGCTTTTGTGACCTCTGGCATGGCACTAGCTCAAGATTTTTCTCTGTTCACTAGGACACATGGCATCACTTTGATGTTCTCTTTCCCTCTTTGCGGATGCCTCTCACACTATCTCCATCAAACACATCTTCTGTTCTCTTCCAGAATTTTGGAGGATGAAGTCCTCACATTGCTCACTCTTTTCCTGCTTCTGGAATCAAGCTCTGCGGGTAAAGCTACTCTCTTCCTAAAGACTGCATCCTCCATCTCTTATCTGCAGTAGGCTGAGAATTGTCTGCGTTTGTGATGGTGGCCTGGAAACTGAAGCCCAAGGGATTCCCTGTGAAAACTGGTTCAGTCTTAAGCATGGGGCAAACTTCAGTTGGGAATGACAGTGAGTACTTGTCTTAGAGATCTGAAGAAGTCCTGATGCCTGTCTTTCATTTTCTGATGCAATGAGAAAGCAGTGCTGCTTGTCCCCTTAGTTGGGATGCAGGCAATCCCATGCATTTGAACATGAACACCATCCCTTGAGTTTCACAATTCTGAGAAGGGTGTTCTCTTAGACCCAGATCATAAGTCCAAGAGGGTTCTGAGATGTGAAGTCAAGGTACTGGTGATGCTTGACAAGAGTAGTTAACAGCGCTGGATACCAACGAAGGCATCCATGAGTCTGTAGCCCTAGGTTCTTTACAAAAAGCATTATTGAGGAAATGATACATATATGCATACTAAAAAAAGGAAGTGGGCATTTTGATTTTTTCTTAGTGGCTTAGCAAAAGCATTTTTAGTACATTATTGGCACATCATCTATGCAAATCAGGGGACTGAGCTGATTATAAAATAAACAAGAAAGGCACGAAAACAAGGCAAGGGATTTAGATTCAAAAGATGGTTGACGTAGAGCTCTTTCATGTAAGATGCAAATAAACACTACTCTTGAAGTGTGGCCCTCAAAGGCTTTGATCAGCCCCTTGTTGCTTTATTTTTAATTACTGGTTTTGTCTCTTCCTTCCAAATCATACCAATTTCTATCCCTCAAATGATGGTTGCCTCAGTGTTTGGGAGGAGACACGCCCCAAGATCAGCTTGGGAAGTAGAGTCCTCAGGACTCTTCACTCCATAGTACAGGAGATTGGACACCTCGAATGCTAGGCAAATTCTCTACTACCGAGCTATAGGCAAGCCACAGCAGAAAGCAGCTTTTGATATGTATGAAGTGTATAATCATTCAGCTACTTTTGACAAGTGCCTTCTGGAACTTGGTAGGTCCTATGTAGTGAGAACCACTTTGGTGACTGAAGATAGTTTCCTTGGAAACTGCAGAGTGACTAAGGGTAGGCTTTGCTTCTCTGGCTCTCTCACCAGCAGGTTACATCAAGCAAGGAGTTGCTTGGCTGAGGGTTCAATGTCTTAAGGTATGTTGAAAGGAAACTCCTAACCAAGGCCTCAGATGAAACTGCCAAGGTCTGACGGTAACACTGGGTCCCCAGGCTTTGCACTAAGCCATACTCCTGTTCTTTGAAGTCCTCATGTGTGGCTAGGTTCGCTCTGCTGCTCTTGGGAGAAACCTGGCAGCTGAAGCTGCTGTCTCTATACACACCCCACAGTCTACCCTGTACTGTGTAACACTGTCTGGGAACCCCACAACTTCCCATGTGATCTTTCACTCCCACTCCTGGTTTAGCCAGAACTGCTCGAAATGGGTTTATGACTCCCTTACAAACATCCCCACTTCTAGTTATTTTTCTGAGGCATTCATTACTTCCCTTTAGCAGTTGCTCAGTAGGGACTCATGCTGAGAGTGGAGAAATGGTCTTTCTCAGGGAAGAATCCACTTCTCCCAATTGGTTAGCTAATACCATTTAGTCATCCCAAGATCATATACATACAGATGATGTTATAGAGACTGTATTTGTGTATCTAGGAATATATGCATATGTACATGTGTGAAATACATATTTAGTTACATAATATATATAGGTATATTTCACATACACATATAGTGAAAACGAAGCCAAGAATTTCAGAGAGAACAGAGAGGGATAAATGGGAGGGCTTGGAGGGAAGAGAGGGAATGGGAGAAATGATGTAATTATAATTTCAAAAGATGAAAAATTATAATAAAATGTTGCTTAGCCTGACAGAGCTGCCTGATGTTCTGTTCTCAGCCTGACCCATATCTGAGATAGTGACATGCTTCAAAATAAGCAGTCTTATCAACGAGGACAAGAGTCTGTTAGTTCCCTGGAAAAAGGAAATGGATGCTTCGCGATATGCAGGAAAGCCCTTCCTCCTGATAACATCCATACTGTCTTCTCTGGGAGCATCTAAGCTCGCTGAGAGGTGAAGGATGGGCAGAGGCTCACTAAAATGCCATGTCCAATACACAGGGATGCTCAAAGACCGAAAGAGCCCACACATTAAGGTGAGACAGAGTGTCACTACAGGCTGTGATTTCTTCTGAGGACAGACATTGAGGAGGAAGTAACTTTATGAAGCAGAAAATTAAAGAACTCATGTCTACCCTTACAGTGCCTTACCTGAGTTAGAACACATATGTCTATTTTCTGAAAAGCCAGAAAACAAAATATTGATTGAATATAAAGAACCAAGGAATCTTGTAATAAATAATCAAAGCAAAAGCTAGAGTCTGGACTGTAAAACCGACTCATTTCCCCACAGCCTTCCTTCCCTACTTCGTACACTTATACCTGGTTCAGGGTAATGAATTCAGTAACTTTCAAAGCCAGGGCTGTGTCAGAAGTGTAGCCCAACATTAATCCAGAAAAACAATATGCAAAGAAAAGTGTGTTCTGCAAAAGAACTTACTGCACCCGACTCTTGGCGATTCTTTGCAAGTCAAAGCTCCAGACCAGGAAGTCCCGTGGCTTATTTTCAGATTGTACAGACAGGTCATTAATTCATAAATTACTTACATCACTTCATACTGACATCTGACCATTGCTTCTACTAAAATATCCCGAAAATCTCATCACCCATCAACCCATATCAGAAGGAACACATGCAACCCTTGCATCTTCGACAAAATGAAGTGAGCATCAGTGCCAAGGGTATTTTGTACTTCCCAGAATTCAGCTAGGGTTGAACTACCCAGTGTGGTCACGAGGACTGGTGGGTCGCAAGGCTTTCCCAGATAGGTAGCAAAGAGACCTCCTATGCTCACTTGACATCATTATAAAAATCCACATTTATTTTTAGAAAGGATTGTTGATTCATAAATCTTATCTTGACCTTCTTTTGATTTCTGCCCCAGGGACAGAAGATTGACTGGGAAATGGGATTTAAGCTAAGCTGCAGAGGTCAGTGGCCAGAAATAGAGTGAGTCACTTCTTTTCCAGAGAAATGAAATAGCATGGTGTATTGGTTAACATTTTTTTTCCTCAGAGACCAGAACTGGTTTTCTAGCTCTTTCTTAAATGTGATTGCCCTTACTGAGGGCCTGACTTTGCTAGTCCAGTGGCAGATTCAACTAAGTGTAAAGGATCAAATGCCCTTGTTTCTCACTCCTGTAACACCGGAATCCTACTAGAACAGCAGGCAGCTGCCCATCCCCACCTCTACGCAGTGACTCGGGGGACCCAATCTCCTTCCTTTTGTGGCTTTGACATTTCCCAGGCCTTGAGATGGCAGCTGGTGTGAGGAGAGAGATGTTGGATAGATCCTCTTCAAAGCCTACGCTGGAGCTAAGACATCACAGCTATTAACATTTTATTGGAAAAAATCAATTAGTCAAGGAGTCACCTTAGACACCGGACCTGGGCATGCCTCTGCCTGATGAACCATGTCCTAGGGACACGGCTGCAACTATAGACATAGAGAGCCATGGGTTTAAGTAGATGGATAGCTATGTCTGTGATAAGGATATTTATTAGAGATGACAGATTCCGTAGAAAAATACAACAGATATCTGGGCTGAGGCCAAGTACTTAAGGGATAGAAATGAGCCAGTCATGGGGATTAAACCTGACAACAGTGAGCGTTGACCATGTGAAAGTCTACAGGGCCCACCCCTCAGCCAAGAAGAGAGGCACTGCCCGTTAAGAAGACAGGGGTGCTGTCAGTCAATCCAAGTGTCTTCAAGTACGAGTTGTCTTGGTTCTTCACTGAGGGCTGTCCATACTCACATGGTAGAGGCTTGTGTCTGCTCTTTGAACAAGAAACAGAAAATCTGACAGAGACTTCTTTCAGGCTACATGTGCTTGTGTGGGAAAGAGGTTCATTAATAAAGTGCCATGCAAGCTCAATGTTTAATGATAAAAATGAGTTGAATATTTGCCAGAAATAGGTCTAATTTTGTCACAAAGAATCAAACTTCTCTGCAATGGCTTTGCCCAGCCTTCTCTGTGATAGCTCCCTGTACTGTGAGACACAACACAACACCAGGTGACCGTTAAGGCAGACCAATGGGGTGAACATATTGGGAGGAGCTAAGCCCAAGCTAGAATGTGACCTAAGGGCAAAGAGGAGAGCCTTGGAAAGGATCTTCAAAGGAAAGAGAGTGGCTGAATAAAGCCTGTGCCAGCACTGCAGGGGTTTGTCCAGTTTGAAAACCATGGTGTGGGTATGTATATAGGTAACACAAGTGGCTGGAGCATTTGCAGAAATAGATGGGAATGGAAATTACCATATTGAGCAAAATAATGCAGACTCAGACACTTGTATTTAACGTGTGTGTGTGTGTATGCATGTGTACTTTCAGAGACAAAGCAAGTTGCAAAGTGTTGTTTTATGTGATTCCACTTTGTATGAACAAATTGGAACACAAACCCTACCCGTGTGCATCTGTTTATGCAGGCACAGAGAAAGGGGTATAAAAATGTACCCACAGGCCGACCACTAGTATTTAGAGGGTGGAAGAGCACTTGAAATGGGAATGACTGGTTTAATGCTTCTCTTAAGGATCTTCATTTTGTAAACTAATATTTGAGAAACAAACTCACAAGGCGACGTCAAATCTAGAAATGGAAGACAACATCCCCACCCCCAACGTTCTCACCTTTAGCTTTTTCCTTCAATGGCTCTCACTGTTGACAATGGTTTCCTGAACGTGATGCATCATCTCTGCAGTGATTCCAGATATGGTACTAACAAGTGACAAGTCAGAGTCTCAGTGGCTCTCTTGAGATCCCAGCCCTAAGAAGCTGGTAGAGCATTTCTTAGCCATTCCTGGTCCTAGGGCCTGGAAGGTCGTGAGTACACCTCAGTTTCTTCAAATATGAACGAGAGATAGTGTCCTATCCTTGGGTCCCTTCATCTAGCTGACTTAGAGCAGGTGAGGATGCTGCTGAGATTAATCCAGTGTACTGGCTAGATTTGTTTCAACTTGACACAGGCTGGGGTTATCACAGAGAAAGGAGCTTCAGTTGAGGAAATGCCTCCATGAGATCCAACTGTAAGGTATTTTCTCAATTAGTGATCAAGGGGGAAAGGCCCCTTGTGGGTGAGGCCATCCCAGGGCTGGTAGTCTTGGGTTCTATAAGAGAGCAGGCTGAGCAAGCCAGGGGAAGCAAGCCAGTAAAGAACATCCCTCCATGGCCTCTGCATCAGCTCCTGCTTCCTGACCTGCTTGAGTTCCAGTCCTGACATCCTTTGGTGATGAACAGCAATGTGGAAAGTGTAAGCTGAATAAACCCTTTCCTCCCCAACTTGCTTCTTTGTCATGATGTTTGGGCAGGAATAGAAACCCCGACTAAGACACCCAGTCTTTGTTGGCAAACCTCAGCAGGACAGAGAAGGTCTTGAAAGAACAGGCTTGGAGGTGAGCCTTCCACAGGAAAGGAGGTTTGAACTGGCTTCTAGCTAACTTAGAGTATGATCCTTTGAGACTCTCAGGCAATAGGGAATGGGGGGCACTTTCCTCCTAGGAAGACTGACACTGGAAAGATCTTGAAGGGTCCTTTGGGTGTGTCCTCATGCCTTGTTCCCTTCTTGAGTTGGGGTTCTTTATTGATAGTTATGGGCTGGGCGGATGGGTGGAGAGACTGGATCAAGAGGCCATGGGTTTCTTCAGAATGTATTTTTGTAGCTATGGAGAGTACATTGCTTAAGACCGAAGACTTTTTCTAAAGTTTATTGGTGTTGATTAAGTCTGGCAAGGGTTTTAAGAATTAAAACTGTCTTTCCTGGCAAATGAGTGTCTGTGTCAGCTCCAGAGAAGCAGGAGGCTTAGATGCCCAGATTACTCTCTCTTCCTTGAGCAGAGGCATTGTCCACCCTTTCTGTAACATTGTGCTCTCCCAAAGGCTAAAATTAATAAGAATATAACAAACTAAAACAAACAAACAAATAAAAAACCCCAAACTACTTGGCACTGAAAAACATGTTTTAACAAAAAGCTGACAAAGAAATTCCATGAGAGTGGTTTTCAATATGAGCACTTGGGGACCTTCTGCAGGTACCAAGGAGGTAATGAGATGGATAAGTGGGCAAAGTCACTTTCTGCCAAGCCTGATGACCTAAGTCCAATCCTTGGAACCTACAAGGTGGAAAGGAGAGGACCAACACCTGAGAGTCATCCCTACTTCCATACACCACTGTGGAGCATTCACACCCATCCCAATCAATGCTCTAGTAGTAAACATGCCAAGGCCACAAGAAGACCCTGGAACCAGTGTGTTATGAAGCTTCCACATGATTCCACCGCATGGCTGCACCTGAGAAGAGCAGGCCTACCCAAGGGGAGCATCAATGGTCCAGCGGATGGCCGACAGATGCAGTGGGACTTACTCAGGCATTGAAAAGTTGGTGGACTTCAACAGTCAGCAGTAATCAGGGCTGACCCATGGACAGCTCACAAAACTGAACCACACTCAGGGTTACGATTTTTTTCTATTCTGAATGCAAATGCTGACAGGTGTTACAACTTAAGATGACATATTTTGCCAAACATGAACTGTGGCAACTCCTTCAGTGACTTACAATGGTCAAGTACTTCTGAGAAAGGGGGATGGGATACTGGTTTCTAAAGTCTTGCCTGTACCGTGGACTACACAGAGAAGCCAAGTGACCTAGGGGCGGAGCTGGGCTGTTGAACTGCTCATCTCTGATAGTTGGTGGGTTTCTAATTGTCTGTGCACACCAGCTAACTGAATGAGTCTCTCTTCCTACTGGTCTGTGCACACCAGCTAACTGAGTGAGTCTCTCTTCCTACTGGTCTGTGCACACCAGCTAACTGAGTGAGTCTCTCTTCCTACTGGTCTGTGCACACCAGCTAACTGAGTGAGTCTCTCTACCTACTGGTCTGTGCACACCAGCTAACTGAGTGAGTCTCTCTACCTACTGGAGAACAGCCTACAATCTTCTTTAGAGCTATGTATATTTTTGAGACCAGTAAAAGTGCTTCAAAAATTACAAATGGCAAAAAAATAGCTTTAGAAACACAGTAAAAATATGTTGTGTTAGTTTTTCTGTGGAGCCTGAATGAATGGCTAACTCTACTTCAGATGGGGCACCAATGTCAGACCAACCAAAATGATTCCACACACATCTAACTTGATGTGAGCTGAATTAGTCACACAAAGGAGCATGGGTGGTTTGCCGATGCTACATACCCAAGGAGAATCCTTCTGACCCTCAGCAATTGTTAACTGTTCATGTATCCCAGGAAGAGAACCTCGTGCACTCTGTGAGCCCTCCCATCTTTCAGGAGAGGATGCCAGTGGGCCCAGTCATGTGAGGGTCTTGTGTAGGAAATCACAGCTACTCTGCCACGTCAGGCTCTGGGGTCCACAAGAAAAGTGCAAGCACCATTTGTTCATGGAGTAAATTTGTTAAATGGAACATTGACACCATCTGAGGGCCTAACAAGAGGAATAGGTATTAAAGAAAGGCACCGCTCCAGATGGGTTGCTTTAGTCCATCCCGGAAACGCTGGCCCTGATGTAACCGATCTCTTATTCTTTCTTACCTTGGGGCTTTCTTTGGAACAACTGGCAGTTGTCACTGTCTGGTGGGGATTCCCCCAAGGAACAAGGGCAAAGGAGACACAGCCAGTGCTTGTTAGTGAGCAAAAGGACGTATCATATGAAACAAAGTTTTAATTTTTATTTTACATATTTATACATAAAACTCCCAAGGAACCATGTGGATCCGACAGAATGTTAATAGCACATCTAAGAATAAACCTCAGGTAGTCAACATTCACAAAATGTTGAAAACTGATTAAAATATACGTAGTATGGAGAGCTACGACTTCACTACGAGGCAGGCATGTATTTTGACTTGTATAGCACCGTCATTTACAGTTCCTCTTCAAAGCTACAGTGAAGAATGAAACAGTCAATGGTAAAATACTGCTCCAACTTAAAGTCTCTAAACAAAAACAAAGTCAAAACTACCCTCTGCTTATCCACGGTTGTTGGTGGTTTAAGTACTGTACAGTTCTTGTAACAATGTTTTATTAAAAGGCCTGATAGTAAGTGGCAAGAGTAAAAAAAAAAAAAAAAAAAAGGAAAGAAAGAAATTAAAATAAATTAAGAAGCGAAGGCCAGTCACGGGACAGTAAGCTCGGACGTTACCAATGACTAACACTGATGTCTGTTTCGGAACCACCTTTAGCAACAGCAATTTTTACGACCACAGAAGCAAAATAAATTCTAGCTTGTTCTCTGGTGGATGGCTCTCTTTCACTTCGCGGGCATTTTCTCAGCCATGTGCTTCTGCTGACTCTCAGCGTGTCTGCAAAATCAAAGATACAAATCACTCAGCACTGAGGAGAAAGACCCAGCCAGACTGCCTTCCAGCCAACACCCTCCAAACCAAAGACAGCTACAGCAGCCTGCACACCAGGAGTCGGGATGAGACACACGCGAGTCAGGGTAGAGTGCTTCCTTTAAGCTCAATGCGCTGTTCTGGCTTTAGGTGATCATGGGTCCTTGATTTTGTCAATCGCAGGATTAATCTGAGGCTGACAGATATTACTACTGTGAAGAAGCAAAGTATTGTGTTTAAAAGGTGCCAAGAGGTGAGTAGCTGGAATGTCTGCATCAGTAAAGAGTTAAAATGTGGTTTCTACATGCTGTGCACTGCAACCAGGGCTCAAAAAGGCTGGGGTCTTTGTAGGGAGTATTCCAGTGAATGCGGCCAGGATGGGCACAAACTGGCAAATGAGGAGGACACAGACAGGAAACAAACATTAAAGGTGGGGCTGCAGCTCAGTGTAGCACACTCGCCGAACATGTAGGATGCCCCAGCTCTGCAGGAACCAAAGGGGTAAAACAAACAAGTCAAGATCAGGTTTCGAGAATGAGTGGCTGAGGGTGGACTGAGCGACTGTTCTAACACACGTAGATTGGGGCATTAACTAAGGCTGATGGAAACCCGCAGCTGTCCATCTAATTTGCTCTTACGAAAGCTTACGTCAAACACATGATGCAAAGCTCTCTGTGGACACGAAGTTGTCCTGTGTCAGCATAAGTTCCCCACCCCCAGATAATTCTAAGGCGTCAACACAACAGTGAAAGGGCCAAGCAGGGTATGATGCAAAACTTGGACAATCCAGAAGCTAGGTGGAGGGGACAGGAAGGGAGAAATGGCCAAGTTCTTGGCATGACCCCGTCCCTCCCCTCCCCCCAACCCTGCAAACAGACACAACCCAAAAGCCTGTAAGATCTGTAGGCTGCAAAAGCTAACGGTTTGGAAGGATGATTTTAGGAAATGACAAATCTTGTGAGAGGCTAAGGCTGTGGTTTCTGGCTGTCATCAAGGGTTGGGGACAAGATGTGTACTGTCTGGATGTGGGGAGTGAGCTGGTGACGCCAAGCTTAAGGCCTGGTTTCATGCAGAAAGCCTCCTAGCCATGGTGCAGAGAAGACTAACCACGAGCAGTTTCAAAAATCGGGCACGTGACCGCAGCATCCTTGCCACATCTAGAAACTCTGGAACAAATGGCAATGTCTATTTGGCAATCAAGGAGCTCAGGGAAATGCTGTTATTGGCCCCTCCTCCAACAAACCAGACCATGGCCCTGCTGATGGGTCTAAAGAGCTATGGACCATTTTTATAGAGCAATCTGTGAGCATCTCAAGCAAATTCAATTCAAGGAATGTTCTGATGTCCTGTGATGGGAGGTTCACTGTAGCTAACCGAACTAGAGCTCTTACAGTGTTTTCTTTAATGTAGCTCTACACAATTGTACACACCAGTACATGCATCAAGAGACTTTCTGCAAAGGCAAGAAAAAGTGGCAATAAACAGCTTTGGAAAATATTAAAATCAATGTTTTCTTTTGAGACACACATAAGAGGGATTTCATTAAAATCTTAAGAGGGAAAGGATTTCCATAAACCTTCCCATTAATCATCTTTACATTAAAGTCCTTTGTAAGATGTAAGATGTATATCATTCAAGCCCTGCAAAATGACTCTCTATATATAGATAAAATCATTGCTGACGACCTACTGTGTACATGGCAGGCCCAGTGCTAGAATCTAAAACATAATGGAGGATTCAAGTGGTGTGATCTCTGCTCTCAGGATAGGGGGTCCATCACCACCGGGGGAGAAACAGCAGACCTATATAACTGTGATAAAGCTCTTCAGAGGCCAGGCTGTGGCCAGGACTCAGAGGAGGGAGATAAGCTGGAATTGTCACCCTCACAGCTGGTGGCACCCTGGCACCCAGCACGTGGCTGGCCATGGGTGGGAGACAGTAGCATGGAATGTGTTGGGGCTACTCCCCAGGGATGGTCTTTTAGAATAAAGCCTTCCAAAGTCATAACTGTTGATCAGAGTTAGCTAATAGTGTGGTCCGTCCTGGCAATCCCACACAAAAGGGAAGAATAATGACTAAGAAGTAAGCTCCAGGGGACGGGCAGAGAGAATGTCTCTTAAGACACCTGGAAACTTTAAAAAAGCCCGATTCCTAGTCTAGTCCAAGAACAGTTAAATCAGAATCTCTCCAGGTGGGACCCAGGGCATCTGTGGTTTATAAATATCCGTAGGTACTTTCAGTGAGGAGTCAAACTCGAACTGAGTGGATTGTAAACTGACATCTATAACGGTGAGGGTAGAACAGGTAGAGGAAACTGTGGACCCAAACTTCCCAGAGGAGTCTCTGCGGTGACACCACTGGGAATGGCTCGGCACCCTCTGGCTCTCCTCTGTCCCCATGCACAGTCCCCCACCCCTAGCATGAACAGAAGGATGGGTCTCTCCCTCCATGTGAAGGGTTTCAAGGGAGCACCATGCCTCTGCCTATTCTAGGACTGCTCCAATCGAAAAGCTTCCTCTACTGTCTCCAAGCTTCTGACCTTATGGTCCTGCTTGCCCTGTCTCCCAAACCACCCTGTCTATACCAGCAGGCCCACAGAGAAACTAGTATGCAGCCTATCACCTTGAGAAACGGGTAGGAGTCCCTCAGTGTCCCTCTCAGCAAGGAATGCCAGCACCAGCCAGGGGTGGGGGAAGGTTTCTGCTACCATAGATAGGCGGGAGCTATGGAAGACTGCAGACTTCTTCTGTGAACTATGGGGCCTGGCTGTCTGCTTCCCTGCTGATTCTATCCTTTTGATTCGGAGACTTTTGGATTCTGGGGTAACAAAATGGGGTGCTTTACGGCTGCTGACGGGGCAATGCCCCAACTTGTCTCCAGGTGACAATGGTATTATTTGAGAGTTACTGTAATAATTCAGCTGCTGGCAAATATCCTCAACTTATGGGGCATCCTTCTTTCCTTTCTCAGATGAGGGATAAGATAATTCAATGCATACAAAACAAGGACCCAGGGAGAAAGCTCAGTGGTTAAAGTACTTGCCATACAAGTGCGAGGACTGGAGTGTGGATCCCAGAATCCTTGTGTATGACAAGTAGGTATGGAGACCTGCCTATAGTTACAGCCTCAGAAGGCAAGGGAAGAGGGTCCTCAGAGCAAACTGGTTAGCTAGATGAGCCATAGAGGTAGGACAGAGAACAAGCATGACACTTGGCATCAATTTGGGACTTTCACATGCAAGTGCTCACACACACACACACACACACACACACACACACACACACACACACACCCTACCCATACATACCCCATATCTATCTATCTATCTATCTATCTATCTATCTATCTATCTATCTATCTATCTATTTATCGATTCATATATATGTCCTCTATACATACATACATACATACGATGAGCTTTACTATGATAGAAGCTACTAAGAAGTGGGATACCCTGACCAGCACGAGCCTGATTCATTACTCTAACCTGCAAGGCAGCTGGACCCACATCCGGCTTGACACCAAGATCTCAGTGTCCCCATGATAAGAACAATTGGGTGGCACTGGGGCTTTGGAAAGATGCCAGCATCCCTCCCTTCCAAGCATGGCAGTAATGATCAAGAGATGGCCCACTTAACAGCTGGTGTCTCTTTGTGGTACTAACCACATGGCTATTCCTGCACTGGAGACAACAGAATGGAATGAATGAGGGCCAGCCATCTTGGGGGTAACAGTTTTGCTGGATGAAGTCCTTCTGGGCTAGAAATGTTGCCCTGGAAACATTTAGAGGAAAGCATAAGAAGTCCTCATAGATTGACAGCTATCACCATTTCTGGGCTGGGAGATAGCTTATTGAGGAAAGAGTTTGTTTTGAAAGTGGGAATACCAGAGTCTTCCTTGCTACTTTTAATTGTCAACATAATACATATTGGAGTTAACAGAGAAGCAAGCTTTGAAAGAGAAATTGCCATGATCAGGCTGTCTAATGAACCTGTCAGTTGGGAGATTGTCTTCATTTTAATTGATTCAGGAGGGCCCGGCCCACCATGGGTGATACCATTCCCTGGGCAAGTGGTCCTGCATTGTAAGGAAACGCTAGCTGAGCATGATCCTTAGTGAACTGGACAGTGAATGAGGCAGCAAACAGCACTCCTCCATGTTTTTTTCCTTAGAGTTCCTACCCTGACTTCCTTCAATGATGCATTATAACCTGTAAGATGAAATAAACCCTTTCTTCCCCTGAGTTACTTCAGTCATACTAATTATTGCAGCAACAGAAATGCAACGAGAACATCACAGAAAGCTGAATACTGTGGCATGCTCTACAGCCCCAGGACTGTACTGTGTACAGCTACTGTGAGGTGGAGCTGGAGATAGGAGACTCCCTGGAAGCCTGATAGAAAACAAGAGATCCTATCTCAAACAAAGAGGAAAACCGGGCAGACACTCAAGGTTGTTCTCTGACCTCCACGTGCATGCCAGAGCACAAGCATCCCTTCCCTACCCCCCAGACTAAAAATAATGCATTTTCTAGAGAGGATTTTGGGCCTTTCTCCTCTCTTCTAAGTAGTGAATATCAATAGCTGTTTGGTGAGTTAGGTACAAACGTAAGGGATGGAGTCTCAAGAGCTCATTCTTGCCCTCGTCTCCCAAGTTCAGACTACCCAAGGCTTCTTTTCTCCTTTGGAAGGGGGAAGGCAGACTGACCTAGTCAAGTCTTCAATGTCCACCAGCATGGCATCTTGTTCTGTGTGCAGCTCATCTCGAATAAGGAGCAGCTGGACCAACTCTTCATTCAAACCTGGGGCGAAAAAGAGAAGGTTAAAAATCCGATCAAGCCACGCCCAAATCAGAACATAATGCATGTTCACAGACACAAAAGTACATATAAGCAGTTAAAGATCATAGGAACGAATCTTTTCTTTCTCAATGTTTCGCACATGCGTGTGATTTACATGCATGAATATGTATGATTTTTATATGTCTGGGTGGGCAGTTATACACACAGATGCCCTTGTTGGGAATAATCTTCAATTGCTCTTCCACACTGAAATAAACCCACCTTGTAATCAAGCCCGCTCACCTCACTTCACTCTAGGGACCTGCTGTTTGTACCTTCCGAGGGAGGATTACAGGTACCACACCCACCCAGAATTTACATGGGTTTCTGGGGATCCTAATTCTATCGGACTCTTATATCAGCTTCTTATATGTGCAGGTGAAACACCCATTGGAGCAACATAGCCTGTTTGTTAAATTAAGAAGATTCTGATGAAAAGAAATATCCTCTGAAATACTGGAAAGTTAGCTTTGTCGTGTGGGAAGATGTGTAAGATGAAGAAAGATGTCTGGAAAGCGGTGTAAGGAGAATACTCCCCCTCGCCCTTACAGCCGAAAACTAAGCAGATGAAGACAGAAGTATTTCTAGCTCTCCAGATATTAGTGGGCTGGGTCAGCGTGGCTCAGGCACAAGCAAGGAGCCCGCTCTTATGTTTCCCTTCAGAGAAGCTAAGAGTTATTGCAGTTATATGTGCACATACAGGGGGCGAACAGCTGAAAAGATCTGAAAAGAGCTAAAAGACAAGAGACGAGAGTGGGTCCCTTGGACATGTTTTCAGAGATTCTGACTTCAAACGAGACCTCCATGCCTTCAGTTCAGAAGAGTTTGCAACTCGAATGGGGACAAAAATCACACACAGAGCTCTAAAACTCTACATGCCCCTAAAAAGCACCAGAAAGTAATGGTATTCCTTAACAGTCTAGGAGAAGCTGTTGCGGTGGCAAAATATGTCATGCTTCTCAGCCCTCGCATGAGTAACAAGCCTAGTGATTAAAACAGAATTCAAGTCGTTTTATGTCCTGTGAGGCTAAGGTTTAAAAACAAAACCCTCAAGCCAGGCGGCAGTGTAATGCACCTTTCATCCCAGGACTTGGGAGGCGGAGTGGTGGGGGGAAGGGAGGGGCGAGGGGCGAGCAGATCTCTGAGTTCTCTGTGAGCCTTGTTTACAGAGTGAGTTCCAAGACAGCCAGGGCTACACAGAGAAAGCATGTCTTGAAAAACAAAACAAATAAAACAAAATTTAAAATTCCAAAATGCTTGATTCTAAAGCATTACCTAAGCACCTCAGTTTTTATTTAGATCTACTGGGGAAAAAATGATCTTTTTCCCTTGCTCCTGGGTGGCCTTCTCCACGCCTCTCAACAGTGTCTGTCCGCACAGGAGGTTTGTTTTTGCGTCTTCTCCAGATCCATAGTAAGCTTTAAACTTTCTATGAAGGAAAACTTGGAACTAAAATAACAACAGCGACATCTTAGTGACTCCTCACAGACCCTCTTGGCCTCAACAATGAGCAGCTGGAATCATCTTTCTCGAGTCTACAGGACCATTTTACAGGCATCACACACACCCACACACCATCTCATCTGGGGGCTGATGACATCACCTGGCTGACCACGCCCTGTGGGGACACCATCTGGTGTCAGAGTGGGCCAATCACTGCCTGCTCTCTTTGTGACAAATGACCTCCAGTGAGCACCATCCCCACCAGCTCCCTACCCTCTCTGGATGCTTCTGTTGAATCCCTTTATACCGAGAGAGGAGAGCTTTGTAATTTTTCCATATCTGTAAACAGACATTTATCAGCTTAAAAAAAAAGTCTCGTTTGATGTATGATGATGACGGCAGCTAAAACAAATGTGTACCTACGTGAGGTGGGAGGGATGGTTGGGCAAAGCTTGCAGCTATGGAAGTTTGTTCTAGAAACAGATGCAAGTTAAATACATGGCCTGTGCTAGGAGCCAGCAAATTTAAAAGGACTGGTAACCATGGTGAACCTTGAACAGTTCTGAAAGCTTCTGACATTTTACAGTTTAAAGAAGAAAAAAAAAGAAAAGAAAAGAAAAAAAGAAAGGAAAAAACCCAATAGAAGGGTTCTGTGATTGTCTTGAAAACACACAGATAGCCCAGTGAAAACATAGAACTGAAGCAATGAACCCCCAGGCAGCCTCTCCTCTCACCACCTCGCGCCAACTTCCTAGCAGATCCCCCACTTACTTTCAATCTGGGAGTGGAGGTCATTGACGATCACTTGTAGCTGCCCGATAGTCATGTCTCTCAGGTCGGTGGGCTTTAAGCTTCTTTTCATCAAACATTCGCTTATGTGAGGCATGTGTGGGAGCTGGAGACACAAGGGGCAGCGGAGGGGTGAGCCCAGTGTCAAAGACCCGGAGAAGAGCCAGTCTGCTCTTACAGATCCTGTCTCACCCACCCACTTCCACCCAGGTTTGAGCCTAAAAGCTTTCCCAGCCCCTGAGTGTCCCAAGGGTGGCCCCATATCTAACACCCATTTCCTACGATGCCCTCCGTATACCAGATGATATGCTGTCCGAGTGCCAGGCTTTCGGTTGGTCTCTGACACTAGTTGTGGGGAACGTAATAGGAATAGCAGGGAAAACATGAACACTATCAGCTGCTGCTTACTACTCTATACCAGTGCCAGGTAAGGTGCCCTGGATGCCTTCTCACTGTGTCTTCGACAACCATACTCCCAACCGGGTGCTGTTATCCACAGGGCACATGTGAAAACTGGCATGCGAGCCTCTTGTCGGATCCCTGCAGCAGGCCAGTGGCAGAGCTAACCGTGACTGCTAAGTCCAGGGCACTAATTCATTACATTCCACCATCTCCTTAAAGAGGTGGGAGAGAACTATAGCAACCTTTACTTGTGCAAGAGCAGGAACACAGGAGATCTGAATCACTGGCCCTCGAGCATTTAATTCTACGAAATGCTGCCCCTGTGTTTCTCAGTGTAACAGGGAGACCGGAAAAAGAAACGGACTTTGTTCTTTCTCAATTGCCGGTGCTTCTGACAAACTGCCTCAGAGAAACCCAAGTTTGCATAACTCTGGGAAAGAACCCATCTTCAGCCCCAAACGCCCGCTTGCATGCCAGCCTCCGCTGCTTACAAGATCAGCGACGGGAGACTTTTTCCTGTTCTGTTTTTCCACTTCTACTTGCATTTTGGCCATTGGTTTGGCCATGGCCAGAGCCATTTTGGCTTCAGCTTGTAGCTTCTTTTGCCTTGTGAGGAAGTCCATGTCATCCAGGGATTCAGACTCCTCCTCAGTTGTGTCTCTATCCGAATAGGAAGAACTCTGCTTGCTCTGTGAAGGAAGGGAGAGCAGCTTCAAGCTTCACTCTAGTTGCCATGCAGCTGGGGTGGGGCACTAGCAACAGGGTCCTCTCTCCACATAGGTGGGGGCCTGGCAGCAGTACCACTACCCACTTGATCTCAATGAGCCCATCGGTCACAAGAAACCTCAAAAAGGGCCTACTTAGAATGACTGTTCTGAGCACGGATAGAAGAGTGGTAAAAGGTATAACAGGACCATGTTTAATTATGGAACCCAGAGCCACGGTCTGAGATAGTCTTCTGAGGTCAGGCATCAAATGACATTTGCCTGATCAACACACACCTCTTGGTCATCGGAACAAGATACCACAGAGGGAAAAACATCCCAGTAGCAAGCAGTCATGATTATTTTTGACTTCTGAAACATGTGAGAAAGGGCTGAGCCTGTAGTTCAAAGCCCAATGAGAAAGGATTCCTTCTTCCACACTTAGCTCCATTATATGTAAGGAATAGATAAGGGATGTAGCTATTCCTTATCTATCCCTAGGCAGCTTTGAACTCACTACGTATCCTAGGCTGACCTCAAACTTGTGATCCTCCTGCCACCGACCCCCAAGTGCTGGGATTATAAGCACACACCACCATGCCCAGCTACATTTTATAATCTCTAGACTAGTAAGTGATTTCTCTCATAGTCAACAACTTTAATAAGCCGTATTTACTGTATCCTGATTTTGATTTTGTGGTCATTGTCAAATCCCTTTTTCTTTTTTTAAAGATTTATTTATTTTATGTACGTGAGTACACTGTCGCTTTCTTCAGACACACCAGAAGAGAGCATCAGATCCCATGACAGATGGTTGTGAGCCACCATGTGGTTGCTGGGAATTGAACTCAGGACCTCTAGAAGAGCAGTCAGTGCTCTTGACCACTGAGCCATCTCTGCAGCCCCATTGTCAAGTTCCTGAAGCGTGTAACCCCAGCCCCTCCCAGAAGGGCTGCTGCAGATTCACAACAGAATAAACACTGAACAGCCAGGAAAAAAGACAAGATAACGGCTCGGCCGGTGGCCACGTGGACTTACCATGGGGGACAAGGGCGTGTCCAAGCTGGTTTCCGTCTTACTGTCATCTGCATCGCTGTCCTTGTCACTGCCGCTGTCATTGACAAAGCATATCTGGAGGTTCATCCCGCTCTGTAGTCTGGGTGGGAACAAGCGGGACAGTCATTCTGCTTAGCTATTTGTTACCTGACTGTAGCTGATTAAACGGGGTTAACTATCAAAACAGTTCTATGTGCTCTTCATGTGGAGAACTTAGTGACCCAAATCATTCTACATTTCCTTCTGTTGTGGTTGAGACAGGATTTTGCTACGTAGCCTGGGATGGCAATCCTTCTGCCTCAGCCAATTCTTTCCTGCAATTAAAAAGTTTATCAGAGGGCCTCCCAGAATTCCGGTCTTTTTTCCACATCAGTTTGTCGCTTAACGCTCTACGTTATAGCACCCAGTGGATAACAAACACAGAGCTGGCCCATACAGAAAGATGTTTTGTGTTTGCAGTTCTGCCACTCGAGATGAACAGACTTGAGCCAATAATGTGGTGGAATGCTATTTCGAATTCTGCTTTAGAAGGACAACCCAAACAAGTTCACAAGAACCAGTGTCCCAAGACTATGAAGAAAGTTTCCTTCCCCTCCAGGAAGACAGGGACACTCAATGAGAACCTTTATTTAAAGCGGTTGCCAAAAGCCAACAGAGGAAGCGCAACTTCTGTCACTCAAAGACAAAAACACCACAGGTCTGTTTACCCCAAGAGGCAGAAGCAAATCCCAGGGTGTTGGAAGTCACAGCACGCATGCGCTTCTGCAGACTGGCCCCCACACCCAGCACCATGAGAACAGACTCCTCTTGGGAGCTCAGGAGTCTGAAACTCCAGAAAGGATGGTCTGGAGTCAGACAGGACAAGCACTGCGATGACCGTGGCCAGACGGTGGGCTCCGCTCTTGGTCCTAACTAGCTTTTAAAGGTGAACCATATCCTCTCAGTACTATTTGGTCATTCTCAGGGTCTCCAGCATCCCAGTCCTGTGGGAAAGTAAGTCTTGTATGTGTGTGTGGGTATGTATGGGGGTGGGGTGCCAGAAGGGGCCATAGGGAGCCATTCTAAGCCCACTTTGGGGCAAAGGACACCAAATTTGCTCTGGTGTTATTCATGCTGCAAGGATCTAATCTAATACTTGACATTGTTTGGTTGTCTTTATCCTAATGATGGAGAAGCTTTGCACGTCTTGCTCATGACTACACTTGCTCCCCCATTTAGTCTCAGCACTGCGATTAAGATGGATATGTACTGCCACCTATTGTTAGACTTTATAATTGTACAAGCTCCGGCTTAGTTTTCCCTTAAAAAACCTTCCTGACACAGATGAGGAGGCCAGGCCCAGAGCTGAAAGGAAGCAGGCCACAGGATGACTGGTTTACAGCGGGTTCCAAACCCTGAGTTTGCTCAGAGCTTGGCATGGGGAGGGTGCTCTGTACATATGACCTACCTTCCTTTCTCCACTTTCTGGAAGCTGGGCAAAAACACAGAGACTCTTAGAGCTGACGTGACTTTCTAAAGGGACTGTACCCTAACACTGCTCCCACACTGAAAGCCACCCCATGATAGTCTGCTGTCTGAAGGAAGACTCACTCACGCCATCCATAACTAGTCAGCAGCTGGCCCTACAGTTGTGCCGGGACCTGCCTCCTTTAAATTTTCTTCACGTATCTTGCGGTATCTAGTATGTTCAGATTTCCCTTTGATCCAGACACGCTGAGTTTAGCAGATTTTTGATATCTGCAGTTCATCTAAAAAGTAGAATCAAGAAATTTTAACAATAAAATCAAGATCTATGGTTCGGAAGGTGATAGCAAGGACAGTCTGGGGACGCATTTGAATCTCACTCCAGTCAAGGGTTATATAGCATTTCCTAGATATGAATAAAGTCTCACAAAGAAGCTGCCTGCTGGAGAGAAAACTAAAAACATAAACAACCAGCAAGAAAGGATATCACAAAACCAAGTTAAAGATGCCCACGGACAAATATCTTCATTCTGAGCAAAAAATGATTATAAATTCTACAGCTCTGCCCCCAACTGGCCAACCACCCACAAGGAACTTCTAACAGCTGGGGGGACTTCAAGAATGCTTCCAGTACAGATTCAGAGCCCCCACCCCACCTTAGTAGCATAGTAGCCCGGTGGGAAACTGAATGAAGCTTGGGTGGGTGGGATGGGGGTGGGGTGGGGGGAGGGCTTGTAATTCCTTACAGCAGTAAGAAAGCTGCTCACAGGGACAATGGGACATCATGGCTGATTAAGAAAGGGTTTTAGTAAAGACATCTTCAATGGGCTCCCATTTCGAGGGGGATTTCTTTGCCTTTAGCCTTTAATCGCATTTTAGGAGGAAGACAGCTCTGGGTGAAACTCAACCACTTTCCCCAAGCAGAGAGGCTTGGCTGAAGGGTGATAGGGCCACCAGGTCTTCTGAAGGCCTCTGTGCCATGGAGTCAAAGAACAGATAATCCCCACTCCCGCCTTCCTGCCTGGCAGTGAGATTCACAGCTGTCTGCACAGTTTATTTCTGAAAAGTGCACTTCCCTGGGTCTCTGACCTTTTGCTACCTCACTTAAATCCTGCTTAGTTCAGTCTTCCTTGGTCTCTCGAGCCCAACACCAGGTGAAATAAAAGATTTTGCTTATGGAAGCTATCATTCGGGGTCATTTGATGTTTTAAAAGAAATTTATTTTGTTTATGTGTGTTTGGGACTATATGAGTGTACACACACAGACACACAGACACACACAGACACACAGACACACACACACAGACACACACACACACACACACACACACACAAGTATGAGTGCTTGTGGAAGCCAGAAGAGTCTGGTCTGAGACATCTCTCTAAGTATTTATCAGAACATTGCGTTAAAAAAAAATGGCACAGGTAGTCTGTCTTGCTGGTTGATTTGATTTCTGGAAGGTCTAGGTGGTGATTACCCCTGGAATCTCTTCATTATGGACCACACAGATGTCATACAGCAGAGCTACACAGAAGCATCCCCTCTAGAGGGGATGGAGGATAGAGGGTGGTTGCTGGAGGAGGCTCAGAACTTGTTGAAGACATGATTTCAGCATTCCAGCGCGAGCAGAAGTGGCTCCCGTGGGATGGTGTGGATTGCTTAAGTGGAAGGGCATGAATGGGGAGACTCAAGAGGTGTGTTTTACAGTGAGTGAGAAGAGCATCGTCTGCAGTTGGGCTTGGAGGATGGCAGACACAGGATGTTCATTGCTACCAAAGGAGATCTTAAAGCATAGCCAATGGTATACAACTCAGTAAGCCAACAAAACCAAAATCCCAAAACAGCTCTTCTTCAGGCAGTGATACCCGTAATCCCACACACAGGAAACAGAGGCAGGAAGGTTGAGAGTTGAGGCCATCCTGGGCTGCATGAGGAGTTGTTGTCTCTAAAGGCTGAGGAATTGGCATAGAGCTCAGGGGTAGAACACTGGCCTATGACAAGCAAGGCCCTGGATCTGACTGCTAGTGCTGAAGGGGTAAAAAGTCCATTTTTTTTTAAAAAATGCAGAAACAAGACTTGTGTTCGCCAGACATAAGCAACGTCATGGTTTTAAGTTTTCTGGTAACTTCCAGGAGGGTGGAAAAGATCATAAGTCAGGCTTGTGGGGCCTGGCGAGATGGCTCAGTGGTTAAGAGCACTGACTGCACTTCTGAAGGTCCTGAGTTCAAACCCCAGCAACGTGGCTCACAACCATCTGTAATGAGATCTGATGCCCTCTTCTGGAGAGTCTTAAGACAGCTACAGTGTACTTACATATAATAAATAAATCTTAAAAAAAAAAAATCAGGCTTGTGTCCTTGGTCTTAGGTTGGGCTGATTAAAGTCTGGTCTGAGGGCAGCTCTGAAAGTTCCTTCTTGTTTTCTAGTTCTAGAAATGAGAATATGGCTTAGGCAATGTATGAATATTTAATGTGTGTGTGTGTGTGTGTGTGTGTGTGCCCGCGCGCACGCACGCACACGCAGTATATGAATCTACACTTGTAGGTCAGAGGAGATTTTTCCTTAACTCTATCCATTTTATTCTTTTGAGACAGGGTCTTTCACTGAACTTGAAGTTTTGGCTAGGCTGTCTGACCAGTGAACTTCAGGATCTACCAGTCTTCATGCCTCCAATCCTGAGGTTAGAGACATTGTTGACATGCCCAACTTTTGTGTGGATCCTAGGGACTTGAACTCGACTCAGGTTCTCACGCTTGCACAGCAAGCATCCTAACTCACTGACCTATCTCTCTGACCCATTTCTAAGATTCTTTTAAGATTCCACACTCTTTCGAGCCTTGACTCTGCCATCACTCTCTGATGGCTCTCCATGTCAGTTCATCTCAGAGCTCAGAACCAAAGCCTAGGAACACATGAGAGCTCTGTTTTAATTTACCAGATCCTACCTGTGTTTGGCAGCATAATTTTACAGGGCTCATGCCTCCTATCATTGTTCATAATTTCAAGGCAACTGTAGGGCCAGGAAACAGAGCAAGAGGGACCTTCCGGATGCCTATGGGTTCCCAGCTTATATTGCTCATTAACTGTCTACAGCCATTGTGGCTCGAGAGCCACAGTCCCGCAGTGCCTTTCATAACTCAACATCCCCAACAGTTTGTGGCTAAGCTGTTAGAATACATTATTTCCATTTATCTGAATGGATCTTTGATGCATTATTCAAAGGCTTTATACATAATGAATAATCACTCATATTTTTCATGCCATTTTTCTGTTTCATATTGATTTCAAAGGGGATAGAGTATCAACTATGGATTATAACTACCCAAGGGTATGTAGAAGTGCTCTTCATTTTTCTGGGACTATGTTGTGATGACTGTGAGGACAACTCAGTTTGGGTGAGCTTTAGCTACACATCATGTGGTATGGTGGTAGGTTACTATTGCTTCGTAGAGAATTATAAAATACTCCTGCAGCCCACAAACTCTGCCTCTTTCTCTTCCCCATTTACTGTGCCTTGTAGATCATTTACCTCAAGAACTACACAAATGCCTACTGCTCTTTTAAAAAATGAGAGAGGAACATGGTTTCTACTTCTCCACATTCGTTACGGATGTAAACACAATGCTACAGCTTCTTCTATTCTCACAAGAGTGTATAACCTTCCTCTTGCTTCGAGGTCTAGTCAAGAAACAGGAAACCACTCTATTGGACTTAAAAAAAAATCATTCTGTCTACTCACCAGCTGCAAATGTTGCTGGTTCAACACATGGCTTCATCACACAAAAGCACCATAAAAGATTTTCCTAAGTATGTATGCAAGATAAGGATTGTTTGATTCCTTCCTTCCTTCCTTCCTTCCTTCCTTCCTTCCTTCCTTCCTTCCAGGAGCAGGCAACAGGCAACACACTTTCTAATTTGCTACAGTCCGACTACGGTCTACTGGTTTTTATTTGGATGCGTTCACTCATTGCAGTTCTTTGTTGGACCATGCAGGCATTTTATGGTGCTTAACCGTTGTTAGTGGAGGCACGGCAGTTGATGGAGGAATAAAACCGAGGTCTTCCGGCAGGTCACAAGTTCTGAGTCATCCGACACTGTGTGTAATTACACACATTGGAAGGGAGCTCAAAAACACTTGGTGAATGCTCCCTATTCCATCAAACACCTTTGCTACCTGGACATTACTAAAGTAAGGTGCCAGCCAGGAATGTTAAAGCAGAGAGCTTCAAATGAAAGGAAGTGGGGCGGGCAGATGGGTGAATCCAGAAGAGAGCCCAGAGGTCCATCCTCCTTTGGAAGTCATGTGGCCAGAAAAGCTAACTGGTATTTCTAACTACGTGCCAAAAAGTGAGTAGTCGGATGGGGGCAACAGGTCACTTTGTGTCTTGTCCTGCCCTGGCTTGCTTGCTTTCTCTTTCTTTCTTTCTTTCTTTCTTTCTTTCTTTCTTTCTTTCTTTCTTTCTTTCTTTCTTTCTTTCTTCCTTTCTTTTCTTTCTTCCTTCCTTCCTTCCTTCCTTCCTTCCTTTCTTTCTTTCTTTCTTTCTTTTCTTTCTTTCTTTCTTTCTTTCTTTCTTTCTTTCTTTCTTTCTTTCTTTCTTTCTTTCTTTCTTTCTTTCTATACGTCTGACCTGGCATCTTAAGAGAAGAGGAAATAGCACTACAGGCAGTGGGCCTGTGAACAGCTGTGCCTGGGTTTTCTTCTCTATAGCAAATACACAGTCCCCATTTCTGCTCTAAGGCTAGTTCTCAATTCTTCTTTCTGTACGTGTTCAGCGCTCAGCTGACAGGCTTCCAAGACCTCATGGCCATACAGTCTCTGTGACTAAGCAGCCAGTAGGTAGGTCGGCCACCCACGAGCTTTCCTCTGGAGAAGTGTCAGCCCGCTTCCTAACCTGGGCTCCAGAGAGCTATAAATACTTGCATTCCTCAGACAGCTGTTGGTTCTCATTCCACATCAGTGCCAATTTCTTTCACTGATGACCACTTCCCTGTAATTGAATTCGGAATTACAGGATTTTAATGTCTGCAAAATGTATTTTCAAGAGGAATACTCTTCAGTATGAATGGAAGGCAAGAACGAGCCCTCTTAGGATAGTAGGCATAAGATAGCTAGAGGTCAAATGTGATCTATTTTCATCTTAATTGAGTTCTGACGATTTCCAAGCAGCCTACTTATGAAATAAAAAGTTGCCGTCTGATAGCATCCGTTGTGTGCCAGGCACTTTGCCCACCTTACTTATGAGTGGGGACCTTGCTTTATGTAGGAAAAACAAAGTCCCAGACAGGTACAACTGCACAAAGTCACAGTGGTATGTGTCCTCCCTCCTGAGGGGCTAGGACACTTTCAGAAGGGTAAAATGAATTCATAAATGAGAATAAAAGAGAAGATGAAAACACAAGCAAAATAAAACCAAAACGAAACAAAAATCTGGAAACTAAAATGCTTAAGAATAAAAGATGAAATATGATGAGTTACTCAGCTAGCAAACGCACAGGTATGCACACACACACACACACACACACACACATTGGAATAGCTGAGAAAATGGCTGAAATGGCCTGATACAGTCTTAAGTAAAAAAAGGGTCAACAAAGAGTAGCTGCAGTGTGACTCCAATTTTATGCATAAAAATGCCAGCTCAATAGCTCGGCAGGAAAGGTCCCCTTCTGCTGCGCCTGATGAGCTAATTTCAATCCCAGGGCTCACCATAACGGAAAGAGCCGACTCAAGTTGTCTTCTGACCTTTGCGCATGTGCCGTGGCACACATGTGCTCCCTACCCCACAAAAATAGAGAAAATGAGTAATCTCAAATGTTTAGGTAAGATGGGAAGAAACAGACTTAAACAGTTCTTGGTGGAAGGCATCAAGTTGACTTTAGACTCGTCTCCCTCGAATGCCTCTGAGTTGTCATGTGTGGGCACTTGGTAAGAACTAGACAAGGCAAAGGAGAGAGGATGAGAGTTGGCGGTAGAGCCTGTGCGTTGGAGGGAAGGTGAGTGGGGCTCAGTGTTCGACAGCTGCCATCTGACTCAGACCGCACCGAAGCGGGAGTGTGACTCACACCCGAATCAGCCTGAGCTCTGCCTTTGGCACGTTGCTGTGGACAGTGGGAGATGAACCGTAGGCAGCTGGGAACCCGCCTCCCTGTGGGTGAACAGTTCCGTGGACAAGCTCTCCCACTCACCCCCAGACATCTCTCCTGATCTCAAGCCTACACTTCTCCACGTGCCTGCGGTAAATCAGAGCCCCTAGGCAACTGGCAAAAACTTAACTATTTTTCAAAGCCAGCCATCCTAATTTCTCCGCTCAGTCCCCGACACAACTGAAACTTTTTTCTCCTGCTAACAGCTACTAGAGCTGCGCACGGTAAAGGAGGAAGCATTCTTTTGTTAGGTGCCTAAGAGGTTCCGATGAAAATATGGCTGAGAATGTCAGTAGTGTGTGTGTGTGTTTTAGAATAACTAGGTTAGTAGGATTTGTTTGTCTGTCTTTTCTTTTTGGTGATTGGACAGAACCCAGAGCCTCACACATACCAACTTTGAGCTCCACTCTAACTCCAAGGTGAATATTTTAATTCATGTTGTTTTATACTTTTCAAAATAAAAAAAAAAACCATAGCATTCACTTCTCTTGTGGTCATACTGAGAAACATTTAGAGGTTGCTACTTAGGTTTGGTTTCATAGTAAGATTGCCTTAAAAGCAGCCCTTTTGAGATTAATTTCTGGCGGCCGAGGAGATGGCTCAGTGGTTAAGAGCACTGGTTACTCTTCCAGCACCCACCCAGTGAGGTTGTCTCTACTGGCTGGTTTTGTGTGTTAACTTGACACAGGCTGGAGTCATCACACAGAAAGGAGCCTCCCTTGAGGAAATGTCTCCATGAGATCCGGCTGTAAGGCATTTTCTCAATTAGTGATCAAGGGTTGGAGAGCCCCTTGTGGGTGGGACCATCTCTGGGCTGGTAGTCTTGGTTCTATAAGAAAGCAAGCTGAGCAAGCCAGGGGAAGCAAGCCAGTAAGTAACATCCCTCCGTGGTCTCTGTATCAGCTCCTGCTTCCTGACCTGCTTGAGTTCCAGTCCCGACTTCCTTTGGTGATGAACAGCATTGTGGAAGAGTAAGCTGAATAAACCCTTTCCTCCCCAACTTGCTTCATGATGTTTTGTGCAGGAATAGAAACCCTGACTAAGACATTATCACTATGGGGACAAGCAGAGCACTGGTGTTATAGACAGGGTAGGTAGGAGATTTCAACTCTGATGTGACAAGTTCCAGGAGAGACTTTCACCAAAGCATTTCTTGTTTTTGTTTGTTTGTTTTGCTAGTGCTAGAGACACATATGACAGGTCTGTGACAGGACGGTTGGATTCATGAACTCACAGCAATGCTGTTGCTTTTACATACAACCTGCATATGATCAAGCCAGTCAACATTGTAGCGTGGATTGAGACAGGTGCGTGAGTGAGAAAGACAGTCAATTTTTGTTACGGACTTGGCCTAGGTGGGTTAAGCACACTCCACTGGATGCCCCTCCCACCATGAGCACATGGGCAGCACACATTGAACTCTGGATTATTAAACAACAGCGGCAAAACAGGAATTTGGGAGAGGGTGAGAGGTGGGAGGCAGCCCTGAAAGGAGCTACGGAGAGAAGGAGGGGGTGGATACGATCCAAATAATTTGTGTGACATTCTCAAAGAATGGATAAAACATCATATAAAATGAATACGTCCAAACAAGTCTAAAATAAGTCTCTCCACAACAAAAATCAAAAGTTTCAGTGCCCAGGGGACATTTAATCAGCAGTGTTTTGTTGTGTTTTAATTTTTCATGTGCTATAATCAGCACTAGATGGAAGCAAATAAAAGCCGTAACGGAAATGACGACAGCAAATACCGAGGCAGTACAGACAAGGCACGCTCCTGAGTACATTCCCTGCCATCTTCACAGGGACCTTATGAAGAAGGCACAGTTATCATCCCATTTTACAGATCAGGAGGCTGAGGCACAGTGATGTCATTAGCAAGTGCTACTAAGTGACAGTCAGGCCCTGGGCTCCTCAGAGCCTGCTGCGACTTGCCACGCCCGACCTCCTTCCGAGTGACTGATCCAGGCAGGGCTCTGGACCGCTTGATGGTGAAGAGGCACTGCTGTGAACTGAGTGTGTAGATGCGTCATTTCTCTGTTCTGTGGGATGTTTGAGTGGGATGTGGGAGGATGAATCCGGGAACAGTTGATGAGAGACACCAAAGCCTGGAAGAACGGGGACTATGATGGAAAGGCATGAGTCTTCTTTTAAAGGCATTTTTACTGCTACTATTTACTTATCTACTTAACTACAAATCTATTATACATCTGAAAAGACACAACAAATTATGGCCACCCACCACCCCCATGTAAACAACAACATGGAAGGGTTTGTGTTCTCAGTAAAAGCACTTCCATGGGTTTCATGCATATGAGAATCTGCAAAAGATAAAGCTGAAGGACGTGAGATTGAATTAGAAGGTGATCCTGGGTGGGGATGAGGCTCAGTTGAGCTGCTTGGTTGAGGAGGAGCATGAAATTCTGAGCTCAGTGAGCAACTCTGAGGGAGAGGGAACGGTGCTGGGAGACCTCCAGTCAGCCAGCTCACTGCTGTTGGTGGGTGAAGCTTCCAAAAGGGAGTGGTGTTTCACAACCAACGCCCAATGCATGTTCGTGACCACTGTCTAAGGGAGGGGTGTTAACTGCACTGATGGTACCATGAGAACACATTAAAGATGATGTAGGATGAAAGCCAAATCCTAGAAGCTCTTGTAATTAACATTCTGCTGTCCACCGAGGCCATTTTTTAAAAAATATAACATGAAGCCCTGTGCCCACCCCCACCTTTTTGTGCAATAGCGCAGGCAATTGAATTCTCATTGTTGATAAAAAAATTCATAAGACAGGGTACAGCTGGTTATGCCTTTAGCAAGATGTCAAATTCAGCCTGCACAAAATTAATTGCACCTAATTAAACTGGGGTCACTGGCATTATTATAAAGCAAGGCTATTTATTAGACAAAGAAAATTTCACAAACACCAATTTACTTTTCTTTCGGATTTGTGAAAGAGAAAAATTGCTTACTTAATTAAATTTGTTTTGCTATTTTAATCTTATTACTTCTCAAAAGATCCACTTTAAATTCTGTCTCACTTTGGAAATTGTGTAATATTTTAGAATAAGGTCTCCTTGAAACAAGGCATTCAAAACAGAAAGGCATTCTGTAGAGTATGAGACGACAATTCACAAAGAATTAAAAGTGGATGTATAGCCGCAGTTTGCTGTGATGCTGGTGCTACCAATGTGAAGAATTGTTTGTTTGTTTCTAAACAAATTAATAGCATGTGTATGAGATCAATGTGAAGTTTTAAAGATACACCATGCATTAGAAATAAGGCACTTTGGTATGCACTTCTCATTTCAAGGAAGATGCTGTAGAAGGAGTCTCACTGCACTGAGACAGGTCAGCTTCTTTCTTCTCCCATGCCGGGCTAAAACAGCCACTCCACTTACTTCCAGGAAATTATGCGAAAATTATTACTGTTAGAGACAAGACAGTGATTCACTTTCCTGGCAAATGATGCTGGCTCACTTCACACACACACACACGGGGGGGGGGGGGGGGGGGGGGGAGGGAGAGAGAGAGAGAGAGAGAGAGAGAGAGAGAGAGAGAGAGAGAGAGAGAGAGATCTCCCATATTCAAAGTCCCATGCATCTCGGTTCTTTAAAGCTTCCTAGACCCACTGTTTTGGGTCTAGCTAAGCTGGCCATGCTTCTCCCTCTCCCACGCAAACACAGAGGAGGTAGCAGGTGTTTGTAATTGGCCTTGCTTCAGTCATTCACCAATAAACATGGAAGGCCAAGAAAGAAATGAATTTTGATTTGGGGATAGTTGAGATAAGTAAACAGTAATCATTATTCAAACCAGCTGCTCACAAACACTCTGGGGAACTTGTTTTTTATCACACAGCCTGGAGGGAAGGATAGAGCTCATCCCCGCTCCTCGATCGCTCTGCGAGCGTGATCAAGAAGACGGTTGTCTAGGATGCCTTTATACCTGCGTATGCTGAAGAAAATCCATCTCGAGTTAAGGTAGAAAGAGAGTGAAATATCAGACCGATCTGGGGCTACCGCAAAGAGAGGCGAGGAAGGGAAGTTTTCTTCTTGATGGCCAGTTGGGTTGTAATGCTCATAAATAAAAGATTTCCTAGACGCCTATCAGTAATGGCTGTTCATCTTGTGTCCCCACAGCGTCAAGACCTCCTTCTATCTCCTCAACACTCAGCTTCGTAAGTTCAAGATGTGGGAGGAGAGCAAGAGCCGATCCTGACTGTGGCCAGTGACAACTGTGCAGGGAAGCTTTACACCAGAAGCAAACAGAAAGCTGCGAGTGAGGGCAAGCCCGTGCCATCAGCAGGAGGAAGCTGCAGCAGGAGGGCTGCGAGGTGAAGGCCAGCCTTCGCAAGGCAGCACGACCTACCCCACACCCCGAATATTACTAAACCTAGGATATTTCTTGGAAAATCTCATTTCAAAAAAAAGCAGGTAATCCATTTTTCTTATTTCCTATTAAGCAGTTAAGACCTTTTCCAAAACGATAGAAGAATGACAAAGATCACACAGTCTCAGTTTTAAGAAGGTGATTATGTCTGGATTAGCAAATTTTGCAGGAAAATGTGACACGCCATGTAAGCCACACTCCACATGTGTCAGGTCTAATGAGCTGTGTTAGGCAGCAATCTCCAACGTTCTTTGGCTATGGTATTAAGTATAAAATGTCTTTATGGGATTATTGTAAGCCTAGCTTACATCTAACACTTACCACTTTAAAAAAAAAAACTGCTTTAAGAGAGATAACACCATCCAGACAAATGCAGCAGGGCTGAAACCTGGTGCACCATCCCAACCTTGACCTTGAAGGCACGACTGACACACTCGGACTCTCACGCACCTTCACACCTCTTACATAACGAATATGACTAATTTTTTTTTTTTTTGCAGGTGAGTTCACACCCTTTAATGAGCATGAACAGGAGGTAGATTGATTTGGTTTCCAAAGATCCCATTTACTTCAGTAGGCCCTGCCTTAGAAAACAAGCTTCCAATTTCAGAATCCAATACTTGGTGGGGGTGTTTCTGCATAGAGTCTCACTTGGTCACCCCAGCTTGCCTGGTGCTTCGTATATCAGCCTCAAACTTACTCTTCCTTCTGCCTCAGTCTTCTCTGTGCTGGGCCTGTGTTACCAGGCCTGGCTCTGTCAATTAGTTGTAAAGGCTGCACTCCATTTCATACTGAGGACCGAAGTCTTCAGGGTAGTGCATTCACAACAGGTCTATCTGGTTCTAGATGTGTAGCTAACGCAACACACCTGCTCTTGTGCATTCTGGAGTACTGTAGTGCTGAGCTGACATCCTCAAATACTTCTGTAAGAGACAAGGTAGTTCCCACCCCGTGAAATGCTTTTGGAATGACTGGTAGTGATCGGGGCGGGTTTGGTAGGAGTGGGAGGAAGATACAGAAGGTGACAAGAGAGAGGAACCAGCATGCCTTCTAAACGCATATGAAATTAACAAGGAACAAAATGAAATCAATAAAAACACTTACGGAGAAAATTTACATCCTTAATAGCCTCAATGACCACAGGTTATATAATAGGGATATCTAACAGCAATTTAGTTTTCCTGGAGATCCCTCCGCCCCCTGACACTACATTATGGCTAATGAGGATGACGGTAGTCAATCATAACAGATTTTCTATTTACAAGATAAAGCGATGTTTCTTAGAAACATTTAGGATCCTTCTTAAATATCACCTTGAGAGAAATTAGAAAAGTCATGGTGTTCTCGCAAATGATGCGCTCATCCTAGAACAGAGATGAGTCCCTCTGAGAGAACACTCTATAAATAATCTCTCCAAGGCGAGCCAACAAGTGCAGCTTGTTATACGCTACTTCGAAGTACATTCGTGTTTGCATAGCTGTCTCCAGGGGAAGAGGACTCGGTGCTTTTCCAATTTGGCTCTGCTCTAAGTCTCAAGTGGCTCTGGGAAATGGAGATAGGAACCAAATGGTAGAAGGGCAGAAAAGAGGACGGGGGAAGCAATTTTTGGGAACCCCAATTCCTGATCCTCAGTACTCTCCAATTGGAGAAGGAATATTTGGTTTTACATACAGGGTTTCTTCGTAGAATTTTACTTGAGAAGGTATTTCTGCTGAGGTTAGGTGTGGTGGTGTACTGCTTTAATCCCAAGACTTAAGAGGCAGACGCAGGCTAGCCTTTGTGAGTTTGAGGCCAGCCTGGTCTACATGTTGAGTTCCAGGCCAGCCAGAGCTACATAGTGAGGCCCTGTCTCAAAAACAAAAACAGAAACATGAACTCAAACCAGACAAATATTGAAAACCTCCATGAGACTTAAGCATAACGTGGTGGATACCACTATCTACCTGTTCTTATGAAATCCTCCTAACATCTGTGACAGGAAGACAGATACCCAGGAAAGAGAAACACCAGCACAAGAGTATGAAAATCTTAGGAAGATAAAATAAAATGTACAGAGATATTCAAGTGTTTCAGCGGCATGTGAGAGGGGCTGCTACTGGAGGAGCAGAAATTGACACTGCAGAATCCTGCGAATACTCAGGGGTGCAGAGACTCAGAGCAACTCACAGACTCTGTACTTGAAAGGACCATCTAGACCAGCTCTCTGCCTGGCTAATCTCTGGCCTCGAAGAATCAGGAAGTTTATTCTCACATCAGAAGTGCTCTAGACTGGAGTACCCTAAACACACACTAAACTTCCAAGCCTTCCCTTCCTAGGGTCATCAGACACTACCAGACTTGCATACAACCCCTCACAGTGAGGTTCAGCGGTTCTTTTCTACTGTAAGTCACAGACTAAGAGAAAAGACTAGATACGTTCAGTTGACTGAATTCCAGTGAAGGACTGACTGCCCCAGTTTGGTTAGTTCCATCGTGGAGATCCCGACTCATTTGTTCAACCATACTTGGAGAGTTGACCTCATGTCATGTGGTTGCCTTGGTAACAAACACACCAAAGACTTGCTTCCCAATAACTTACATTTGGGTGCTGGCTAAAGACAAAGAACAGATTTATAGACATTCTGTAAATGTCTTAATAAGGGTAATGGGTCTAAAGAGAACCATGTCGAGGTAAGTGGATAAACTGGATAAAAGAGAAAGTGACGGGGTGTGCGTGTTTATCTATAATAAAGCAGCCTGGGAAGGTCTCTCTGAGGAGATGATATATGTCAAAACAACCTAGCCCACAACAGAAGACAATAAAATAGCCTTTATTATCCAGTACTTAATTATTATCAGATGGAAAGCAAAAGAAAAAACAACAAAAAAAAACATGGGAAATATGAAGCTCAGTAAAAACTATCTTAAACAATCAAACTAAAACTTATATACTAACAATTCTGAAAGTGTAAAGAAAATGGAGAAATACCTTGAAAAATACATCTCATTAGAATTGACTCAAGAAAGATCCAAAAAGTAGGTACGATCAGACAGCTCTTAAGGAATGGAAGCAGCTTGGAAACAGATGCATAAATACCAGACCACTATTGTAGGTGACTTCACAGAAGCGAATCATTACAGCGGATATAGACATTTGGGGGATAATATGAAATATAAGTCCTTGCCCATTTTTAAGCCAGCATCATTCTAAAAGTAGACAAAATATTCTAAGACTATGAAAGATCCATGTCAATTATGAATACACATGTAACAATCTTAAGCAAGATATTAAAAGTAAAGGATATAAAAAGATAATTTACCTCAACCTGCTTGGCTTATAGGCTATGCAAGGATGATTCAACTTTTTGCAAATCTCTAATGTACTGCACTGATTCATTAATGGAACAAGATAACGTGACAAAGTTATTTTGGCAATGAAGAAAAATCATGTGATGGAATTAAAGGTCCATTTAAGATCAAAGTTCTTTGTAAATTATTAATAGAAGGGAACACTACTAATTCTATAAATGATTAGATAAGACATATAATTAACACCACTCCGAGCAGGGAAATTGTTGAAATAGTCTACTCAATCTGAGAAATGAGCTAGGGGTTCTAACCACTGTGGTTTCTAATCCTCTCTGTATTCAAACACCGATCAGGTACAAAGGAAACAGAGACAGAAACCAGAAGCATGGGATTGGAAAGAAGTAAATCAAGCCACTGCACTTAGCAGAAGATATTATTGTTTAAAAGTCTCTAAAGAGCCAGGCATGGTGGTGGATGCCTTTAATCCTAGCCTCTGGGAGGCAGGGGAAGGAGCAAACTGTGAGTTCCAAGATAGCCAGAGCTACATAGAAAAACCTTGTCCAAAAAAAGGAAAAAAAAAAATCCTTAACGAATCTTTGGTACTCTGCAGACAACTATAAGAAATTACAGAGGTAATATCAGCAATGGTAAGGTGGGTGTAAGAGCCTCTGGTTATGAAACAGGGCGGTAGAGCACTGTCTAGCATGCATAAGCTCTGGGTTGGAGCCCCATACAGGAAGAGGTTACAAGGGCTTAGGTAGGTAGGTAGTTGCATTTTTCTCCAGCAGCAACTAACAAAGAAGCTTTATTAAAGAGAATTTAAGGTGTCAGAACAGAAAGTATCTATTTCTTTAGTTTCAAAAAGGCTTAATAATTGGAAAGACAGACCATATTCATAGGTGAGAAGATTTCATATTATAAAAATGTAATTCTTCCTGAACTGACCTATACATAAATCCAATGAAAATCTTATAAATTATGAAAACGTTTGTACTGAACTTGGTTAGATGATCTAAATTTATATGGAGGAATAAAAACCCAAGAAGTATTCTCTCATTATTGAAAAGTGTTAACTTTCTTTTTTGTCTGATTGAAAATGATTAAAGAGAGTTGACTATCCAAACATTGTGATGTATTTTCAATCTATAATAATGAAAATTATAGTTTTGGAGCAAGAGTAGAAGCAATGAAATAAACAAGTGAATGAAATATTCCCATGCGTGTAGAGCAGGAGACAGCAGGATCTGCGGGATCAGTGAGTGAAGGGTGGGCCAGTCATCAAGCATAATAAAGTCGTTCGTATATGGTGAAGAAGAAAAAAATCTTCTCTCCGTACCTTATGAAGAAATCAACTGAGCAGACTTCCAAAAAATCCTACACCGTCAATTCTTGGTAAGACTAGCAAATATCTACTGGGCCATGGGACAGAGAAAGTTTTTGTTTGGTTTCTGAGAACTTGATATAGCACAGGTTGGCCTTAGACTTGCTATCTAATCAAGGTAGGCCTCCAGCTCTTGATCGTTCTGTCTACACCTCTTGAGGGCTGGGATTACAGGCAAGTGCCACCAGGCCCAGTTAGGAAAGATTTCGTACACAGAATTACATGCAACACTGACCAGGAAAAAAAAAAAGGCATTATTTGTATTAAAATGAAGACGTATGGTCACAAAACACATAAGAAAGTGAGAAACAAGTTACAAGCTGGGAAAAGATATTTGCAATGTGTATTTAGGATTCCTACCATGAACTATTATTATGAGTAAATAACCTTGATATGGAAAAGCACACACAGAAGAAGAAGGAGGGAAATTAGAAACTTGAAATAAGACACAGACATTTCGAATAAGAAACGCAACTAGTTGATAAACAACAATATGCTGCCATGTTCCTTCTCAACTAACAAGTAGTTTTTAAAGACTGTACTGAGTGCTGACAGGTCTCAGAGCCACAGGATCTCTGAGACAGTGCTGGAAGGACATTATCCTGTGGCAATCATACTGGCCATGATTGGCATTGTCTTGTCAGTGTGAACACTCATGTATTTTTCTAAGTCCACCCTCATGCACACACCAAAAAGAAACCCTATGCAGAAGACATGGACAAGAAGGTTACGAGCAGCGGTGTGACCTCAGCTAAATATTCCAAAACATCCTGATGCCCATCACTACAAAAGTGGAAGTCGGGCTGGTGAGATGGCTCAAAGGGTAAAAGCACCGACTGCTCTTCTGAAGGTCATGAGTTCAAATCCCAGCAACCATATGGTGGCTCACAACCACCCGTAACAAGATCTGACGCCCTCTTCTGGTGTGTCTGAAGACAGCCACAGTGTATTTACATATAATAAATAAATAAATCTTTAAAAAAAAAGTGGAAGTCATTCACGCATGCACAGAGAATACAAAGAGTCGGTTCTTATTTATGTTAAGCAGTAATAGGTCTCATGTAACTGAAACATGCTACATGGGTATACTGGCTTGTTTTGGGTCAACTTGACACAAGCTATAGTCACCAGAGAGGAAGGAGCCCCAGTTAAGAAAATGCCTCCATGAGATCCAGCTGTAAGACATTTTCTCAATTAGTGATCAGTCAAGGAGGGCCCAGCCCATTGTGGGTGGAACCAACCCTGGGCTGGTGGTCCTGGGTTCTATAAGAAATCAGGCTGAGCAAGCCATGAGGAACAAGCCAGTAGGTAACAGCCCTCCATGGCCTCTGCATCGGCTCCTTCCTCCACGTCCTTGCCCTGTTCCAGTTCCTGTCTTGACTTCCTTTGGTGATGAAGAGCAATTTGGAAGTGTAAGCTGAATAAACCCTTTCCTCCCCAACTTGCTTTTTGGTAATGGTGTGTTTTTGTTTGTTTGTTTTGTTTTTCAGCAATAGAAATCCTAACTAAGGCAATAGGTCAGGTGGAATAACAGGTCAGGTGGACTTGTGTCTGATCTTAAGAACACACACATTAGATTGTTAACTGATCCTAAACTGTGCTGTAACTAAAAGGGAGAAATGACAGGAAGGATAGGTAGGCATGTTGTGGGCAGAATGTGACAAAAATAAATCCTAGTTTTTAGAGTTGAAGCAATAGTTTTTTTTTTTTTTTTAATTTGAAATAAAACCTAAGAACATAAGCATTTAATTTAGAGATATGTAGGTAAATACCTGAGGTAGCAGCCAAGGAGCCAAAATGTCCTGCTTCTAGAAAGGAGAGCAGTATGTGGGAGCTTGCATGCATAGCCTTTCCCACAGACACACACTGAAACTAACACTAACACTAAAACTAAAACTAACACACACACAGACACATACACACACACACACACACACACACGCACACACACACACACAGAGTTTTGTACACTGTAAGAGAGGAGGGTAGGGGTTCAAGGAATGACAAATATGGTTTCTGCTACCTTCATGGATATATGTAAACACCCATTTGATTAATATGTAAACACATCATATCAAATAAATGACGTAACACAAATATATTGAATACACCTGAGAAGCACACATAAGTATGAGTTTACAAACAAGGTCTAACCCTTTGCACCAGATGTGAGTGACCTGGAGCTCCTAGCTAAGACATTCTGGCTTCTTGCGGCCATAGCAGAGAGCAGTAGCCAAATCTGAAAGGCCATACATACGCAGTGGTCCAATCTCCGTATTTCACATTCAGAAATCCGGGGATGAGCAAAACTAAACAGTTATTCATGCAGACGGGGCAGGATCAGGTGGGTAATGGGTATCAGGTTGCTTCTTCTGGGCCTCACATAAAGCTGAGATATGGTAGTAATCTGATTGACTGAATGCATGGACATTATCATCTGTTGCTAGCCCTGAGCTTAGTGTTGACAATATATTTGGTATTGACAAAGAGTATGTTTGCTTTAGGCCCAAAAGATAAGAAAATAGGCATAGTGGGGGATGGGGCAGAGGATATTAAGGAGTGCTGATGGGTATTCATTACTTCTTCATGAAAACAATGTTCTGCACGCTTCCATTAGTCACTAGGAATGGGATAATTCTGAAAATTATCTATGCTTCCACTAAGCACAGTAGACCACAGAATGGTGGTATGGTCATTGGGTAGCAGTGGCATAGAAATGTGGGATTTCACGCTCAGCTGAGACACACTGAATCAGAATCACACTTCCCCCGGGTGACACGTAAGCAAGTTTCTGTTCTCCTGGAAAAATTGGAAACTCCACATATTTTATTAGGAATAGAAAGCTATGCAAATTACCAATAATATCTTGAAATAAACCATGATATCCTATAACAGTGGTTCTCAACTTTCCTAATGTTGCAACTCTTTGACAGAGTTCCTCATGATGTGGTGACCCCCCCAACAATAAAATTATTCTTGTTGCTGCTTCATAAAATGTAATGTATTTAAATATATGATATGCAGGATATCGGATATGTGATCTCTGTGAAAGGGTCATTTGATCACTAATGGGGTCTCAACCCATGGGTTGAGAACCGCTATCCTAAAATAAAGACCAAGAGAAACTACCTGGCAGACGATCTTAAAACAGTAATAAACATCAAACGATCAAAGTGAGAATTACAGTTCTCATGTTCTGGTATTCATCGCAATTAAACATTTTAAGGGCTGCTTCTGAGTGCTTTAGGGTTGCTTAATGGGAAATCTGATGGTCTACCACATGCATACAGCGTGAGTTGCTTAGGCCTGTGGCCTGGTCAGTCCATGAAATTAGCATTCTGTCCAAAGATAAATGAAATATAAAAATGTGACCTCAGGTAGCTGGGCATTGGGCCATAACAGCAATCACCAGTGAAAATAACACAACACACAAGTGGGGAAGGGTCTGAGTGAAAGCCAGAACTAAGCATATGAGAACACATGGTTGTCTTTCGTTAGACAAACAGGCACCACCTGGTATACACCAGATAGGCAGACAGGCACCGCACAGTACACACCAGATAGACAGGCACCGCATGGTACACACCAGGAAATCAACTCAAAAGCTCACCTTGCAGAAAGGCTTGGCTTCCCACTTTTGCTGCAGCTGGTATAGATTCCTGGGCCATCGTCAAAGAAGCTTCCGAGTGCCAACTTCTGTCTGATAGACTCTCTCTCATTCTTCTGTGCCTAAAATTTCAAGGGGGAAAAAAAAGGTGCCAATCAGTGGGCAGATATAAGGCAAGCATAGGCAGTCCACCTTGCTAAGTAAGTTTCTTGGAACGTAACATTAGACATAAAAAAAGAAAAAAAAAAAAAACAGGCTGAAGTCCAGAGATGTTTCAACTATTAAAAGCTGAAATGAAATCAGTCTCTTATGGCTCTAATTCCAGTTCTTTGGTGCCTTTTTTTTTTTTTTTTTGATCTCCAGTTTGGGCATCGACTGTGATGCCTATTCATCTTCATTGGGCTGGACGGAGCTGCTACTCAGGGCTGGCTAACAATTTCTCCTGAATTTAATCACTCTGATCCCAAATAAGGCTTTCTCCCAGATCTTTGGCCCACACCCTCGGTACCAAGAACAATAACGCACTCAGCTGTGCACACTGGATTCTGGGAGCTGGCTGATGCCATAGCTTGGTCTGGCACAGAGCCAACCAGACCGATGTCACAGGCTGCCTGCACTGGGCCTCCAGTCTTGCTGGGTATGACTGCTTCTGTGTGCCTCCTATTTCCAGAGTATGGATGAGCATGAATATAATTCCTGGGATGTTTGGAGAGTTGTAATTGCCCTCGTCGGTCTCATATTTTGATTCGAAGCATGCATGGTAAAAAGACCTGAGCTCTGCTACTCTGGTCATTTGGGTATGTTTACAATACTCAGCTTCCTATTAAAAGCCCCATAAAAACTCACCAGGCTGAACTTTTCAGCCCTTTAAACAACGGGGTGGAAGATTGGATATGGTTTCCTTAGTTAAAAATAAAACCACTACAAAACCAACCAGAACGCCTGGGCTGAGAAGATCTGGGGGGTTCATGAGTGGGACCATTTTGTGTACTGAGCAGGTTCTTCAGGGATGCTGAGACCTCTGTCTGCTCATGGGACCTAGTGGGGCTAGAGTACTCCCTACAGAAGATTCTAGAGTCACACCGGTGCTCTCCTGGGTCAAAAAGATCCAATACATCCAGGTGGAAGGATGGGCTGACAAACGACTTCCTTCATTCCCACATGAAAGCCAGGACAAGGACTCCTTGGGCTCCCAGCACACTCGGATCACATGTGGCTGTCTGCGTTTCAATCTAACAATTGGTTAATTAAAATTTAAATTCAGTTCCTCAGTCAACCTGGCCTCGTTTCAGGAGCCCAAAGCCATCGGGGATGTGTGTGGATTTCACATTTGACAGCACAGTAGAATATGACAGCATGGCATTTTACAGTGCTTCATCAAGCTATGTTAGAATGAACTAGGGTTTTTAAAAGTACACACCTTGGGGTGCTAGATCCAGACACTCAATTTCAGAAGGTTTGAAAACTTGTTATTCAAAGAAATCTCACCTCACCTCACCTCTCCTCTCCTTTAACAGTTTCAAATTCTTGAATACCATAAGCATTCTAATTTACACTTAGCAATGATATCTATCTATCTATACAGCCAGTCATTGCTCCCTCCACCACATCTTGGCACATACCAAGAAGAGAATGCATACGATACAGCCACAAAGTGAAATACTGTTTTTTTATACAGATATTTTTACAGGAAAGAGGCTGACTTCGTTCTGTGAGTTGTCCTGCTCCAATACTGAGCACTACGAAAGTCACTATGAGATGGCCAAGGAAAGCAGCCATGCCTTTCGTTTGGCCAACCACTCGGAAGTGTGGTGCTGGCCCCTCCATCATGACCTACCACACTGTCACACACAGGCCAGCTTTGTGAAACACACTCCATACCCATCCGTACTTAGCACAAATGTAGCCTAAGTTAGTGAGCCTATGTCTCAACCACAGGTCTTCAACAGTCCCAAAACTGCTAAGTAGAACTGAGTATTTAAATAAGAACCAGGAGATAGTCCAACACTGGCCCTGGTCTAGAACAGGCTTTGGTGACGGGCATGGCCATACCCGCTGGGTTGTGTGAACACCCCCTTGGTTTCTTGACAGTTCTTTTTGGAATGCAGAATGCTACCAATATTGGTGTTGGGAGAACACTAACAAGTCACGTTTCCCCTCTGTTGCCCTATAAAAGGTTTCATTGAACAGAATAAGGAAAAATAAAGAGAATATAAATGTTAACGATAATCCTGCTACTTACATCATTGCTAACAGTTGGTATATTTCCTCCTAGGTTTTCTCTTTCTTTCTTTCTTTCTTTCTTTCTCTCTCTCTCTCTCTCTCTCTCTCTCTCTCTCTCTCTCTCTCTCTTTCTTTCTTTCTTTCTTTCATTGTGTGTATACTGAAAATTGCCCATAGAAGCACTTCATACTCTTTAAAAACACACTTTCAACGATAGCTTCTCGTCCCACCCTACGGAGTTTCCCTCCACAGTTAGCCATTTGGGGTTGTGTCAAATTAAAAATACCATCTTTACATAAATCCCTGCCCACATGTCTGCTGATCTCCTAGGAATCAGTTCCTGGAAGTGGGGTTGCCAGATCTGCCGCTTGTGAACATTTGCTGCAGCTCGTGACACATCTTGTCACAGTGCTCCAAAGGAAAGCTGCTCCTGTTCATTTGCCCACCAGCGATGCAAAGCCGGCTTCTCCCGGCTTCCAGCTACCCAGGAGTTAGGCTTCCGCAGGCTTCCAGCTACCCAGGAGTTAGGCTTCCGCAGGCTTCCAGCTACCCAGGAGTGCTTGCTGGTGTTTTGAGTTTGCTAGGCAGGCGTATTCTCTTAGTTCAGTTCCTTCCATTTATCAGAAAGAATAACTGCTTAAGTGTTTGTGCTGCTGTGTTTTCTTTCCCCGGAATGACTTGTACCTTAAGTTTGTTTCTTTTTTTTTTTTTTTCTACAGAGATCTGACAGTTTACAATTTGCTATATTAAGGGAATTTGACCTTTGGACTTTTAGCTGTGTTTGGTTGGCTAAGTCAATAGCTTGCCTCCTCTGTCACATTGCTGGTGGCTTTTGTGCATGGAAGCCTCTTTTCAGTTCAGAATGGAGAAGAATCTCTATTTACTGAAGAGTTAACAGAGAGAGTTCAGAGCTTCTGGCTGATGGTAATGTAGCCAGCAATAATAGCCACATCATGGTTAACCCTCCAATAACTTCTGTTTTGAAAATGAGGAGTGTAACAACAGGCTACCCTATCGGCATGGAGAAGAATAGGGTTTGAACATATGCTTTCTGGTCCTATATCTTTCTTCTCTTTTACACTGAGGGGAAAACGTGTGCAGACTAACACTGACAGTGGGCACTGTGGCGAAGACAGTGTGAGATGAGACCTATGTATCAATTTCTTCTCTGACATGGGCATGACGCTTTCCCAGAAAAGCACAGAACACGAGCAAACCAAAAAGCAGATCACATATGACCACAGGCCAACTGTAAACAGGGATCTCTGCAAACACTGCAGCGCAGAGCATAGATGACCACAGAGCAACCATAAGCAGAGATGTTTACAAACATCTTCGCGGCCACAGATATTACCACTACAGCTCAGCCCTCCTTTTAGAACGTCTGATTCCAAGGGTTTCAAGTACTATAATTCCCCTTACTGGCAAAGCGGGGATCTTTCGTTTTCTGAGGAATTCTATCCATAGGTCAATTGGATCTCACAACTCCCAAAGCCGGAGATGAAGCCTTTGGAGAAAGGCTAATGCAATATGACACCATCCGGATGTGCTGTAGCCCGCAGAGCCATGTCCACTACTAAAAAGCCTTGGGAAACACTCTCATAAAACAAAATGTCTAAAATTATATTGATAGTAAAAAGTCAAAGAGCAACCAAGGAATAGTGGCTCACGACCAGAAGATAGAAAAGCTGTCCAAAACCAAGGTGGAGATGAAACTGTGCTTCGATATTGATGCTTAACCAGCTTTGGGCAGTTTGTCCTAGGCTATGACTGCATTCCTTACCACCACACACTATGTCTGGGCAGATATCACTTCCAGTGGCCATTAAGGGTGTTGTGAAAGCTACAGGTATCTCACAGGACTCTTAGACTACACACACACACACACACCACTCCTTTCCCAGGGTGAAACTGATCTACCCAAATGTGGTAAAAAGAAATGAGCAGGGTGTCTTGCATGGGTAGACATCGTCTATTTGAAATCCGCCTGTCTCCGGGTCCTTTCTACACTGTTTCCAGGACACAGAACAAACCCATCCCTTATATTAATACAACCGTATCATTCCTGCAACCTCTGCTAGCTTCTTCCTGCTTACTTCTGGGCCCGGTTACTTTGCAGCACCATGGTGTCTCTAAAGCAGGGCTACTTGCTATTGAACATGACAACCTGCCCAGAAATTTATAAGGGAAGGATTGGGTAGTTCTTACAAAGTATATTTAACCGGCACACAGTATTTCTGTGGAGACACAGCTGTAAGGCATAAGGAACACTGTCTGGGGAAACAACACCCTAGCCCTAATTATAAAGTCTCTGGTGTTCAGGACAATACTAGGGGCTTCCTCCTCCTAACTCATGCACATGATACAACCATAGCCAGCCAGAAAGGCTTGTCAGAGCAAGAGGAACTTAATCTCCCCCATGATTACATATATTTAAAGAATCTTTGCTTAAAAAAAAAAAAAAAAATCCCAGGACCTAACTGATAAGAACTGTACAGAAGTGCCATGGAATGAAGTTGCTGATGCTAGAGAGATGACTCTGTGGTTTAGAGTACTGACTGCCCACAAGCCTTGACTGCTCTTTCTCCATCTTCTATGCTACTGCAAACAGAAGGACACGCTTGCAAAAGCAATGAAGTAAATGCAGTGGTCTCCCTATCCAGAGGTTTCAGATCAGAGACTCAACAGGAAGGGCTTGGAGGGAATCTGTCTGGACTAAGCATATACATACTTCATTCTTGTTGTTCCCTAAGCAACACAATGACAAGGTCTCTATACTGTACCAAATATGGCAAAGAAAGTATATGAGAGTCTACACAAACTCTGCACTACTTTATGTTGGAGACTTGAACATTTATAGGTTTTGCTATCTCTATCTGACTCCATCTCTGTCTATCTTTGTCTCTCAGTCTCTGTCTCTCAGTCTCTGTCTCTCAGTCTGTCTGTCTGTCTCTCTGTGTGTCTGTCTGTCTTGGAAGTAATGTCCCATAGATACTAAGAGATGACTACACTTTCTACAAGGCTAACAAGGAAAATGGCGTTCACAGAGAAAGACCTTCCTAAGTACTCTTGGTTATATTGTTTTGGGAGCTATTGGTCTTCAGTTGGAAGTCAGGGTTCCGGGAGCTGCTGAGACATGAGTTTGTCAAGTAGAGACTACGCATGAGTACAGGCACACACACGTGCTCTCTAGGTGGCACACTTCTTTGAGTCAGTAGTTCCCTTACTTGGATGTGCATGGGCATCACCCGGAGGGCCTGTGAAAGCACAGGCCGTGCTTCTGTGTGTGAGGGCTGGGCTGCGGCTGAGGGTGTGCATGCCAAACAAGCTTCCAGATGCTGCTGTTCTAAGCAGAGTTAATCCCCCTTCCCCCATGCCCACATCTGTTCCATGTAGCCTGTCTGGCCTCTGCAGCCAGGGCCATGTGATTGTCTGGCCCTGTGCGGATGCCTGCTTTGCAGCAATTAATGATCTTCTTGACTCAGTGCAATCTATCACATAGCGATACCTGGCTCGTCACCGTTAGCATCCACCAGGGAGCCCAGCTGGGCTTCTGAGGCTCCCTGTGGGAATGTGCGCATCCTTCAGGAAATGGTGGCCACTTATTTCTCTCCTCTGCTTGGAAGACAGCTGGACTCTAATAACTGCAGGCAACTCTCCAGTGTGGGCGAGGCTGAGACTTTTAAACATCAGGAAGCTGATATACAAAATGTATTTGTTCAGTGGCAAATTTCACTGACTTTTTTTGAAAAAAAATTAAATGGTAGAAAGAAAACTCGGGTATATTGATGGTATCCCTTACTTATTTCCTTGCTGTGATAAACCATGGATTTGTAACAAGATCAAACTAGGAAAATAGTATTCTATGAGAGAGGCAATGGAATACTTTTTAATGTCAGGTGCGTAAATACTTATATAGTGCAGGTTATTTCAAATTCTTGCATTCATTTTATTCCTTTGGAAGTGCTTTTAAATGATAGATATAGACGTTTGATGGCATTGGGTCTTTCCACTGTATGGCGGAATGGATAGTAAACCTAGACACCTTCTTTTTCACTTAGTATTTCTGACATTTTTCCATCTTAGACACTTACACTAACATTCTAACAAAAAGGTTATAATGAGATATCAGACACAGGTTTCCTGAACTGCCTTTGAAATGTCAGGACCACTACTTGGGAAAGCTGGCCTTCAATACGCATTATCCAGGAGGGGATTCGTGGGGGAAGGTCCATCTGTTTTACCTGAGAATGGCTGACATCAAAAGCTCTGGGCTGCTAGTTCATAGGATGAGATGTTTATAGTAGTGCAATCATGAAGGTGGTTTTGAGCAGTGTTGCTGACTGCCTGCTTTCTCACGCCATGAGGCAAACAGATGCTGCTGTAAAAGGCTCTGCTACCAGACGGCTGAGAACTAAGGTGTTTAGCAAAGGCCTAGCCTTAGCTCAGTTGTCACTGAGAACAGGAAATTTGGTGATGGGAGAAAAGGCGCAACTCTCAAGCCTGCCTGACTGCTAGAAGCCTGTAAGTGAAACCCTAACAGGATGCAGTCGGCTTTCCACCCTCTGATCAGCATGTTCCCAAAGAGAAGCTGTTGAGAGCAGCCTGTGCTCACTTCTAGTTCTCAAAGGACTGCACACCAACGCCTTCTGTACACTGGACAGAGTCATCTGGCAACTCTATTTTTAACAAGTATGGGCATAGACGCCTGTAAGCCCATCACGGTCATCTGGTATCACCGTCAGGAACACAACAGTCCAAAACACTGCCTAGGTATGAAATGGCCCTGGTCAACTGCCAGGAAAATGGTGTCTTCAACCCACTAGCCAGATGTATTAGGATCTGGGAGAGTGGGAGACAGACAGACAATCTGACAAGAGGGCAGGGCAGGAGCTGGGCCTGAGGATACAGGTGGGGACTGACACTACTTCAGGTTACAGAAACTCTTTGAGCCTCGGGGTGTTTTGTATTTTAAGAAGAGATAATATCTATTTTTCATGTTTAATCAAAGTAAATGTAGAAAGTGCTCGCCATGTGGTCTGACAGGGAGAACATGATAGCTGATAGTTTATTAATAGAAGCTGATGTTGATATCAAAAGGAAGAGTGGGCAAGATGGGGACTGCAGAAAAGGAAAAAAAATGAAAATGCTAGAAACATCTGGAACAGGTAAGTCCATAAAGACAGAAAGTGGCTGCCAAAGGCTGACTGGACAGGGATACAGAATGACTTCTAATGGCCCCAGGTTCGTGTGGGGGTAAATACAATGTTCTCAAACTAGACAGTAGTTTGCACCAGCTTGTGAATATACTAAAAGTCATTTTAAAAAGTGATTGTTGTTGTTGTTGTTGTTTTGACAATGTCTCACTATGTAGCCTTGGCTGACCTGAAACTTGCTATATAGACCAGGCTGGATTTGAACTGGAACTCACAGAGATCCACCTGCCTCTGCCTCCCAAGTGCTGGTATTAAAGGGATGTGCTACCACTCCTGGCACCAAAGGAATTCGATGTGTGAGAATTATATTTCAGCTTTCATAAAATACTATACTGATCCCCCAAAAGAAAGAACTAGAGCCCTAAATGTAATTCCTAAGAAGAGAAAGTAGAGGAGAAAGGAGGAGGCCAGGACAAGAAAGGGAGGTGACTATGGTTTGCTGAGCAAGAAGAAACCTAATGTGCGCAGTGTTTCACTATACACTCTAGAAACAGCCTATTCCCTGACCATCATGGCTGACTGAGGTGTGGCCATTGGGTGACAGAATGCAAGGGATCCAGAACCATAAGCTGAGAGCATCACACTGAGAACCTCTGATTCCTCACTCTGAAGAAAAGGAGACCCCAGGACCAAAACTGGCAAGGATTTCCCCGAGGTGGCAGGGGGGAGCTGAAAACACATGGGACACAGGGCCCAGGCTTGGGTGACTAACTTGGTTCTTCAGGCATATTCACGCCTCTGAGACAGGGAGCCGAGCTGGGAGGGTTAATGGAGGTCGGGGCGGCTTTGCCTTGGTAATTGTGTGGGGAGGGCAGAGCCTGTCAGGAATGGCAGCTGGCATTCCATGCTCCTGTTTATTGCAGTTTATCTCAGGCAGTCATTTCCATTCACCTTTTAAAAAAAACATGAGGCGCAGCTGTGGCTTCACTTTAAATATTTCTCCTTCCAGCCTTTTATGTTTTTTTCCCTCCATGGGGTCCTCCCTAATCTTTCTCTGTAATTAGATGGAAGACACTTGGGACAACACCTCTGTGGGACAAAGCTGAGCTGGCCAGGTCCTGGGACTGCACTGCTTCCCTTATTCTGTGCACAGTGGCCTGGGAACAGAAGGCTTCCCGGACAGAGCTGCAGCCCGTCTAAGGCTGTGTGCTAAACCGAATACTCACTAATTCCTTTCTCCCGGCTGCTAGTGTTCATTTGGATATCCTCTACCCTGGCACAGCCTTGGCTAAAGAATATGGAGGTCCATACTGGATGTGGACATTTTTCCAGGGCAGCACCTCTTCGTGGAGCGTGTTTTTCTGCTGCTAAGCTCCTAGAGGGAAGACTCAACCTCCCTTCAATGACCTTGCTGCAGAGTGTGTGTGTGTGTGTGTGTGTGTGTGTGATCAAGAAGGCTGCTGGGGAACGATGGAGGAGGTGGGTAGTGGACATACGCCAAGGGCCTCCTTGTTCTCACACATGCTCGGTGGTGGCGGTGGGTCTTCTTCTTCCTTCTCCTCCTCCTCTACCTCCTCTTCTTCCTTCTCCTCCTCCTCCTCTTCCTTCTTCCTCTGCCTTCTTCTTCCTTCTCTTCCTCCTTCCCCCTTCACTCCTCCCTCCTTCCCCTCCTTCTTCTAAAGACTTACTTTTCTGTGTTTGCCTGTACAGATGTGTGTGTGTGTGTGTGTGTGTGTGTGTGTGTGTGTGTGTGTGCGTGCCACATATGAGCCTGGGGTCCGAGAAGACCAGAGAGAGAGAGAGACTGTCGGATCCCCAAGAATGGGATTTACAGGAAGTCGTGAACTGCCCTGTGGGTGCCAGAAGCCAAACCTGAGTCACGTGCAAGAGCAGAGTGTGCTGTCGTCTCTCAGGCCTCTGTGGTTCCTCAGCAGAGACTCAGCAGTGACCACTGCGGAGCAGGGGAGTGGTGGGCTAAGCACACACCCCTCATTCATGGCCGAGACCTCCGCTTTTCCCCCTAAGTACTGTGATGTGTTCTCTATTTAGTTTGGTTTTACTGTGGTTATTGAATAAGCCGGGTTCTTAATGAAACATCTTTCCTACAGGCAGGCCTTCCCCAAGGAAAAGGGACAGCTGCATAATCTTTTCCTTCCTCTGCCTCGGTGAATCTAATTTTAGTCATCGGAAAGTGACCTTTCCCCCTGAAGGCTGTTTGTCTGACTTTAAAACAGCCCTGTAAAACAATCCCTATACGCACATGGTATTTATTAATGTGACCCGTTCAGGGAACTGTGTGGCACCTGAGCAGCAAACACTGTTTTTAATGCTGGGCCTTAATGAGAGGAGAGTTCACAGAAAAGGAAAGGAGATTTCATTTGGGGTTTTATTTTTATTTATAAGCATTTTATTCTCTCAACTAGCAATTTGTGCATATGTTTTAGACATTTGTACTTATAACGGCGAGTCCATGTAATTGTGGAATAAAATAAATGTATACTTGAGGCATAGGCCCCATTACATTTAACTGATGGATACAAGATCAAAATGACTGTAGGGTACTTCCTATGGCATCTAATTTATTTTTTTCCTTAGTTAACCAAAGACTAAAAACATTAAGGGGAAAAAAAAAAACCTTTGAAAAGGAAGATTCAGATTAGGGAAAGTGATTTTTACAGTGAAAGGTGTTTTTCTCATCTTTGTACTCTAAAAAAAGTACAAATGTTGATCAATTTCACTAGGAGCTCATAATAAAATTACAATTTTCTTCCCTCTGAGCATAATGAAGCCTTCACAGTGAGCGCCAGTATAAACAGCATTCTGCATAGACATCAAGGCACTTGCCCAGGGGAGGTAACTAAGAAGCCGATGTGACCAGGAGCCAATGCATATGTTCTGGGTTCCACATACTGTGTACCTGTAGCACTCCGTATGTTCCAGGTCCCACACACGGAATACCTGTAGCTCCCCACGTGCCTGGAAGCTTCACCTAACAGGTCGTTCACTTGTTCTGTTAGTTCTATTTCTCCTGAAATCAAGCATGGCCTTCAACTGCCTGTGCTTCGTGGTGGTCTAGACTATGGCTTGTTGAAGGTGGGGACCTAAGCTCTTGGAGCCCTAACTCAGGTTGCCAGTGTAGCTCAGCTCACTTACTCCGGGCATCTGGTTCCCTCTGTGTTTTAAGGTAGGATACAAGCACAGTGGTCACGATCTTACTGTTAGGGAATTAGTAATGGTATGCCTTTCATTTTTTCCTTAGTGTGAACTGATCTGGACTCTTTGGTGTTTTTTTTTTTTTTTTTTTTTTAATTTGAAAAAAAAAAAAGAGTTGACAAAGAAAACTGTGAGCAGTTCTCTGGCACTGAAGACCACAGGACACTAGAGAAGGACACCCTTGCTCTGCAGGGTTGCATAAGTAATCTGACTGATGGCAGAGTGTCCCAAGGGTCTTTTGTGTACCAGCTTCACCCAGTGGGGGAAGGGCAGACAGCTGGGGTTTCAGGACACAAAGTCACCACCCTGAGCTCTTAGTCCCTGGTTGGAGAACACCGGGGATGAAAAATACACAGGGCAACACGGCCCAGCACATTTAAGTTTTACCCCCCTGGAAGAATACAAATCATTATGAGATAATAAGATCTACAGTAAGCACCTTAAGGAGCCTCCGTATTCCCGTGCAGAGTTTAAGATGCAGACGTCAACGCTGACCAAATCTGAGGAATGAACATGCTAGAAACGTCTTCCTCTGTCTCACTCTGGTCAAAGGCACTAATGGCACCTTTGACTGAATGGAGACCTACAGTTGACTTCTGTCACATCATAAAGGACGGAGGGCTGTGTGTGTTTAGGCCTCTGTGGGCAGACAAGCATATACTTGTAGCTTGATTTCAGGACCTCACCCATATAACTAAAGCTATTTTTACTTGGGCCTGTTATTACCAGACAATTACCACATAAAACATTCCCAAAATATATTTACTGATGTTCAAAAGAAAAGGCCAGCAGCGTACTAACAGATATCGTATCAAGTTTTTAAGACTCCCCAAACTTCTCTGTAAAACTTTTTCTTATTTGTTTTCACTGTTAAAAACAAACTTAGATCTGTTAGCTCTGTCCAGTAATTGTTTCTACTGAACAGCTAAAATATGTCAATAATTAAAAAGAAATCCCTTTGCATAAAATGCTGCTATGCAATGAAGTACATAATAGGAATTGTCTCAACTTTAGAACACTAACATGGATGGTTTTGCTGTTCTTGTATCAATGAGTATAAGCTGGGAAGAATCGGGGTCTCCTGAACTGGGGTCTCCAAGCTTACTGTGGTAAATTCTGTGCATTTAGTTTCTCTTCAGTGTCTAACGGCAATGACCACTGTGTGTGGAATTTGGCATCCTTCCTCAAGGGCAACCTTCCTCCCTCTTAGAAAAATGGTCCAATTGTTTATAAACAAAAGCGCGCCCCCCCTTACCTTTTTATAATTCCCCTCCAAATCCAATGGGGATTCTCGACTGATGATGTCATGGTCCATTCCATCACGGTCCAAATTCATCCTTCAACTCTTTAGAATTTCACTTAAGAAATAACCTCCCATGAATCCTGACAGGCTGAAGTGCCAACTGCCCAGTCCCTTGGTTACCACTCATGCTGGCATAGAGAGCCTGTGCCTGGCTGCAGTGTCCTTGCCCCCTTCTGCCTCAGACACTGCCCCACCCGGACTGCCTGGCTTCTTTCTCCCGGGCACTGGGCAGCTGCCTGCTGTAAGGCGCACTCTGTTCATGACAATTGGCTTGTTGCGAGAGTCCAGCCTGCCTACCATCTGCTATCACCTTCCCTAAATGATCTGGCCCAGATTCTTGTCCGCAGCACCTTTCCTGCTCCCAAAAAGGGAAAGGGCGGGGGGGGGGGGGATAGTAAGCTTCAGCCAGCTGACCCCACCCCAGTTCAGGGCCCAGTGTGAACTGGAGTTTGGTGAGGCACTCTGAAGCCAGTAGACTGGGGGATAAAAATAGACACAAAAACTTGCAGCCCGAGAGAGCTCACTGTGAGCTGAGTCGGGTGCCCCGAATGAAAACTATCATTTAAGGTGACCCGTAAGACACATGTTTGCCATTTTTCTTTTTCCCCCGTGACCAACGAGACGCACTTCATTTCTTTTTTCCAAATTGTTTTTGAGATGTAAAAGTTTCAGAGTCTGAAAGGGGCACTAAGCCCAAGACTAAGGCTGCTTCCAACCCAGAGAAAGCCTTCCCTGCCCCCGAGCATGGCTTTGTCCTGTAATATCGGCAAGAGAAGAAAGGGATCCATCAAGTTTCCTTTTAGGATTCAGCCAGTGGCGGCCTTTTCCACAGAAGCACGCTTGCTTTCCTACTGCTCTTTTTACTCTTTTCCCATGGCTTCTGGGTTTGTTTATGGGTTTTGCATGCAGCCGGGGGAAGGGCCACAGCTGGAGGATGTTTGGCTCAAAGAAGCAGACAAACAGAAGTTCACAGGCACACGCTCGGGCATACTCATACACATTACATTAATACTCCCATAAACAACTAAAAAAAAAAGTGATTGCTTCAAAACAACAGCGTGCAGGGACAACCAGCCACAGAAGAACTCAAAGGCCAAGCTTCCACTTAGCAACGGGCCTTACCTTCTGAAATGTTCACACGGAAAATTGCAAATGCACTCGTCAATCAAATCCTCCGTACACATTCCTGAGCAACAGCAGCATGGCTGAGAACAGTTCTGAAGGGAAATGCCGTTCAATAGAACCTTGTTCCGGCATCTCAACCTCTGCTCACAGGCTCACCTTTAGCTGTTTACCTCCATAAATGTTTTTTAAATTCAATTTGTGTTGGACTTGTGATATAAACACGGCTCAGTGGGCTTTATGGTACCCCTCTTTCTATCAGGCAAATATTTTCTTCTCAGAGCCCAGATCCAAATCTAAATACTTTTATTCCACCTCCCAGCCCCCCCAGCCAGTCCTCTCCACTCCCAAGGGGATGAATAGCCCTTTTGTGAGGTATCACAGTGACAAGTTTCATCTTGTGGGATACATTTGCAAGGCCCTGTCTTACTCTGGTCCAGACCCCTGGACTTTCATTCCAGATGGCAGTGTCCTGGAGCGTTTGTCTGGATTCGTGTGGCAATGGTGGTCACTGAGTGCTGGCTAGGGCTGTGACCACAATGCAAAGCAGTCACAAAGGTCAAGAGGCTATGGGGTTGAAACTATGTTCCTACCTTGAAGGGTCCTGTGTATCCTAATGGATCTTACACGATGTGTAACAAAGTAACAACAGGTGTGCTTTACTGAGGCTAGGCACCTCACACGTGTTTCCTCTATCTTTCAATAACCCTATGGAGTAGTATGTATTATTGCCAGCTGCATTTTATAGCCAGGGGCGGAGGAGGGCACCTAGGGATGTTAAATAAGTGCCTAGCTACCTAAATTGCCATAGTCAGGCAGGAATTTGAATCTAGGTCCTCTGCCTTGGTGGCCCACAATGTAAATGGGTGTGCTAGAGCCCCCTACTGGCTGACCCCAGGAGCAATAAACAGCCACGATAAAGGGATATAGGTGGATTTGTTTTGTTTTTTAATTAGGATGTGTTGAAGAGAAACTCAGCCGCACTCCCAGTCATATGCTGAGTTGTTTTCTAAATCATACATCTGGAACATCCAGCATGCACTGCGGCAACCCTCCGGCTGCGGGCGCCTTAGGAAAATGGAAGGGAATTAGCTACCCTCACGACCTGGCACGCGGTCTGGTGAATTTTCTCCTCTGCTTGACCATGGCACTCTCAGGAGTCTCAGTAGCTTCTGACAGCTATTACTGTTTTAGGCCTTTTTTTTTTTTTTTTTTTTTTTTTTTTTTTGGCTAGGGGAACAGGGATTTGTGCTTAATTACTTTATTTGCCCCACTGCGCCTGCCACGATGTTGCTTTGCCTATGGTGAGCGAGCGGTCACTGAGGAGCTGCTGCAGTGAACAGCGAGGAGTAGAACCGCTTCCTCCAAACGCTCTGTCTACCTGTCTACCGTGAGAAGCAGCAAGAGCTAACATTACTGTTTTTCAACCCACACTGTTTGTGGGGCTCCGGTGAGGCTGACTGGCTGCAGGAGGAACGCCACCTTTCGGTAGGAAGGCTACCTCTCTGGAGGGCAGTTCCACCGAGGTGTTAGGATAGCTCCTTCAGAAGAATTATACACAGCCTACAGGGTGGAGCCTAGAGAACTGGCTTCTCCAGGGGAGAGGCAAAGTTACTGCATCTGGGCTCACTTCTCCCTCCTTGTCTGTTCTGCATCACGGACAATTTTTGTCACTCATTGGAGCCCCTATTTTAAGTCACTAATCAATTTACAGCTGATAACAAGCAGGTCTAAAGCTATAAAAATTTAGAAATTAGAAGACACCAAGACACATAAAATTCTGATAATACCTCTTTACCTTCATTATATCAGTACAGAATTGAAACGAGAAAAATTATATTTTAATTACATGAACAAATTATACAAACAATAGTACACGTGTATTATTGTATATATATAGTATATATTCATTTATATAATATATACAATAAATATTGTATACATAACACAAATGTGTAACTACATGCATCAATAATGTCATCTTTTAGAAATAGAACACTGAGCCAGGCAGTGGTGGCCCACACCTTTGATCCCAGCACTTGGGAGGCAGAGGCAGGTGGATTTCTGAGTTTGAGGTCAGTCTGGTCTACAGAGTGTGTTCTAGGACAGCCAGGGCTACACAGAGAAACCCTGTCTTGAAAAACAAAAACAAAAACCAAACAAAACCAAACCAAACAAAAAAACCCCCACTGAATCCAACATGGGTATTTCACTACTGTACAAAAATGATGAGGATTGGCAGTAAGGAAACTCAGAAGGAACTTCCTTCCCTCTCATCCTAAGTAAGCACTGTGTTCAGAGCCTCCTACAGCAGGGCCTGAGAGCCTGCGGGTGTCTGCCGAGGCAGAGCAGTAGTGACTCCCACCGTGAGCTCTCAGCACACAGGCTCACTGCTCAAATCCTCTCCAGGTGATCTGGTAGGTGGGGTCCTATCACGTGTGACACAGTGATCTTTCACGCTCTCTAGAGTTCCGCTACTCTTGGAGCAGAGCATCAATAAAGTCTAGGGGCCTATAGCAACAGTCTCAGGTCCAACTGCAGGCCCACCAAGTCAGAAGCTGTACTTCTGAAGATCCCTGCAACCTCCAACTGTATCTGATGTCTCTGAAGCACTTCTGGGAGAGCTTAGGGAGACAGATCATTATCAGCCATCTTTTTTATGTTTCAGACAGCAGTTCCAGACAGGGTGGCAAGACTCTGATTTTTTTTGTTGCTTGAGAACAACAGTGTAGTAAATTTCACTTCCAAGAGGTCCTAATGAACACAAGACTGGATAAAACAAATCTAGCCACTGCCCTGGCAGACAAGAGCTGAATATACGGTGGGAGGCTTTGTAGTAGCTTCATAAGCTAAGACCACACCATTATGTCTGTCCTTCCTGCAGAGAATGGCCTAAAAGGAGCTAAGCAGGAAGAAGACGGGCCTAGATACTAACGCTCGCTCTCAGAAATGTGCTTATAGCCTCTCAGAATCTGAGGTTGAAAGCACCACTCTCTACCCTGAGATCCAAGGATGCCGAGCTATGAACTGAAAGGCAAGGCATACTTCTCCTGTGATCTAATGCTTTTAAATGATCATTATCAGCCATCGGTGGAAATTATTGACTCTGAGGACCCTGAGCGCATTACTGGGAAATCACTTATGGATTGTCAAAAAGCTTCTCCTATTCACAGGTGGAAACTCTACTTAATCTTCATGAACCTTTCAGCCTTCTGATCCGTTCCTTTAGCACCCCTATCCCTCCTTCGACGTTACATCATCTCTTTCAAGCAATCTTTTCTTCTATGTAAAGCTCGTCTGAATTTGGTTTGCTTTTCAATTAAGACATTCGCGTGGCTGGAAAAAAAATCCATGGAAATTTGCAGCACTTTAAGAATGTAGGTTAAAAACATTAAAATACTGACATTGGGGGTAGGGGTGGGGAGTCAGGACTGGAAGCCGCCCATGTCAAACGCTTTTCCATACCCAAGGATTGAGGACCTCATTTGTAAATCTTCCTGCCAGGCTAACATCCCAGGTCCCTGAAACTCCTCTGCATTCATTCTGACAGGCCCTGGCCCAGCTTCCAGGTACATCACTAATGCTCTCATTACCTTCTCTCTGTGTCCCACTCCATAATGGCTCTCTGATTGCCACTAGGCTTCCCTGATGGCTGCTTTCTTTTGAACTCAAGCAATTTTGTCAAATTACTTTCTATTTCAGGAGGCTGAGTAGTTTCTGATGCTTCAATACAGTGTAGATCAAAGTTTGAAATTCTCCCCTGGTATAGAGAATATAAATATATAATGAAAATTGTCTCGGTTGGTATACAGCCCTATTAATGTTTCTTGTGTTTGTGAAACTGTGATTGGTCACCCAAGAGTCTATAATTATATGTATATACATATACATGCGTATAAGTGAATGTGGGGTTTCTAATCTCCAGAGGGCTCAGTGCAGTGATAGGTACCACAAAGGTGTCCCATTTCTTTCCTTCCCATCTGCTATCACCACTATCCATTCCACTTAACACCCATGAGTTAAAATGGGCTTTCAATGTTTACTTCTTTAAATCACCAGGTCCGGTCATGAAGACTGAGCCCCTACAGGAGTGGCCTTCGCTACAGTCTATGTCAGATGACCTTCACACTGAGCCCTAAAGGATCATCTTTCACCTACTCAGCCCTTGTCACTTGCACTTCTTTTTGTGAGAAAGCACAGAATTAGATTTTCAGACATCTTGGCTAAAGACAAAAATACAGACATTTATTCCCAGAATTACTTTCTTAGCTGTTACTGTTAGAAACAGAATACAGCTATTCTCTCTATCCAGGCAAAAGTACTAAGCTAGAACACCCTCAGGACTATCTACTGTGAAATCAAAACTTTCCAGCAAAAGCAAAATCTATAGACCGATAGAGACAATTGAACTTATATTTAAAAGCTTGTATGCCTTGAGGCTCCCTTTCCTTCTGAAGTGGTGTGGTTTTTCCCCCCTGTGCAGATGAACCCAGGCTTATCCCGGAACTCCCGGGGAAACTCTAGTTTGATACCTCGTTCTCTCGTTCTCAGGAAGGGAGAAGGAAAGGAGCTGCTGTCAACAGAGACAGATAGGTTTCTTTGCTTCTGTCCACCACTCCACGATCCACCTGAATCTTGGCTTGCTAGGCTGTTTACTGATTTTTCTACTGAGAATTTGAGGGTATCTTGATGAACTACTTAAACTGATACACTCCCCAGTTTGATTGTTCGAGACCAAGATAGGGTATCTTTTGTTTTGTGAGCTGGGCATGACAGTTCCACAGCATTTGCTCCAGGAAACTTAGTGTTCTGTGAGGCAGTGAAATTGCCCGTCTGTACTGTAGAGGAAGATGGTAAACCGTGAGAGGTAGTGAGAAAGCCCAGAGGGTAAAAACATTTGCTGCCAAGCCTGAGTTTGGTACCCAGAGCCCACAAAGTGCTGGAGAGAACTAGGTCTCACAAATTGTATACCATGTTCCCCATCTATCTTGCAAAATATACAAACAAACAAAGAAACCCGAATTTTCAGAAGATGTAATGTTATTAACAAAAGAATCAGGTGAAGTTGGTAGTGCAAACCTGTAAATCTCAGCTACTTAGGAGGCTAAGTCACCAGGATCATTGGACTGCTGTGTTTCAAAGTCAAAACTAGAAAAGACGGGGGACAGATGATACAACTCAGTGGTAGATACTTGCCTGATGTTCAGGAGGCCCTGGGTTTGGTCCTAAGAAGAGGTGCAGGGAGGGAGAGAGACTGAGGAAAAAGAAGGGGAGGTGGGAAGAGGAGAATAGAAAGAAAGAAAGAGAGAGAGAGGAAGGGAGGGAGGGAGGGAGGGAGGAAGGAAGGAAGGAAGGAAGGAAGGAAGGAAGAAAAAAGAAAGAAAGAAAGAGAGAGAGAGAAAGAAAGAAAGGAAGGAAGGAAGGAAGGAAGGAAGGAAGGAAGAAAGAAAGAAAGAAAGAAAGAAAGAAAGAAAGAAAGAAAGAAAGAAAGAAAGAAAGAAAAGAGTGGGTTGGAAAGGCAGGTTGTCAGTGAATACTTGCCTCAAGTAAGTACGGAAGAACCCGGAGAGAGACAATGATGGACAGCTTAGCAGGATCTCTGAGGTAAGCTGGAGGAGCTAAGGATAAGGAGGGATGAAGGACCGCATGCCGGTAATAGGCATGAGTTATGAAGGAGGGCATAAAGCTAATTGTTTTTCTAGCTGTCACAGTCTTGCTTGTTTGGATGGGTGCATAAAGTATATTTAGCATTAAACGAGTGTAACGTAGTTGAAGCTTCAGAGGTCCTGTTTTGAATGCCAAGTCTAGCTGTTTAGAAAGAAGAAGTTCTACCTACTAGTGCCAGCCTTGGGTCTGCTTAATTTTGGTGTGTGATATTTTCATTTATTGCATACATTTTAAAATAATAAAGCTTACAAAAAAAAGAAAGAAAGAAAAAGTGCAAACCTGCCAGATGATATATCATGAGGCAGGATGGCAAAATCTTGGGGTGAAACCAGCAGGCATGGAGGGATTCTCCAGACTGGACTGGGCTTGGGTGTGCATCTCCTTCATTCAGCGACTGCTCGTTGCCCTGTGTCTCTCTGTTCTGGCATATAGGATGTTTAAAGCATTGGCAATGGAGGTGCAGAAGCCTCGTAGCTGGTCCCTATAGTGCTGGGTTCAGCTTTGCTGAATTCCTGCTGCAAGGCAGAGATCTGGGTTGCTCTCTGATTCTCAGGTCTCAGAGCATACCAACTGCCGGAAATGGAGTCCAGCAAACATTTAATAAACGTATAATCTATGTGTAAGGCAGAGCCCTCTAAAAATTGACACAAGGATCTTGTCCTTAGGGGTCTTTCTCTAATGGGTGAAGCAGACACAGGTTACAGCCTTGTGAAGAGGTGCTCACGAGTGAGAAGAGTGCAGGGGAGACATTTGATGGGGAGGAAGTTTTCTGCAGGAGGTGTTGGCATTTGCGCCTTGAATGTAGCTGGCAAAAGGTGTGGGCAGGTGGTGTGTGGGCGGAAGGCAGCCCAGCTGGAGGCAGCACAGCAGGGACAAAGAGTGTGGGGGCAGCGAGCAATCCGGAGGGAAGAGGGAGGGGGAGAGAGGGAGAAGTGCTTCTGCCAGGGTTTGGATCCCTGCCAGGCCTTGAATCCACGCAAAAGGGTCTGGACTCCATCCGAAGGGACTGGAGAAACATTAAAGATTCCTGATTGCGCCTGAAGAAGGGACTCTGTGCTGGGGAGGGAGGTGGATGGGAGCTAGTCACATGCCCTTTTATCTCTTCTGTGTCTCCATTCCCACAGTGGCTACAGTAGCTAGGAATTCAAGGGTGTGATCTAGATCAGAGCTGGTCATTTAAGCTACAGCAAGTGGGGGGTGGGGGGGATGAAAGCCTGTCATTGTTTCCCATTCTGTACTTACCCCCAAACAACACTGCAGGAGAAGAGAAAAAAATAGTTGGGAGTTTTTAAGCTCAATGGACCCCCTTGACCTAAACTTGTGCTTACAAGTTAACAATATTTCTAAGCCGTCCATCAGAATCAATTTAGAAGAATTTGGCCTTTTGAAGGCTGCCAGGCCTGAAGCAGTGGGCAAGATTCTCTGCTTGAAGAAGAGATTGGCTTCCTCCCAAGACTGGAAAATGGAGGTCGACAGCAGACAGCTCTGCTTTTTAACGGGGTGAAGACCGAAAGTGACAACGCATGACTTAGTGAGCTGGAGGTTCATGTGAACCCCTCGGAAGGGAGATCAGAAAAGCAGGGTGACTTGAAACTACCATGGAAAATTCCCCAGCAGAATTCCTCTGCCCACTCTCCCTTGGCTCAGGTAGCTTGGGGCACAGGATATCTATCCAGACACTGGCTTCAGAGGAGACACATAAGCTCTTGGCCAGCATATCACCAACAGCGCAGGATCGATTGAGCCTCTATCAGCCTGGAACAGTGGAGACGGAAGTGACACGTGGCTTGATGAGGTTCCAAAAACACAGAAGAAACAGTCACAGGAGCAAGGTGGCTCTAAATTAGTAATGGCTGACTTGCTTGTGCAGAGGCATGGCCTCTGGCAGAGGACCAGACAATGGCTATGCTGTGTCAACAGGCAAAACCCCATTTCAGAGATGAGAAAATGGACGTAAGGGGAAAGAGGGCAACCCGCATCCCTCACAGAAAGGCAAGTCCGAAGAGGGAAGGAGGAGAGTATTCACAATGCCTTTTTACTTGGTCAGACATGTCTGCCCATGCACGGTACTGGAGACCTTAGAAAAGAAGCCATTCTCATACAGCAATGGAAACCAAACACAGACAGTGAAGTAAAATTGGTACTCATTGGTGGTGGCAAATGCTTACTATAAAGACAAATTTGGGAACTATAATGAAAAGTAGGAAAACTTGAGGCTTGTCTAAAGAGGCGGCACCCCCAGAAAAGGCCTGAAGAAAGAACAAGGTGTAGGGTAGGGTTGCTCAGTGCACTGTGAATTCCAGATGAAGGGCTAACAATGTTTTAGCACAAGTATGCACCCAATGGTAAATGTGACAAGCCTCTGGGGGTGGGGTTGGGGAGGGGAGTGTACCAGGTGGACCAGAGGGACTGAACGGACGAGTAAAGGCAAGCAGAGCTGGACCCCAGGAGGAAATGGAGGTGAGGGGATGGAGAGGTGGGAGACACTGGTATAAAGCCCAGGTCCTGTGAATAACAAGGTTCCTCTTCTAAGCGGGATGATAAACTTTCAAGATATTTGGGGATGTGGCACATGATAAGACCTTGATTTTAACAGCTTATTCTGGATACCATGTTGGAAACAAACTGTGAGTGATGAGAGACAAGGACAGAGACCAGTAAGTCGTTTAGAAGAACCCTGTTGCCATCTGATGATATAGCACTGGCAGCATCTATATGTGTGCGCCAAGATATGCACACAGCATTCAGGAGCCTGGAGTCTGAGCCCCCACTCATAGCTGCTCCATTAGAAGGCCCTCCAGAAATCCCACTAGACATCACGGATGCGAGAAAATAATCAACCTGCCAACGAACCTCTGTTAACCCCTTAGGAGCGCTCACCTGCTGGGATTGGCGACATGGGCATTCAGCACTGGGGAGGCACAGGCCGGATGACATTTGTGAGCTCCAAGCCTGTCTTGTATACAGAGTGAAATTCTGGTTCAAAAAAATAAAACAAAACAAAAAGCCCTACTAGCCTAAGCAATATGCCACAACTGCTCTACACTGCCATTTTAACATACAAATAGGTCCCAGGCCAAAAAAAAAAAAAAAAAAAAGCGGCGGCGGGGGGGGGGGGGGCAAGTTTCTGAGGAAAAAAAATGTTGATAACACCAGTGACTTGGGACTGCATCAAGCTAAGGATTTAGAGAAATCATTTTTTTCTAAACCCAATCGTATGTGACGCCAGATGGGTTCTAAAACTAAGGTTTCTAAGCAGGATTAAGACTTGGCATCAGGGCTAACATTTCTGTTTTTGTTAGCTAGCCCTGAAGGGAAGCATTTCAGAAGAGTCCACACACGTGCCCCCATTGGTGATACACCGTCTATTAACTATCATCACAACCCCAACACGCATGATTTTACTGCAGAAAGAAGCAATAAAGCCTTCAAAACTGTTAAACATACAGTGCCACTGTTAAATACTCAGTTCCTGACAAGTCACATCTGTCTTCCTTTGGAAGAAACATTTGGCTAACGTGGCCCCTCCCTCTCCAGATGAAACTGCTGATAATGACCAATTTTTCACCTTCCAAAAACAATGACTTTGTGCTTGGCCTAGTGAAAAAAAAAAAAACCCACAGGGAGTGTACCTCTCTCTAGTAACCTCCCCTTTGACATAAATTACAAAGCTTCTCTGAAAAGAAAGACGGAAGACTGTTTTAATTATGACACTAATTTAATCTCCTACAGCCCTATTGAGCCATCTACACATGAGGCTGTCCATGGATGCCGGATGTACCCCACCCTACACGCGTGCCTTTTCTCAGTTCTCTCACTTTCTCATGGAAAGAACGCCCGTGAAACACAAATCCTGATACCTAAGGATCTATATGTGGAGCCAAATGTCTCGTCAAATGAAAATGCCACAAAGCAGGCCTATGATTATAAAATTCTGATTATTAAGCACAAAAATAGTACCCAGACATATTTCATAGGCACGCTTCACTTAGCTAGCTAGCAACAGCTGCCTTCCTGGAGTCTTGTGAAATGCACCACTTTCCGCCTGCAGACATTCACACTGAAATGTGACCCTCAGAGAAACACCTGCTTGGCTCAGGTAACCCACCTCTCACCAGGAAGAGGCTTTGTTAAGCTAGAGAGCTGGTCTCTGAGAAACTCCATCAGGTGAGTAAATATCTCAATGCCAGCCACCCAGGATGTCCACCAGCCAGGCCAGCCACTGCATAGAGCAGTTTCTCTGAGAACATTCTTGCTGTTTACAGTGTTGCCTCTACAGCCCAAGTGGTAGGAAGGAGTTATGAAACACTCACTCGGGAAAGGAGCTTTGGAAATTGTCTGAAGTGGTGAATTCCTAACCCCAGATAGCAAATTAGCACATTAAAAGATGAACATGTGTTACTGAATATTTTTTCTATGTGAAGTTTGTAATCCACACTGGTACTATCATTTTTTACCTGCTAATCATTTAAAAGAGCATACTGGCAAAAACAGCTTCATAAAGATATCAGTGCAACTTGAAATGCCAAATGCCTGCTGACTGATTTATGAAAAATTCTAAGATCGTCAATCAGGACTTTTAAATGTAAATAATTTTCTCATAGACAGTCTTAAAAACTGGACTCTAATTAACTGACCTCTTATGCAATGAACAATAATCACATTTTTTTTTCAGTTGTGAGCACGCATCACCACCATGTATTCCACAAACGCTTTTAAAGGAAGGCCAAAGAAGCGGCGTTTCTGCCCCATTACTCCTCAGAAAGCCTCATTAGAATTCAGATACTGTATGCAATGAAGGCCGGGAGTGGAGCCCAGGATGGCAAAAATCCCCTGAAAATCCAGTAAGAGGCAACCTGCTGCCCTAGAAGAGCAAGGCCTCTCCCATAGGGTAAGGGCCTCAGAATCAAGCTTCCAACCTTACCTGGTACGAGCAGTTCTCCTGATGTACCATCTCAGTACATCCTAGGACGCAGACCCCAAAGCTGGACTGCTGGGCGAGGCTGCGCAGGGAAAGCGCTGAGCATCCACAGGCGCGAGAGAACGCCCTGGTTAGGCAGGGACTCCCCGCAGATTAAAATGGATGCTGTTCCGCTGAGCAACCTGCGCAGTGGCACTGCCTGTGCTGGGAAGCGCGCAGCCACCGAGCTCGCTCTGAAGCCTCCAAGCTGCTCTGCTCCTCCGGAACCGGGAGGCAGGCTGCTGAGCCGAGCTGGGACCGGCCTGGGGGAGGGGGCGGGCGCATCACCCGCACAATCAGCCAATTATATTATAGGCACAAAGAAAAGGATCTGTCTGGGGCTGGTGTGACCTTCTGGTGCTTTATGAAGGCAGTTAACCGATGTGGAAACATTCTAGTACTCATTATAGAGAAAAAGGCCAGCGAGGGAGAGAGAGAGTGACAGACACAAATCAATATTGCAGTTGGGCATTCCTAATCTGCGGCAGCATCCTTCCTGCCCGCTAGTGTTGCTTGGTTGGTGCTTATGAAAGCCAGGCCTTAAAGATCTTTTCGGAACTTTTAACGTGCTGAAGGGAACATCCTGAATACATACATGCGAGGTTTGTATTCATGCTTTATTTTTAAAGTATCTTGTCAACTTTCTGACTAAAGGAAGGACTTTCATTAAAATATGTATTTTTTTGTAATTTAAAAAAAAAGATACCTCATTTACCTTTTCTTAAGTGTTTTTAGTAAAAAAAATGATGGAATCATGTTTCTATAATTTTTGGAGAAACTTATTAAAATGTTAAGGTTGGTATTACTTATGTATTACATGAAAACTAAACTTTTTTTTAAAGGTAGGGCCTTGCATATGTAAATTACCCAATCCATGACTTGAATATTATACAGACACCCCAACATAACACAGGTAATCTCTGGGACAGACTGTCTTCAGAGTCTGCATGAGAAGAACTTGGGACCTGTAGGCCATAATCAAATGAAATACAGGTCGGATCATGTATGTTTCTGTGAGAAAATGGGGGCTGATCTCTGAATAATCTCAAGGACCACTCTAGGACACTAGGGTATGTAGGAGGGAGCAAGGAATTCTTCAACACAATGACACAAAGTTAGGGGGGAAAACAATAAAAATTCCTTGTTTATATTCCTCAGTTGTCCAAAACAATTGACACTGTTGTTCCTTTTGTGTCTCTATGTAAGGTGAGTGTATACGTGTCCTGGCAAGTGAGTGGTGGTCAGGTTGGTTCTTTCCCTCCACCATGTTGGTCTCTAGGCTCAAACTGAGGTCATCAGCCTTGGTGACAAGCACTTTGACTCACTGAACTATCTATATCTCTGGCTCTTCTTGACATAAATGGTCCTCAGAGAAACCTTGACTGGCTTCAAACTGTCATACTTTAAAGAAAGAGTCCCCAAGGCTGATGTTTTACGCTATCTCATATGCACACCCATTTCAGACCTCCTATTAGGAGGATAAAAAGTAGTAAGAGAGGTCCAACTCTACATTCTCTAAACTTGAACAGTGGGTTCTAGGAAAAGGTACTATGGACATGTGTCCTGCAGAACCTCCAGTATAGAGGGAGTTGGCCATGTTGGACAAGGAACATTTGATAATAAGGCAGGAGTCGGGGGGGGGGGGGGGGGGAGTAACAAGTTTACTTAACCTTAAGATGGAAGGAAGACCAAAATGCTATTATAAAGCAAAATGGTAAAAACTCAGCCCACCCAAACTCCAGCCTTCCCTGCTGTGCACACAGAGCAGAGATCTGTACGGAATGCAAGGGAGCGGGTGTCGTGAGCCGCATCCCACACTCTCCAAGACAGACCATCTTATTTCAAAGGCTGTTGGAACTTCACTTGGGCAATGGGCTTGATCTCAAGGCTCTGGGTCCTGAATCTACAAGTCTAAGACGTGGAAAGGAGTCTAAGACACACACACACACACACACACACACACACACACACACACACACCAGAGCTTTCTGTTCTGGCATATATTACATAAGCTCCTGAAGACATTTATCAAGTGCTGTTTTTTTTTTTTTTTTTTTTTTTTTGGTCTAAACACAATCCCACTCTTCACAGTTGCTGTTCCAGAGACAGTGCGAGTGACTCAGAAGTGGTATTTGGACAGAACAGATTTCTGACACTTGCATCCCAAATGCTGTCAAAACACTCGCCTCCCAAAAGGTATAAACAAGACGAAAAGGGACAGATGAAGCAGGCTGGTCTGAATAACTGTCCACTGGAAAGGACTTCATGTTATGATCTGCCAGTACAGGGAAAAGAAAGAAAAAAAAGCTTTAAACAAAAAACAGATGCCCCAAGAACATTTAAGCTAAAACAGTTCAGCAAGGGACATTAATATTTGTTATTTTTGTTTAAAAATAATGACATTTTTGTTTTAAGTTCAGTCTATTGAGCACTGATTCTTCTTTTTTTAAAAAAAAATTACTTTTTAATATTTTAGTTTCCCATTGACTTGAACGACAAATGGGATGTCTCAGTGAGTGGACACTCTCAAGCCTGACCTCAATTTGATTCCTGGAACCCACATAAAAGTAGGAGAGAACAGCCCACACAAAGTCATCCACTGAGCTACACACACACACACACACACACACACACACACACACACGCATACACACACTCACACACACACACACATACACACACACACACACACACACGCATACACACACTCACACACACACACACATACACACACACACACACACACGCATACACACACACACACACGCATACACACACTCACACACACACACACACACACACACACGCATACACACACTCACACACACACACACACACGCATACACACACACACGCATACACACACTCACACACACACACACACGCATACACACACACGCATACACACACACATGCATACACACACACACACTCACACACACACACACATACACACACACACACACGCATACACACACACACACACACAAAAGTAGGAGAGAACAGCCCACACAAAGTCATCCACTGAGCTACACACACTCACACACACACACACTCACACACTCACACACACACACACACACACACACACACACAAAAGTAGGAGAGAACAGCCCACACAAAGTCATCCACTGAGCTACATACACTCACACACACACACATACACACACACACACACACACACACACACTCTCTCTCTCTCTCTCACACACACACACACACACACACACGCATACACACACACTTTAAAAAATTAAGTCTTCAATTGAGTACCAGATACTGTGCTGTGTAGCCATACTTCTAGTACTGAAGAAGGTGAAGTGGGAGGACTATGTTTGAGGTCAGCCTGGGCTACACAATGAAATCTAAAAACAAAGAGAGCCGAACACTTGAAACTTTCCATATTTCATAATTAGATGGGACTTCCAGAAACTATTTAATCCAAAATTGTTGCTTGGCAGTTAGATAAATCTAGGCCTAAGGATGCTGTAACACACCCACTAACAACAATAAACAAACAAACAAACAAACAAACAAGAGTATCCAAATAAAGAAAACCAAGAGAGGAACACTGTTTTCCAGTTCCTGTCAGCCGAGGAGTCTCTAGGTACAACAAGGCCGCTTTTGCCTGATGGAGAGACAGTGTATCCACAATGCGAAGCTATGAGGGGGTGGAGCTGCTGAGAGGTCATGAAGAGGAGCCCTCGTGGAAGGGGCTCATGCCTTCTTAAAAGAGACTCCAGGCAGTCAGTCGCCTTCCAAAGGGCACAGTGAGAACTGAGCTGTCTGTCAATCAGGAAGCAGGCCCTCACCAGACACCCAACTTGCAGTGGCTTGAATGGCTTCTAGAATGACAGAAATAAAGTCCTACTGTTCAGAAGGTACGTGTAGTTTGCTGAAGCTGGCTCGACTAAGACAAAGGTGCAGTAGGACTCAGCGGCAACCAACTCACCCGCACTGGGCCAAAGCAGGCCCAGACCAAGATCAATGTGGCTTCACTTAAACCTCATCCAAGGTGTGTGTGTAAGGAAGAAAAGTTAGAGCACGTCTCACTTAACATCCATGTTTATGCCACTATGAAAGAGCTGTGTTTTTAAAGCTCAGAAACAGCTGTTCTTTTCCCATTGTGGCAAATAGGAGAAACACAATACAGAGCTGGTTTTAAATTTGTTCTTAGATGTAATTTTTTTATTTCATGTGTCTAGGTGTTTATTCGCATGCACATCTGTGTACCACATGCGTGTAGGGCCCATGCAGGCCTGAAGAGGATTAAATACCCTGGGGCTGGAGCTACAGATGGTTGTGTACTGCCTGTGAGTGCTGAACCCCAGGTCCTCTGAAAGAGCAGGAAATGCTTGTCCCTTCTGAGCCCTCTCTCCAGCCCCAGAGAACTGCTCGGAACCTTGGCAACCAGTCACATTCACAGGTCATCAGAAGTAAACCTGGGTCAGGGACTGATGTGCAGAGAGCACAGGAGACTTGCTGGCATATGCTACAAGAGCAGATTGTTTCCTTTATATGGGTATATGCATTTCTTAGCCTTACTGAGTAAATATTAAGATTTGTGCATTTTATTAAATATAGTATTTACCTCAAAGAGGTAGAAAAAAAGAGCTAGTTGCATATGTGCAACTAGCCCATATAGATATGTGTGTGTTAATATATATGTATATATGCAACTAGCTCATATATATGTGTATATATATATATATATATAAAGCTCCAGTTAGGTCTATGCAGGCTAACATATTTACAGGGACACTTGCTGATATATGAACCGTACGCTGAGATGAGTCAAACAAATGGAACGAATTGATGAATGAGTGGAGGGCAAGGCCACTGCAAAGCTCTGACAAAGCATGTTTCGAAAGACATCAATTGCAGAGTCTTAAAGTGGTAAGTAAGCCATCATTTGTAAAAGGCTGGAGACTTATGGGCTCTGAGAAGAAACTAATATACGAATTAGGATTCGTGAAGCAAATTTCCACTTTAAAATGTTCACAATGAAATGTTAGGGGTCGGGGAGGAAGGAATGGGGCACAAGGCAGATGAGCAAGGCATCTGAGTGTCCCTCACAACAATGGAAAGCAGCCAGGTGCTTTGTAGACTTGAGGGATGTGACCTCTTAGGATGATAAAAGAAAAGAAGTCAGGAGGAAGTTTAATCCTACGAACCTCAGAGTCTGTTGGTGCCCAGTGTCGGGGGGGGGGGGGGGCACAGCTCTCTGTCATCACTGGTGCCCAGCCTAGTGACAAACCTTTGAAGATGCTTCACAATGCAGCACTCCTTTCCCAACAGCTTCCTTGATTCCTACAATCTTGTAACTAAAACCAAGTCCTACTGGGTACAATTCAAAGCAGGGTTTCTACCCTCAGGGTTTGGTAAGATTACACCACACAGATAACTGTATACCATATGGAGTGAGCCAAATGCCTCCAAAGAGATTTTGTATGTATGTTCACTAGGAATTGAGAAGAGGAAGAGAACTCTCAATGAAGGTGAACATTTCCTTAGAGCTTGGATCTCAACAGGCTCAATGGGACATGACTAATCCTGACACTGAAGAGACTGGGGGCAGCCTGGAATATCCAGCAAGTCTTTATCTTAGAAACTAGCAAGAATACACACACACACACACACACACACACACACCACACACACACACAAAATACGAAATAAAAACCCAAACTCTTTCTCTTTCTATATGAAAAAGGGTTGCCTGGTGGTTGTGTTGGCTTTGAAATACCACCAGAGAAATGATAGTTAGCTGCATTTAGAATTTTCTCCAGAGCCCCGCAAAGGAACACAGCTCAGTTAGCATCCTGACTTTTGTCAAGTGAGACTCCATTCAAAGTTTTTAAGTCCCTAACTGCAAGACAATAAACTCATGGATCTGTGTTGACTTAAGCTGACTTGTGATGATTTATAATTGCACACATTCAAAACTAATCTTTGGGTAAAAGCCCACAGTTTTAGGGCAAGAAGCCATGTGGGATATGGTTAGCAAGGTGAGAGAAAGGTGAACTACCATGGAAGGGTACAGGAGAGAGAGGAGAGCTGTCAGTCATTTATCTGCTTCAAATGCTTCAGAAGTAGAGAAGAAACACAGCCAGAGCCACATGTTCTGAAAGGGAGGAAGGTATCAGCTATTCTTATGAAACCGTGAGCAGTCCAATGCTAGGGCTAGAAAGCCCTGGCACTGTGGGTAAGAAGTTGAGAGACTGAGGGAAAAGAGCAGTTTGCAAACACTCTTCTCGTCCATTCAGAGTAGCCGAGTGGTTCCATGAACATACAACAGAACCTTGTTGGTGTTTCTTAGTGGAAGACCAGGGGCTAGAGAGGTGGCTCTGGGGTTAAGAGTACTGGTTGCTCTTCTAGAGGACCTGGGTTTAACTCCCAGTACTCATGGTGTTGATAATAACTGTCTATAACCCCAGTGCCAGGCACACTCAAACATGTAGGCAAAACACCCTTACAAACCTAAAAGAGACAGACAGACAGACAGACAGACAGAGAAACAGAGAATGACACACAAAAAGACACACACACACACACACACACACACACACAGGGGGGGGGGGGTTGGCATCAGGGATGGAAACAGCCAGAAGGGAGAGTATGATGGGTGGGAAGTAACAGAAAAGGCCAGGTACTAGAAGAGCTGATAAGGCACACCTGGCATGTGTTCATTCCATTTTGGAAATGAAGACATGAATATTAGGTTACACAGAAGTGCTGACTAAGGAGGATGCTCTGGTGGGTATGGATACAGACGGTAGAGTGGCCCTGCTGGCAGCTGGCGGCTAAGGCCTGAGGGCTAGAGGGAGAGCTGAGACGCTGGGCAATTGTGGGAGAACCTTGTCCAAAAGATTTCCTAGGGGGTTGCTGTGCTCCCTGAGAACTCTGGTACAAAGCGGAAACAAAGAGGGTAGCTGACACTCCTAGGGTGTGTTAAGTGGAGGTGATGAACAGGCAGCAGCTAACAGAAGAAAAGTGTTCGAGTTAGACAATGAGTAAGCAAATAGATGCAGATTTCATGAAATATATTCAGTACTGTGTTAAACCTAAACGCAGTGGGCATGCTAAACGTAGGAAGGGATGGGAAGGCTAAAGAGCTGCTTGCTACCCACCCCTAAACCTTATGCACACTGTATAGCATGTGTATGGGGCACTCAGTGCTCATTACATTCAAGGATGGCCCACTGGTCACTCCTACTCTGCCCAGTTTGTACTCTGCATGAGAGGTGAATAACATAAGAAGTCAGAGGAAATCGCCTGTGTCTCTCTGATAAAGCAAGTGCTTGCCACTCACTGGCAGATGCCTTTTGTCTAATTGTGAATCATTTCAAAACCTCCACTCCAGGTGCACAGCCTGATGGTCTCCCAGGTGGTCTGCGGGGGAGAGGCTGGGCCTATGAAGACTGCATAATCCCAGACATAGGCAGCCTGACCTTGCCACGGCCCTGTACCATCTCCGAGGTCACCGCACGCCACACCTCTTTGTTGTCTTTGCATTGTGATGTAACTAGATTGCTACTTGAGCATCTTAATTGGGGCTGTGACTTCTGGGATGAAGACCTTTGTAGAGCACTTGCACACTATGACTCTGTCAAAGTCGCTCTCCCTGTTTCAGAGGAGGGCAGGGGACCCAGAAGACACTGGCAGTGCAATAATTCTACACCTTTTTCTCCAGCAATGTTTAGAAGACCAGGAACTGGAAGTTGGAGAAAAATAAATATAAGATGCATTATATTTCTTACAAACAAGATGCTTATAAATAATGCAAAATAACTTGCTCCCAAGTTTGACTATTCTGTCTCTGGCTTAATGCTTTCTATTTTAGGCTACACTGAAAATACCTTCCTCAGAAAATTAGTGGTGTGAATCAGTGGGACTGATTTTTATTTTGTACAGTAGTAGAGTCTACTTTTAAAACTAAAGCCTAAATGCAAAATGACTAAAAAATAATAAAGAAGTTTTTATGAGGAGAAAATTAACTTGAGCCCAGGCTGTACTTCGATGAAAACATGCAATTCTTCCGTTACACACAGATATTTGAAGGCATCCTATTAAAGATGTCCATTATAGTCTTATTCCAATTAGAGCCGACATTTCTTTTTGCATTTTGCTCTGTTGTGTCTTATCAAAAGAACACCATTGCAGGGAGGCAAGCAGTGGTAAGTGGAACCAGTTCTCAGTCATGGTGCATGCTGCAGTCTCCGGAGGATTATTCGCTGAGTGTATCCAGAAGCTCAGAGGCAGGGGACAGAGTCTTACTCATGGGTGACTTACTGACAACTTACAGTGATTGCTTACACTTCTTATAAACAAGGTAATAAAAGATAGAACACGGATATTTGCAACAGGGCATCAGCCTGTAACAACACTTCCTCGTTTGATGGGCTGAGCATTCTCTTGTCATTGTGCAAGCCGTGCCAAGCACAAGCGCCTGGCTTAGCCTGGCAGTGAACCAAGCCTGGCTTCTTGGGCAACTCAGATCATTCTTCCTGCCTAGAGACTCACAGGCATGAAGTTTTCAGAAAGGCTGGCACAGAGCAACCGTGTTCACAGTCAAAGGCATATTGACTAGTTCAACTACCCGAGAGCCCAGCAAGGCTAACTCAATCCGCTGATGTCAAAGAAGGAGTGGAAATACTTTGCATAAATAAGAAGGGCATAGACTCACCATGATACGGGCTAAATGCTATATTCTTCTTACCATTTCTTCATAGGCAACTTTTCTATCAAGTCCTACAGGTAATCTCATTTCTATATGTATTCAGGATTATTTTTACATTTTCATATTTTAATTTCCAGTTTTATGTTTTGGGGACTCGAGGATGAGGTGTTTAGCACATCATTATAATAGGTGCAAATTAGTCTCTAAAAATACCTGCTGCCGCCCTGGGTTTCTATAGACACAGTTTGAAACTAGGTAGTGTTATAGCAGCACTCTCCCTGCAGAATAATGAGACAGTTATATTTCCACAGGAACTGCCAAGGCACCTGTTTACGGCACAGTCTTATGGTTCTCCCCAGTGTGCTTTGTGCCTAAGGCAAGATGAAATTTGCATGCTGTAGAAAATTAGCAGCTGATGCATAGGTTCATGATGCAATGTCTACATGGTTTCTCCTTGAGTTGTTTATATCTTTAATGATGGTTTTACCTGAGAGAGAGAGAGAGAGAGAGAGAGAGAGAGAGAGAGAGAGAGAGAGAGAGAGCAGGGGATGGGGGGAGAACTAATGAGGCTTTCCAAATTTCCAAATAAAATCAAACAGGTTTTCCAAGAGAAGCCTGGGGTAGCACCAAGTATGTTTGTGAATGCATGCTAGTGCATACAAGGGGTGTGTGGAAGAAGGGACACACTTCCCCTTTGCCTTCTAGGTCTTTGAGTAGCCCTGATAATCTTATCTATCAATATAGGTACATTTACATAAAGCACTATGTGGAATCTCTGATGATGATGATGGTGGTGGTGGTGGTGATGATGGTGGTGGTGATGATGACGATGAAGGCTATTATTTACTCCTCTATACTGGGGTGGGGGTGGGGTGGGTGGTTGACTAAAACCAGTTGGAAAGGTGACCTCTAGTGGACAATTGTGTTTATTCAATTAGTTTCAATTAGTAACAATAACAAAAAAATGATCCTCAAAGGTAAGCTATAAATCTAAGTGCTGTCTTAATGATATCTAAAAGAAACAATAATAACATAAGCACGCACATTCTCAGTAATGTCAGTTAAGAATATATAGGTTACAGCAATGTTAATATGTCCAAAGCTACTACTCAGGCCATTCTTCAATGGTTCTACAGTTGATACAAACCTTGGACCTGGATTCAAAGAACTATTTGGAGTTCATGGGCATTCTTACCTACATAGTACAAAGGCAGCCCGGGTTACATGAGACCCTGCCTCAAACCCAAACTAGAGCTATCTCTAGGCATGACAATATATATTTATTTGGTCAACTGCTTCATATCTAAGGCCCTCTATTTCTTAATGTGCAGAACAGGTTGATTTAGACATTCTCCGCTGTCTTCTGAGGGCTATGGGATGACTGTGCTTTCAAGTCAAGTTGATTTTTATAACCTGAGTTTTCCAAATTAGCAATATAAAATTCATATCACTGTCTATGCTTTATGCAGAGCATGGGGTGAGTCAGAAAAATCACAAGACTTCAAGCGAAGGTAAATTTCATTAAGGTAAAAATCGGTTACTATTTTGTGTGTGTGCCTGTGAATGCTGTGTGTGCATACATTCCTGGATATTAGCAGAGGCACACGTGTCACGGCACTGTGGAGGTCAGGGGACAACCTTAGGTCTTGGTCCTTGCCTTTCACCTTGTTTGAAGCAGGGTCTCTCCTTTCTTGCTCTCTGTGATGTACACAGAATTTCTGGCCCATGAGCTTCTGAGGTGCTTCAGTGAGCACCTCTCGTTCTGTTGTAGGAGCACAAAGATTACAGCTACGAGTTCCCAAGCCCAGCTTTTACATGGGTCTGGGAACCTGAACATGTACCTTACATTTCCAATGCTTTACCCACTGAGCCATCCCAGCCTCCAGTTACTATTTTATCACCACGGTGGAACATAATAATATATAATTAAACTATTAATATAATCTCCAAGAAACTATTATAACTCATCAATGATCCTTAAATATACTTTTTTTTTTTTTTAATGCAGGAGTACTCTTGAAACACTATTATTTACCATGGATGGTGCCCAAGAGTTTCCTCAGGGACATTCTGTCAGCTTTTGTAGGACCAGTTAAGCAGTGACATGGACTGGGTTTGCAATCCTTTGCAGGCTCCCGGCCTCACTGTGAGACACTGCACTTACGTTTTAGCCTAGAACAAGCACTGGTCTGGAAGTTTCCCTAGTGTGTAAGGAGGTAGCCAGAAACACATTGAATGATCTAATTAGCTCGCTTAACGTAAAGCGACTGAACAAAAGTTCTCTCCTGTTTTAGAGGCAAGTCTTCCCAGGGTGTTAAAGTGCTGGGGAGGAAAGGACGGTGTTAGGAACTGAGCTGAAGGGTGAACACAGAGGAGGGCTGATGTCAGCCCCGACTGTTCTGAAGTATTTAAGTGAATCAGGACATCAATCCCAACTCCTCCAAAATCCAAATTTAAATCAGTTCTCCATTGAGAATGGCAAGGCAGACTCTTGCAGATACACAACCTGGGCCCCCAAGATGCTCACGTGTAGAAATTGTCGGGGCTTCTTCATTATTTACTAACTATGCTAAGACAGAATGTAACATCCCAGAACGGAACAGCCTCAGTTTTGTGTAGATAACCCGTGATTCACCTTATTCTCCTGACTTGATAACGTTTTACTTCTTGATTTAGTTCCCTGCTTATAAAACATTAAGGGCTGGCAGCCTTACCCTTTCAAATTAAATACGCTTCTCAACCTATAACAGATGATGTCACAACTCGACTTAGTTTGAACTCTCACTTCCTGCATCTTAAAACTTGTCGCTCTCACCAACTTCACCTCCAGACTTCCTTTTGCCATCTCAAAATCTCGCTCACTCCTGCAACTTAGATCTCAAACCTCCCCCCACTGCACTAAAGGCTTGGTTACCAGCTTCTTGGAACTGATAGATCCTTTAGCACGTAATGGAAGGAAATTAGGTCCTTGGGAAAGAGCCCTCGAAGGGGATATTGGGATCCTGATCTCTTCCTGTCTCTTTCCTCCTTGCATCCTGAGCACCACGAGGTGAGCGGGTCTCCTTTGCCTTGGGTTCTTATCCTAATGTGCTTTGCTGCCACGGGGCCGAGTAACCATACTCAGAAAACTTTGAAAATGTAAGCAAAAGGAAAGCTTTCCCCTTTGTAAGTTCACTTCCTCAGGCACTGTGTCAGAGCAATGACAAGTGAACTTACTGAGCTGTAGGCCACTAAGTGGTCCAGGAAAAGCCATGCTTGCTTCTGCTCAGGGTCTTCACACAAGCTGCTGCTTACCCTGGACTCTAGGCCCCTACCACACAAGCTGACTTTTGTTTGTACTTAAAGTGGGAAGACCTTTCCCTAGCTCCTATTTTAAATCAGGTTTTATTAGGTTTCTTCCCCCATATCTCAGGACAACATTTAACTATTCAGTCACTTTGAAGATGTAGAGTGTTGATTGTTCCATGAAACAACTGCAGTCCTATTGCTCAATCTATAATCCTACATCTAGCATCTCGCAGTACCAGACATACAGTAGGTATCAATGAATATCTGACTAAGCTAATGAACACAAATCCCAGGAAGTCTCTTACTTGAGGGAAGGGAAGTGCCCATAGCAGTGCCATGGCTGTTATTACTGCAGTATGGCCAAGCTGTCCACGTGGCTACTTGTTTGTCTGAAGTCAGCTGAAGCTCACCTGGGAGCCAAAAGGCTGACTGCCAGCTTGGAACTAAGCCTGGGAGGTATTTTGGCCACAATTCCCTCTTCGTTTTGAGCTGTGGTGATGGCAGGCTCTAAGGGCCCCCCTAACTTTGCAGATCTACCTACTACAGGGCCAAGACTGAGTGTACCGGCTGGACCGAAGGGCAAATAGTTGTTTGCAGGAGCTCAAGTGAGTTTAACAATTACTAATCTGCAGTAGTCGACTGCTCCTGATTCAATATCTAATTAATAAGTGGAAAGAGATTAGTTAAAGGGTCCTCCTCCTCTCCTCCCTGGTTTGCCACCCTATGGGATATATTTTTGGTTTGAAGGGGTAGCCTGGTAAAATAAGCAACTGACTTACTGTTGCAAACTTGCACAGCCTCCAAAATCATACTGATAAATAAATAAAGTCAACTTTCATCTTAGAAGAATAATAAAGTACCCTAAGTGACTTTCTAATCAAGACGAAGAGGCCAGTCTGAAGACATCCTGGGCTTATGAAAGACGGATACTTTTATATTTGCCTGCTGACTTTGGAAATTTAGGGCATGTTTTAAAGGGATATAAAAATAATAAAGAAAGAGAACAGATTAAGTGTTGAAACCAAAGTAAAACCTACAGTTTAAACTGTGGCTTTCCCTAAAACTTTCTAATGTGTTATAGAGATAGTGAGCATAGCTCATGTCTCTCTGATCTGTATTCTCTTTCTTTTCATGGTGTGCATGCCTGTGTGTGCGTGTGTGTGTACACTAATATGATAGACAGGAATTCATATCAAGTACCTTCCTTAATCACTCTCCGCCGTAGTTTTGGGGACAGTGGCTGTCACTGAGCTTGGAGCTTGCTGATTAAGCTACACTGGCTGGCCAGCAAGCCCAAGGATCAAGCATCTTCATCTCTGTGGCATGGATTATAAGAGAATCTGGCATGCATGGTTTTAAACCTGAGTTTTAGGGGGCCAGGTTCAGGTCCTCAAGCACTTGGCTCTCCGAGTCATCTCCCCGGACCCCTCCTCCACATTACCTCTGTAGAAAACGGTTCTTATCCTCGCCACAGTCCTACCAGAAAGGGATCACACAGAACTACTGAGGGTGTCGTCCTCATTGTCCAGGTGGTATGACAGATTAGTCATGGATCTGTGTTTGGTTCAGCGAATGCAGACCTGGCCGGGCTAACTGAAAGCTCTGTAGACTCTTTGTTAACATCTGTCCACACAATCTCAGCTCGATGGCTACACCTGGGGAGGGACTCAGGCATATCCCAGGTAGTGAGTAGGTTAGGATTCCATCTGACTGTATACACGAGGTCAGGCTGGTATGTGCTCCTGCACAGCTCAGCTCCTGTTATCTTCTTGAGATAACACGCTACAGGAAATCGATGTTTCTTGTGCAAACAAGAGAGCTCCCAAATCCAGGCAAGAAATGCTCTGGAGAAGGGATTTAATGCTCTGCTGTGACTGGCAGCTCACTCAGGCTTTGCTTTTAGTTCAGAATAACTTAAAGATTTTTCAACTTACTGGTACATGCGAGGAATGATATCAAATCTTTCGGAAGGAGACTGGAGTTCTTCATTTTGAAAAAAAAAAGTGTGATTAAATATTGGAGTCCATCATAAGATTTAGTATACACTCAGTTATTTTCTCATTTACAAATGATGTGGCAAAGGTGCTTTTCATTGTTTTTTAAAACACCCTTTGTCTTTGTTATTTTCCTGTTGCTGTGGAGAGACACCATGACCAAGGCAACTAATAAAAGAAAGCACTTAGTTTGTGGGCTCATAGTCCCAGAGAGTTAGTCTATGATCTCCATGGACGGAAGCATGGCAGCAGGCATGGGACCTAAGATGTAAGCAGTACCTAAGCGCTTACATCTGAACCGCAAGCACAAGGCAGTGAGAGAGAGCTAGCGGAGAAAGCCCACCCACAGAAACGCACCTCCATCAAGGCCACACCTCCCAACCCTTCCTAAGCAGCTCTACCAACTGGGGACCAAGTATGCAAATACAGGAGCCTGTGGGGCCATTCTCAATCAAGCCGTCATACCTTTCACCACTAAACATATGAATAAAATGATAAACTGAATTATCTAGCTGCTCCCACGGTCGTGTCTTATCACTTAGGTATGCTTTTAAATTTTATTCATTCATTCTTTCATATGTGTGTGTGTGTGTGTGTGTGTGTGTCCATCTTCTTTTCTGTATATGCATGCTTGTGTACAGGCACCCTCAGAGGCCGGAAGAAGGTGTTGGATCCTCTGGAATTGGAGTTACAGGTGGTTGTGAACTGGCTTATTATGTGGGCTATGGGTGCTGGGAACCGAACCCAGGTCTTCTGTAAGAGCAGCAAGTACTCTGAATTGCTGAGCCTAGCGCCAGTTCTGTCTCTTAGGGCCCCGAGAAAAATGCAACTGTGGACCTATAACTAAAAACTCAGTATGAACTTTCAGGATGAGGTCGCCGTGTAGCTCAGTAGTAAAACATTTGCCAAGAATGTGCAAGGCCCTGGGTTTGCACCCCATGGGTGAGGGGAGGAGGTGATTTTAGGATGATCACAATTATTCAGCAAAGGACCGAGCTCCTGGAAGCCAGCAGAGGTCACCCACCCACCATAGGCAAAGAGAAGGGAACCCAATCCAGTCATTTAGAGTGAGCGGTGGTGTGATTTCCTCGTTGGTGTGATCAACTATCCAACAACAGCAACTTAAGGAAGAAAGAAAGGGTTTATTTTGTCTCATGGTCAGAGGGCACATCATGGTGGGAGGGTCTGGTGGCAGGAACAGGAGCTGGCTGGTCCGATTGAGTGTCTGAAGTCAGAAAACAGAATGATGAATGGTGGCTCAGCTCCATTTCCTCGTTTGATTCACTGTGGAGTCCTAGCCCACGGAATGGTACTCCCTACATTTAGGATGGGTCTTCCTGATTCCATCAACCTACTCTAGAAACGGCCTCACTGATATGCCCAGAGATTTCACGTCACTTCCACATGACTCCAGACCCTGGCGAATGAGTAATAATTTGATTAACCACCACAGTTACTCCTTCTTGATAAGAAAACGAATCTTGGGTTTGGGCATGCAAAGAAAGAACTGCCCTCAGAGGAAACGAAACTGGAGAGGAAGCTGAGCGAGAGCACCAAGCTAGCCTCCACCAAAAGCTGGCCTTGCGTCACCACCACTTTTTCTTGCTAAGATTGGCACATCTCCCCACTCTACATTCCACGACGCATTACAGAAACCTCTCACTTCAGCTTGCCTGCCCCTCTCACTCCATACTTAGCAGGCTCAATCCCACCAGGTACTTTGTGTCAGCTCTCAGGCTGACATAGACGGCTAGAGAAAAGTATACAGTCAGGTCTACTACTCTTTCTTTAAATTCATGGCCGCTACCTTCAAATTGGCCCTTGGGTATATTTCCCTTGTCCACTCACATGCTCCCCTAGACAACCACAAAATTCTGACAGAGCCGTTCAGACTTGCTGTCTGCAGACTCTCCCTTTGAACACTTTCCAGTCAAGCTTTTGTTTCCACAAGCAACTGCCATCTACTCTCCTAAACCCCACCTCACCATGCAATGCTCCCTCCCTCATGCAGTGCTCCCTCAATCAGTGCTCCCTGATGTAGTGCTCCCTGTGTTGGATCCTCCAGTAGGACTCATCCCAGTCAGCTGCCTCTGGTCCTTTCCTAAGGTAAAGGCTTTGTCTCTCTTGGCTCCTTCTCATTTTCCTCACTCTTAATGCACAAGAGCTTCCTGTCCAATATGGCAGCATGTGTGTTAAGTGTGCCTCTTTAAGTTAAATCTAATCAAACATGTGTTCTTCAGTTACACACATCATGTCTTAAGGGTTCCAGACTTGCATGATTCAAGTGGCTGGACACTTGGATGGTGCAAAGACTATTTCTGTTACCACTGAATGCTTTACAGGACATAGCTACACTAGACTATCTGAGACTCACAGGAGTAGCTAGCTCTCTCTTTGTGTCTCTGTCCCTCCCCCTTCCCTCTCTCCCCATCCTTTCTCCCCTCTGGGACTCCTTTCATCTCTTCCCCAGTGACTTCTATACTCCCCTGTCTCCTGGACATTCTCTGAACTCCAGACTCCTTTATCGGTCTGGTCTGCCCACACTATTCCAATTGCAGATCTCATGGCTGCCTTAAGTTTATGAAGCCTAAACCCAGCTCCGGGCCTCTCCTAACCTTGGACACCCTCAGACTCCTGTTTCACAGCCTTTCCCATTTGATGGTAAGTTTTGTGCTCTGGCCTGATCTGAGAGTCATACCAGACTCTTCTCTATCCCTCTTCCCACAGTCTAGGAGCAAAACTTCTTTGACCCTTCAGAAACCTTTGGAATTATCTGACTCCATCATCTCTCCCTGGATTATTACACATGTCTTCTTCTCTGATTGCCTGATTCTGCCCTTTTAGCCTCCCCCACCTTGGCCTAGTCTCAGCAAAATAGCCTCTGTGTACACACACACACACACACACACACACATATGATTCTGACAATCTGATTCTATCTCTTCTCTTCAAAGTGTTCTAACAGTGTTCACCTCTCTCAGAGCAGACACCAAGCCTCAGCTAGGAACCAGTGTCACCTTCCTCCCAGAACCAAGGAGACCTGCTCTCCCTTCTACTTGGTCTCTATTCCAAAGCCTTCTGCAGCTGAGCACTCTGACTCCACTGAGTCTGCAGGAGAATCTCAAGGGGTTGCTTCTGTACTCCACAACAAATGTTGCCTTAGTAGAGAGGTCTCCCGTGACAACACTGTACACAGTAGTGACCTCTCCTGGATATCCCTTCCTATACAGTAGTGGTCTCTCCGGGACACCCCTTCCCATCCCATGCTCCCAGTTCTTATCTTGGCATTTACTTCATGTCAAGTGTGACATTGATGCTTGGCTGTGTCTGGCTCAACTCCCAGTGTACACAGTTCTTAAGATGTCAGGAGACAATCTTGTCCTCCGTTGTTTCAAGCTTTAGACATTGCACAACACCAGGAAGTCACTTCCGTGCATGGTCTCTGACTGAGCATGTCAGGCAGGGAGGTGCACACATGCCTTGTGTACTCTTGTTCCAGTTCAGCTCCTTTGTTCCTCCAGCCCCCTCTCCTTGTGGTGTGTTCATTTAATTTCAGACTGAATTTAAGTTACAGGTTTGAATTTTTTCTATAATCTGCCGACCTGACTATGTATATAATTTCCCCCGAAGACTGACTTGTCTATAATTATTATTTTTAGATGTTTTAGTCATTTCTTCTCGTAGGAAGCTATAATTCCAAGTGCTGGGTGCTGGTCTGAATCTTCATCAGTGGGAAGTCCCTAGTAGGTATTTTGATTAAGGTGGGTTTGGTGGGTGGGAAAAACACTTAGACTCTCTAGCTGGTTCTGTAACTTTACAGTTAAATTTTGGGCTGTCCTCCGGGGCCACAGAAGTCTTTTCCACAATGTCCTTCTGGAGTCTGGTGGCAGAGCTGGGAAAGGCCAACAGCAGACTGTCCAGGCTGTCATGTGTATGACGAGTGCTTCACTCAAACCTCTGTGGTGGCCTCCTGGAAGACCTGACCAAGCCTAACCAAGATGTCAGGGAGGGATGACTGATTGCTGGAGCGAGACAGGCACTTTCATCTAAGACTGGTACCAATTAAAGGAGCGGGGGGGGGGGGGGGAACCGCACGTGGCCAGATCTGAGGAAGTCCCACAGGCACTGGCTCTGCCACTTGCTGCCTCCCTTAGACCACCGGCAAGCAGGAGAATGGAAATAAGGTACAAGAGGTACTAGCGGACCTTTTGCGGCTTCAAGATGAGCCATAATTATCTACGTTATTCCAGTACTTCTAAGTTCCTTTGAAGAATGAGGTACTTTCAAAATGCACCCATAAACTCCTTATTCTTTTCTTTGAAGAAGTAGGATCTTGACTTAAAGATTGTGTTCTATAGGCTGATGGCTGGTACAGAGCAAACTTGCACCATGACTTAAGGACAGCCTATGGAGGCCATTCTTAAGGAACTGAGGCTTCAGGCCACCAGCCTCCAGCAATGTGTCCTTCCTTTCCTGAGTAAAGCCTTCTGGTGACTGCAGCCTCATTTTGTCACCCTGAGCTAGAACCAGAGCTCCAGAGAGCTCTAGGTGAGGTTCCTGCCTGTCAGAACCTGTGAGATAAAGTTTGTTAGGTTAAGATGAAGTAGATGACTTTAAAGCAACAGGTAACTAGGTCATAGGATAAGGACCACACAGTTAAGCCTTTTCATTTCAGATAACCTCATATAATCTCACACACACACACACATACACACACACACACACACACTCGCGTGCGTGTGTGTGTGTGTGTGTGTGTGTGTGTGTGTGTGTATATATATATATATATATATATATATATATATATATATATATGACTTTGCTAATGTAAAAAACAAAATCATCAGCTGTCTGAAAGGAAGAGGAAGCAATTCAGTTGTGCTTTCATGTGGGTCACAGCAGCCTTGGGCACAACCTGCTCAGAGTGAGGCCCAAAAGGTTCACAAGACCAGGAGCACCAAGGCATTGTCACAGTTCTGACACAGTATCAGCAACACTCTGCTCCAGGCTGCCCATGGTCCTATAAAGACTCTGCTGCTGCCGGGTGGCCTACCAGCCCTGCGGAATTCCTGGGTGCTCAGCCAGCCCTTCCTGGTGAAGATATGAACCCAGGGGTATTGGATAATACCCCCAAGTGGGTGGGTAGGGGTTGACAGCATTATCAGGAGGTATATAAGTGACCAAGGGCTTTACACTACTTGCACACAGGTTCCTGTTAGTTTGGCACCTTAATGATCTTACTGTCCCTAATTCAAAGCAAATCCAGCTACAGTTTATATGCAGCTCTTATGCAGTTTATGTGCAGTGATTGGTTTTTGTTTTAGTTTTCTCTCCCTATAACTTGAGTGTAACACGGAGCTCCCTGCCTGGGGACAGTTGATGAGAGTATGAAGAAGACAAGCACCTTCTTCCTGGGTGAGCATCTTCTGAACACGAGTGAAAGTTCTAACTGCAGCCCCATCCTTACGTGTACACCTGTCCTGCTATTAGCCCAACCATCACTGATATTTCATTCCCTTATCTGAATTACAGTTAACTGAAGGGTCAAGCCTTTAGGGTTCAGGGATATAGATATGAGATCAGACCTATTCCCACACTAGACATAGAGACACAGAAGCAACTATTCTACATATTACATATTTATCTTATGCACGTATTTTGTACATTTGTGCATACACAGGCAATATGAAGGTTAAAGGACAACCTAGGTGTCATAGCTTAGAAATTATTTGTTGTTGTTGAGACAGGGCATCTTCACTGGCCTAGAACCTGTGAAGTAAGGGAGGCTGTCTAGGCAGCAAAGTCTCAGGAGTGTGCGAGCTCTGCATTCCCAGTGCTGTGAGATCTCTGGTACCCATTTAAGCATTTGGGCTTTACTCTCAAGAAGTGATTAATGGGGTTAGGGATGGGGTAGACAGGTGGGTAGATTAAAGGGTGAAGAACCAAGGAGATAGGCAGGAGTTGTGGTGGGAATGAGAAATTTGTAGATGACAGTGGTATCTGTAATGGGGAAGGGGGGTGATTTAAGATAATTTATAAGGTGACTTGTTCATGGGAAATAAGGACCATAGGGGCATCATGAGGGACTCGTCCCCAGTGCTGGAAGATGAAAGAAACTTCCTTCTGCAATGGCTGCCTGAGGCCACTGCTACTGTCACAGCCGGAGAGTGCTGCCACAGACAGTTCTGAGCATAGGCAGGGTACCGACAGTTTGCATAAGTGTTCATTCTCTAGACGTCTCCAGAGGCTAAAAGAGCGTAGCTGTCGACCTAGCTACAGTCTGAAATAGGGGTGGCACATCCTGTTAGTAAGCAGCCCCGCTGTATCACTATAGGCAGAAGTCAAAGCTGGGTGTGGCGGGACACACCTGCAATTCTAGCTCTCTGCTGACAGAGGACTATTATGAATTAGAGACAGTCTATATAGTGAGACGCAGGCTCAAAAAGTTTAAAATTATTATGAAATAATAAACCTGCCTGATTTACCAACATGGGATGACTTGAATTAAAGTAATCTATTAGGCTCTGATGTTACCCAGAGTCATTTGTCCAAGGATGCCTCCTGTCCATTTACACCAATGCAGACCCGAAATAAAGATCAGTACAGACTAAAAACAAACAAAAACAGTCAATTTTTCCTTATTTATTTATTTTTCCAAGGAGAAATAAAAGCTCTAAGAGGTTGTAGCCAGGAAAATTGTCAAGAGAGACCTAAAATCAACTCTTCCCTTTCCAGATTCAGGGCCTTTCCTTGGGGTCACAGGTGGGGGTGGCAGAAAGAATATTAAAGGTGGAGCACCACAGCCCCTTTACAGGAGGAATGTCAGGGTCTGTGTTAGCTACTTTTCCTAACACGGTGACCAAATACTTAAGAAGAAACACCTTACGGAAGATAGGACTCGCTCTGGCTTACGGTTTGGACTTAAACATTTTATTTCATTTTATGGGATGGGGAATGAGGGTTGGGGATGTAAAAACAGAGACCTCGAAGCCAGTGGGAGGGAGTATGAAGTGATTTGCTAATATCAGAAGACAACTCAGGCAGAACCGGGGTGGGATATGGCCCATGAGACCACCTCCACCTCCCATCAATCCCTTCTTCCAGCAAGGATCCCCTTCTAGAAGATTCCACAACTGTATTGGTTAGTTGATACTGTCACCTTGACACAGCAGCAGTTCTCAACCTTGTGCATGCTGTGGGCCTTCAATGCAGTTCCTCATGTTGTGGTGACCCCCGCCCCCATCCAAAAAATTATTTTCATTGCTACTTCATAACTGTGATTTTGCTACTGTTATGAATCATAATGTAAATAGTTTTGGAGAGAGAGGTTTGCCAAAGAGGTCTTAACCCACAGGTTGAGAGCTGCTGACCTAGAGTCACTTGGCAAAAGGGAAGGTCCAGTGAAGATCTACCCAGATCAGACTAGACTGTGGTCATGTCTATGACTGTTGATGTAGGAAGGGCCAGACCATTACGTGCATCGCCATCTCCTGGATCTGGATTGTATAAAACAGGTGGCAGAGCCTGACCCAGAGGACCAGCAGTGAGCAGAACTCTGGTTCTGCTTGAGTTCCTGTCCCTTTTGTCCTCAGTGATGGACTTGTAACCCACCTGGAGGCAGAAAATGAAATAAACCCTTTCTCACCGAGTTGGTTTTGGTCAGAATGTCTTATTCACAGCAACAGAGAGGCAAAGCAGGATACCACCGTCCAAAACAGCACCAGCAACTGAGAAGTATTAAAACACAAGAGCCGGGAGGAACATCTACATCCAAACCATAGCAGGCTTATCTCCAGTGTTTTTACCTGGCCATATATTCTCTATGTAGGCTAAGGCTTTCTGAGGTGCTCTCCACTGAGGCTGACAGCTTACTCTGTCCTTCAAAGCGCCCCACTCTTGGTCCCTTATTCTCTGGCCTCTTTTAAAACATTAATCCCCACATCTGAGAAAGGAATTCTGGAATCTAGCCCTTTGTACTTAAAGATCTTCAGGTGTGGGAAGCAGAACCTTCAGGCAGAACTCTGCTCAAGAGCGAGCTCCAAGTCAACAGCCGAGAAGAATGAAGCAGTAAGCCAAGGTATACCCTGACTCCAGTGCACCTGTAAATAAGGGTCTCACTCGAGCAGTAGGGGGGCTGGAGGTTGGCTGGCCCTTCTAAGTTGTTCCAACCCTAGGGAAAGGCAGAGCCTTTGTTTCCCAGCATTAATCAATCATTAGATATGGCCTTATCTGGAGAAAGAGGCATTATCTAAGACAAAACAGCTCTGTTTAACCCCAAAGGGTCTCAGCTGAGAACTGTCGGCTACCAACATTCCTGGCAGCTGACAGACAACACTCGTAAAAGGGGTGGGCAGAGAGTCATGGCTAGGGCCATGCGGCCCCATTGTCTGCATGGCCAGGGTAGTGCTCCAGCCCTTCATTACTCAGTCCACAGAACTTAGGGGCTGGGTTTGGGGCTCTCTTACACTGACCCTAGCTTCTGTGTACCCTATGGGACTTAGATTTATCTCTCTATTGAGACGTCAACACTTCCAGAGGTTTTACCCTCACATCCAAGCAGCATTTATGGAAATGATTCATAATCAGCATGTGTGCTGGGCAGTTTAACATCAACACGACACAAGCTATAATGATAAGGGATGACGCACCCTCACTGGAAAGATCCCTCCATAAGATCCGGCTGAACTTAGGTCTACAGGGCATTTTCTTAATTAGTGACTGAGAAGGGAGGGACCAGCACATTCATGGTGGCGCCACCCCTGGGCTGGTGGTTCTGAGCAAGCGAGAGGAGTAAACCAGTAAGAACCCCTCCATGTTCTCTGCATGAGCTCCTGCCTCTAGGCTCCTGCTTGGTTTAAGTTTCAGCCTTGGTTTCCCTCAGAGACTGCATACCTCCCCCCCACCCTGAATTCTTCTTGGTCCTGGGGTTTCATCAAAGCAATAGTAGCCCTAACGAAGACAACATATATCCAGAGGCAAGAGCAAGGGGTTTGGAAACTAAACTGCCATTTATAGATATGACATATGTCACACTTAGTTTCGTGAATCTCCTTTCACCATTTATGGCAGGGAATAATTAAAACACATGTTATTTTATTTTAGCTCCAAGCTTGCTATGAGAACCTGGAGTTGTTTTGTTTTGCTTTTTTTTTTTTTTTTTTTTTGTCAACTTAACACATGCTGGCTAGGGTCATCTGGAAAGAGAGAATTTCAACTGAGAAAATGCTTTCATCAGACAGGTCTGTGGGGCAGTTTCTTCTTTTCTTGATTAATGAATGATTGATGTGGGAGGTCCTGTCCCACTGTGGTGCCACTCCTGGGCAAGCTAAGGATGCTTTGGAGAGAGAGCAAGCCACTCCGCAGTAGTTCTCCACGGCCTCTGCTCTGTTCCTGCCTCCAGGTCCCTTGTTCTGACTTCCCTTCATAACAAACCAACTGCTCATTGTAGGATGACAGAAATGCTTTCCTCCCAGGTTGCTTTTGCTATGGTGTTTATCACAGCAACGAAACTCAAAATGCTGTTGAAAAGGAAAAAGCTAAAACTAGTGTTTCACAATGTTAGATAGTAAATGCATACCCATTCAAGGGGGGAAATACTGGGCTGATCTGTGATAAATAGATATTTCTAAATACTTACAGATATTTATATTATTAGTGTATATTATACTATATATTATTTTATTAGTATATACTATATACTATTATTTTATTAGTAGTATATATTGTATAATCTATATAAATATATAGAATATTATAGAGGATATATAATATATTAGTATATATTGTACTATATAATATAGTTATAGAAATTGATATTTATAACTATTTATGAAGAAGTAAGGTAGAAGATTCAATATTACTAAGAGATAAATTCTCATCAAATAGATCTGTGAACTCAACAAAGGTCTTAAAAATTCCAAGTCTTTTGGGCAAAAATTGATGAACTGATTCTAAAATACAAATGAAAGCATGAAAGCTCAAAAAAAAAAAAAAAAAAACAAAACAAAAAAAAAACACAACCCTGAAAGGCAGAGAGAAAGAAACCTACACTTCTCATTTTAAAACTTACCATTAGGCCGCCTTACTTAAGATAGCGTGGTGCAGCATGGGGAAGACATATAAATCAATGCAGTAGAACTGAGAGTCCGCAAGCAAAGCTTTGCAATCACAGTGCACTGGCTTTCGGCAAATGTACCAAGATAATAGGACAGGACTGACAGTTGCTCTGACAGAGGTGTGGGCCAACTGGATAGCTGAAGGCAAAAAGCAAACCAAACCAAATCAAACCAAGATAAACAGGACTTAAAGGATAAACTTTCAGGAGAGGAACTGGAGACCATGTGAAAAATTTGTTAAATTTACTTTAAGAAATTGCCAAAGTATTCTAAAATGAACTAAAAATGAATCAGAACATAAGGTGGGCTTTTAAAAATGAAGAAGAAAACACACAAGAGATTTACAAGCTTGGGTTAGACAAAGAATTGTTAAACAACATCAAAAAGCATGATCAACTCGAGAGAATTTTGAGACGGAAATAAGATTTCAGCAAAATTAAAAATAGGCTTCAAATATATCAGTAGGAAATTGACACGACAGTGACACTCTGGGAGGACATGCACACAGAAGTATTACCTAAGGGTGAAAGAAATGTCTTAAGTTTGGGTTCTAGGGTGTCTGGGTAGCCCTATACATTTACTGAAATCACTGACTTGTGCCACTAAAGCAGGCCAGTGGTGTGGCATGTAATTAGATCTCAGAAAACTGTTAAAAATTAGAGAGCTTATTTTGCTCACATAATGAGGGCCGGCATCCAAGGTGATAGGATGAGCCTCGAAAGGGACAGGATCTCTATCTGAGCCTCAGCTACGTTTTGTCTGTGCCTCTCGTCTGTGCTCCCGCCTTCACTCCTTTCCTAGCTACAAAAGAGAAGAAACTAGACATGAAGAAGACATCGGCCACTGCTTCTTGGCCTTCTGGATGAGACCAGCTAAAGTACCTGTTTTTACCAGATACCTGAGGCATTCTCTATCTGAGGACAATCGTTTAGGAGGATTTTTGGAGCAGGAAGGGAGAATAGGAGCTTGCTTGACCCACATGCCACACATAACTCTGGAATTATAGTACCTTGAAAAATATTATACCCCCTTAATAGAATTAAAACAAACAAACAAACAAACAAACAAACAAACAAACAAAGATACTGGCCAGCTAAGCCAGCCATGTTAATAGGTATCTCAGAGAAACAACAACCACTGGCCAAATTATGTCACATGACCATAAAGGATTTTATTTGTTTATTTGAGACAGAATCTCACTATGTAGCCTGAGCTGGCCTGGAACTCAGATGTGCCTGTCTCTGTCTCCTAAGTGCTGGGATTTTATTTAAGGTGTATGCCATCACACCTTGTGATTTTACTCTCTCTCTCTCTCTCTCTCTCTCTCTCTCTCTCTCTCTGTGTGTGTGTGTGTGTGTGTATATATATACTCAAAGAAGCCAGAAGAGGGCATCAGACCCCCTGAAGCTGGAGTTAGAGACAGTTGTGAGTCACCCAATGTGGGTGCTATAAACCAAACTTGGGTCCTCTGCAAAATCAGTGCTCTTAATCACTACACCAGGGTTCTGCCCAGAGATAATCGACCCTTGGGTCTTGATCCCTTTGGGGTAATAGATCAGATATCCTGCATATCAGATGTTTATATTACAGTTCATTACAGTAGCAGAATTACAGTTATGAAGGAACTGCATTAAAGGGTCACAGCACTGGGAAGGTAGAGAGCCGCTGCTCTAGCCCCAGAAAGACTGTAGGAAATACAGTGCTATACTGCTGCTCCCAGTCAGCTAAGGTTCCATTAGCAAGAAAGAATGGACGAGCAGCTCAGGCTCAGGGTAGAAAAACAATTCTTTTTTTTCCATATATATTTTTATTAGGTATTTTCTTCATTTACATTTCAAATGCTATCCCAAAATTCCCCCATACCCTCCCCCCACCCACTCCCCTACCCACCCACTCCCACTTCTTGGCCCTGGTGTTCCCCTGTGAGGGATATACTGAGGCATATAAAGTTTGCAAGACCAAGGGGCCTCTCTTCCCAATGATGGCCAACTAGGCCATCTTCTGCTACATATGCAGCTAGAGACACGAGCTCTGGGGATACTTGATGTCAGTCTAAACACAAACCCGGCCAGCACTGTTCACACTGGATAGTGGTGTCTGGTCATGAAGCGACGACCCAGGGCGTGCTTATTGTTCACGGCTGCTAATTAAAACGAAAACTAAACAAATCCTCTGCGGAAACAGAAGGGTTCTAAAGAAGCTGTCTGTTCATTGAACAAATGTTCACTGTTCTTCATAATTTTAGCTCCAAGACAAAAACCTGAAGGCTGGGACAGTTGGTACAATGGAAAAACAGGATGCTCAAGTTAGAAATGGCTGCGTTTTGAAACTTGGTAGTGTCCTGAAGTAGCTATGCCTTGGGCAAAGGTCAGTGTAGCTCAGCCTCAGTTTCTTCATCTTTACAAAGGGAGGCCGACGGTTGCCTCCCGGGTGAGGGGAGGCCTTCACAGACAAGGTGTCAAGACTGGCCCTGGGGCTTGGCCCACATTCCTCGGGACAGAGAGGCACAGCTGCCACACACAGCCAGGAAGGGTGAGGACTCACTGCTTTTCTTGCCAAAATCAAACAGCTTTCCTGCCACTGTTCCCCACATTTCCCAGGCTGATTACGCTTCTCCAGGGAACTCCTAATTAGAGATCATCCACTCAACATAGATACAAACACACACTAATTTGGAGGAGGGGGAGGAAAAAAAACCCAATCTACAAAAAACAAAACAAAACAAAAAGCCAACCCCCCAGGCAAACAAGCAAACAAACAAAACCCCAAAAAAACCGACAACAACAAACCAGGAAAACGATAAAGACAGAAGCATACAAAGAACAACATTCTAAAAATCCTTTTTAAAAACCCCTCATATTGTTGTAATCTTCCTGGTGGTTGGTTCTTCCACAGAACCATAGACAGCACTTAGAAAAGCATGCTAACCTCTCCACGTACTGGGACACAGGACAAATGCAGATGCAAACTCAGATCATCCATAGAAGGCAGAGGGAGGGGACAGGGAGAAATGGCATCGGGGCAGGGGGAGATGAATACAAATATGAGCCTATAATGAGATATAGTCAGGGCTGGTAAGACAGCTCAGCAGGTAAAGGGGCTTGCTGCCAAGAGTGATGACCTGAGTTCCATCCCCAAGATCCACTAGTAGAAAGAAAGCTGAACCCCAAAGCCTGTGCAGTGCGCTCTCTCTCTCCTCCCTCTTTCCCTCCATCCCTCCCTCCCTGCACACACACACACACACACACACACACAGAGTCCACAACTTTTAAATGCTCTGCAAGTGTCTTGGCTTTTTACAGCTCCCACTTAGCATTGACTGAATACAGTCCCAGTTCCCATGTCTGCAAGAAATCTATGTGTCACAAAGATGAACTCCAAGGTTGTCCATGGAAAGGCAGAACAAATACCTAATGTCTACCATCTACATCAAAGGCTTCATAGTGGCAAACTCACTTGGTGTGTCTAATCTAGTGACAGGCACAAGACATGCTGACGTCTGCTCGGCTGTTCCAGTCACTGCACACAGCCATAGCTTAGCTTCCTCCCAGGGCCTCACTTAGCCACTGAGGCTGCAGCTCATCTGTGGGCGCTCTCCTCCACTGTGGGAAGAGGCAGCAAGGGCTGGACGAGGCCATCCCAGCAGTGGATGCATTGGCCGCTGGGCAGCGAGCGGTGTGACACTTGGTTAGCAGCAACAGTGGCTCTGCTTGCTAAAACCAACCAGCTGGCAAACACCTGCCTGTTTTCCAGAACATTCCTCAGTTCCCAGATTGAGAGATTCTATCTGTCCTTCAGTGCCCTCCAAAGATCATAGCTGTTCATTTCTAACCCCTGCTTTGTGCAGAATTCCTCCTAGCTGGAGAGCTGCCTCATTTCACACGTGCCTTAGAAATTGGCTACAAGCAAAACAAATCAAAGACAGATTCTCTATTTTTTTTCCCCCTTGGGTGTCATCTTCTTGTCTCTGTCTTCCCCCTGCCCCCTACAACTCAAATCCGGGAAAGCAGGGGAAGTCTTGTGCCTCCAAGCACACAGGCCAGAGGAAGGCTGGAGGTAACACATCTTCACCAGCGGCTCAGGTCTGGCTCCCAGTGGCAGCACAAGCTGATACAGTGTAATAAAAACCCACACAGTGAGCCCACAGCACCAGTGTGGGCACACTGTAGCTAGCCCACAGCACCAAACAGCCACTCAGGTGTATCTTCTGGGATACTGGAATACTTTGTATACCATACAGTTTACAAACACAATTGACTGCTCACTTTATCACAGTGTCTTATTTATGTGTTTGCCTGCCTATCTATCAATCTACCTTTATTTATTTAATTACTTATTTTATTTTAAACCGTTTCCCTACAGTCAGGCTGGTGGGGAACTTGCTATATGCAGCCCAGCCGGGCTTCCTACTTGAGCTCCTCCTGCATCTGCCTCTTCAATGCTGGAATAATAGTGGTGGTCTTCATCTACCCAGGCACTATCCACTAAGAGTGTAGGTCTTCATCACATACCTACGCCCTACCTCCAAAAGGATATCCTGCGTCCTGGGAAGAGACCCACTTGGACATGATTAACAGAGATGACCAGATCTGGACCAGGTTTGCATAAAGTTCTTAGAGTAATGGTCAGGAAAGCCCCAGCATGTTTGCTTAGCCTTTTGTTTTTGAGATGGGGAAATCTCACTTTATACCCCAGGCTGGCCCTAAAACTCACCAGTAGTTCAGGCTGGCCTCAAAGTCACAGAAACCCCGCCTTAACCTGTTATGTGTTAGATTCACAGGTAGGAAGCCACCACATGGGAGTCTGTGTGCTGTGTTATTTTTTAAAAAAAATTAATTCATTTATTATATGTAAGTACGCTGTAGCTGTATTCAGACACTCAAGAAGAGGGTGTCAGATCTCCTTACGGATGGTTGTGAGCCATCATGTGGTTGCTGGGATTTGAACTCAGGACCTTCGGAAGAGCAGTCGGTGGTCTTACCTGCTGAACCATCTCACCATCCCCCCGGGTGCTGTGTCTTAAAGTGGATCAGAAGGCTTCTCATTAAACTCATGGTTTATTTGGCTCACAACCACCCTCTTCTGTGAATAGCATAGCTCTGGGGCTGCTTCTGTGAGGGAGGAGGTGGGAAGTGAGTCTTTAGATTTTACAGTCAATGCTTTATTGAAGACACTAGGGGTCAGCAGATTCCCAAAAGTTGTGAGTGAAACCAGGAGCCCTGGCACCTAGGGCGGGGCCCGGTGCTCAGGGCGTTGCTGGAGAGATGCCCACAGCAGCCCGAGTCTAATTACTATTGTAGCCCCTTCCATATACAGGCCCTCCTCTTAGCAGTAACTTTAACTTTCATTTGGGTGCCTGACGTCCTCCTGCAAAGCCTGGGTGCTCTGAGACGATGATCTGATGCTGGAGTTTGTGCTGCAGCCCAAGCTAATTTACATAATACCTCCCACAGCATAGCCCAGGCTGCCAGTTCAAAGAAATATGACCTTATTTGGGCAGTGAGAGCCAAGAGATAAAATGGGATGGAGGTGGGAATGAGGGTAGGGGCGGGGACTGAAGAGGTGGCTCAGCAGGCAACTAAAAACCAGCACTGGTCTTGTAAGGAGGACTATTCAGTTCTCAGTACTCACAAGCACCCATAAAGATTGGGGGAGGGGAAATCTAACAGCTTCTGGACCCCGCAGGACAGGCACCTGCATTCACACATTTGTATACACACATACAAACTTAAATAATTGAAATAAACTAGAAGATTGAATGGGGAGAGGCAAGGAAATTTGCTAAGGACAACTGATTCTTCTGACAGAGTTCCTGGAAGTCCCCCTACCCATCTTTTCTTCCAATTAGATAAGAAACTTACTCTGGAGTCATATGATCCATACTCTGGCAACAACCAGGTGTGGCAATGTGGGATAGCTATAAAATGAAGCTGACTGCAAGAAACACAGCAGGGGCTTTAATAAAAATGATACAGTTCTGAGAAAAATTCTATTAAGTAAAAGAAGAAAACACATTCTAAATCATGTGTGTGTGCAGGTATGAGTGTGTGCAGGGGTGTGTGTGTGTGTGTGTGTGTGTGTGTGTGTGTGTGCATCCCATGCTGGAAATAGAACCCAGAGCTTTGTGGAACGGCTTTCTTCCCTTGAGCTTCAGCCATATACCCAGAAGCGTTTTCTAAAGAACGTCCTAGCTGTTTAAAAGCCAAATCTCTTCTCTGTGAAGCCAGGTTGAATATGGATTTTTTTCATATTTGCATTTAGTGGCAACTTACATAACACACTGAGGGGACAAAGCGTTTCAAGTGGGAAAGCAACTGAGTTGTATGTTCAAAAGCTGCAAGTTTCATGCCAGACCAACCTGTACTGGGGGGACACCAAAACTCTGCAGGATGACTTAAAGGCCATGGACCCAGCTCCTGACTGGGGAGGAGGACGTTATATATACTCAAGGCTTCTCTCCTTTACAGTTGCTGTGCAGAACGTATCATTGCTGGTTCATCTTCCTTCCCATGTGCTCGTCAGTAGACGTGGTTTTTTTTTAAAGTGTTGATCAAAATTATATCCTCTTGTTTTACAAGAGCAGGGAGCTCCTGCCACTGTGCCTGGAAAGCCGAGAGGGTGGAGGACAGGCCTGCACTCCAGTTGTCTTCTGATGCCCATTGCTTATCAGCCCGAAGCAGTGTCAGGCCCTCAGAGCTCAAAGGCCTAGGCATTTCCTTCATGTGCAAAGACGGTTTGCTTTGGAACTCAGCAGAGAATCAGTAAGGGACCAAAGGGATCGATCGCTAACACAGCCAGCTCTCCACAGCACTGAAGATGGCATCTGTGGATCAACTGCAGATAAAAAACCATTTCTAAGAAGGATCGAGGGTAGGTGTGGTGGCCAAGAGCACTGGCTGCTCTTCCAGAGGACAGGGTACGGCTCCCAGTGCCCATACAGTGGCTTTCAGCTCTCCCTCACATCTTTTCTGACCGCCTTCTGCACCATGCCTGAACATAGTGCACAAATACAGTGAAAGCAAAGCACTCACACACATTAAATACATCTTTTTTTAAACAACAACAATGATGACGACATTTAGGCCTTCTAAGAAGGTTCCTGGGGACTCAAGGTGCTTACTGCCAATCCTGATGACCTAAAACCAATCTCCAGGATCCCCTTCATTCCTGCAAACTGTCCTCTGACCTCCACTCACGTGCTATAGCGCACACATGCAGACGTAAATCAATGTCATAACTTTAAAGCTGTGTCTGTGGTGAACATGTACAGATCTTAACCTTGTGATTATTCTCTAAAGAGCTTAGTGTAAAAACTTGCATCATGTTTGTTCCGTATTTGTTATTCTATGCAATCGACCAAGGGCTCATCATTTGGGGAGCTGTAGGTAATGGGCTGCGCATGTACACTACTTGGGAAATGAGCACTTGTGCATCTTGGTAACCATGGGGAGTCTTGGGATAGTCCCCAGAGGATACCAAGGGATGACATATGACTCCAGGGAACAGGCAAAACTGACGCCACCTCTCAACTTTCCTTAGTTTATTCCATTCTAAAGACCTCTTGAAGAGGTAGAGTTCCATCAACTCCGTTCAAATTGTGGCAATGCTCTTGGAGTTGGGTGACGTTCTCTCCATCTGTAAACAGGTGATGGATGAAACCTGTCCTTCAGGTGACTCTCAGGTGTATGTGTAACACAGGTAATGATTTTAGCATTCAAATAGTTGCCAGGACCCTAATCTCAATATTCCTTAGGAGGAAAGCATGCTGTGACCTACAAAACCAGAGAAGCAGTCAGATCTCCATGCGTTCTCACTGTCTGTATTTATTCCCACCTGTGACAAGATTCCCCAGGTATACCCTGATGAAAGCAGGTTGCAAGACCTTGCAAACCCATTACCCTCACACAGGGTCTGTTATCTCTGATTGGGAATCTTAGATAAGCCCGAAGATTCTGAGAGTAATTACAGGGTTAATGCATGTGATTCGGGGATGGTCCACTCCGGAGGGGAGACTTTAGGCACTCTCAAAGGAGCTACTAAACACTTAAAGTCATGGCCCCTCTTTGCTTTTCCTTTGCTGCAGCTTACATCTGTGTGTGATGATGATGCATGTGTGGAGGCTGGAAGACTCCAGGCACCATGCTCAAGAGCACTATGCACTTCCTTTGAGGCAAGTTCTCTTGTTGGCCTTCAACTCAACAATCAGGTTAGACTGGCTGACCAGTGAGTCCAGGATCCTTCTGCCTGTGACCCCAGAGCTGGGATGGTAAGACCAGTGCTCCCTGGCTTGGCACGTTCACATGGGTTCTGTGGATAAACTTCAAGTGTGTGCCAAGCAAGGAATTTATCACCACTCCCTGCTTTCCTTTTTACAAAAATACAGGTTTCTAAGGACTTCAGTCATTCACTCAAAATCAAGTGGCCAGAGGAGAAGTTTGGGATCCACATATGTTTCAGGATTCCTGTTCAAGGTAGCAGAAAACAGGGTATCCTGGAACAAGTGCAGTAATGGAAGCAATCTCTCCATGCTACCCGGCTAACCCTTTCCTCTCTCTAGCAAAATTATCAGTTTTCCACGTTTGTAAAGTGCCCCCTTTTCATTGTATTACATGATGACAGGTGCTTAAGCAGCCATCTTGGAGCATAAGCAGAAACCAGGAAATTGAGGATGGGCGGGAAGACAACTCGAAATCCACAGCTAACACTAAGGCAGAGAGACTTCAGCCCTCTTGAAGCTGTCTTAGGTAGCAGACCTCACACTTTTTCCATGTTCCTTGTGAAATAAAATCCTACCCCTGTGAAGCTTTGTCATTTGGAACATCAGTCTCTTGCAGTAACAATCTGAGACTGCCAAGCCTGTGTTTGTCCACTGTTTCTGTTTCCACAGTCATCTGAGGCATCAGGGACACATCAGCTGCTTTTAAGATGTTGAGTCACTTATAAATGGGGATCGAGGACGTCAGTCATCATACCGCTAAAATCCCACTCATAGCTTACAGAGTGAATTCCACCTACATACATTATATTAGAAAGGTTGCCTCTTGGATGTGGAGAGGAATTGGGACTTAAAAAAAAAAAAGCTGGGCATGAAACCTCCTTTTAAAAGTGAAAACTCATCTATTCAAGACCACTGCTTTTGCCTCCTGTACCTGGCAGCTTTCCTGGAACTAAGAAAATGTTTTCCAGCTGTAACAGGGCTACTTTCTTAAGTTTCTACTAAAGTTAAGTGATTTAGACTCTTATTTCCAGCCTCTTCAACTATAAAATAAAAGCTCACATTATATTTGCAAAAGAATATTAATAGATTAAATGAGCTAATGTATGCAGCCCTCCCAGTACTTAAAGGGTGTTTAGTAATGCACTGGTAAGTTTTATGTCAATTTGATATAAGGTAGAGTCCTTTAAGGAAACTGCAACTAAGAAAATGCTCCTTCCAGAATGACCTGTGGGAAAATCTGTGATACACACTCGTAACTAATAACTGGCGTGGGGTGGGAGGAGTACCAGCTCACGTGGGTGTTGCCACCCCTGGGCTGGTGGTCCTGACTCAAGTAAGAAAGCAGGCTGAGCAAGCCCTGAGGAGCAAGCATTAGTAAGCAGCTCTTCCGTGATCTCTGCATCACCTCCTGCCTCCAGGTTCCTGCCCCGCCTTCCCTTCATGGAAGTCTGTGATCAGCACAGGTCATCTGAAATAATCCTTTCTTCCCCTAGTTCCTCTTGGTCCTGGTGTTACATGACAGCAATAGAAACACTAACTAAGCCGAGAAACAATATTTATTTGTTTGTTCTTTTGGTTTTTAATTGGTACAAGTGAGAGACTACTTGTAAATTTGTAGAACTGCATTTTTATGCATGAGTTTTATAATCATAGTATCCCTAATTACTGAAGATTGGGTTTCTTCAATCAGAATTGTGACAACAGCAATAAAATGATTAATTGTAGCCATAAAATTTGTTAACATGTTGTGTGATTATCAGATATTAGGCACAGTGCCAAGTCCTTTATTTTCATTGTTACATTAAAATCTTGGGTTTGTTTTTTTTTTGTTGTTGTTATTTTTTTCTGTCCTCTAGAGATGTTTGGGGGGTGGGAATAAAAATGAGGAAATGCATAGACACTGTTTATAAAAGAAAATTTCAAGTGAGACATGGAAGGTGGTGGTGCTTGCCTTTAATCCCAGCACTCAGGAGGCAGAAGCTGGTGGGTATCTGTGAGTTTGAGGCCAGCCTGGTCTACACAGTGAGTTCCAAGCCAGCCAGGACTACATAGTGATGATGAGATATACGTAAATATGAAATCAATACTGATTGGATAGCTAGCTTCTTTTAGGAGAAAAGACTCCAAGAGATTTAAACTATAGTGGATGGATCTGTTTTCTTTAAAGACTTAAGGCAATATGTTGATGAGGTATTTATGAAGTTGCTTACTATAGAAAAGATGACAAAATGTATATGGAGAACATACTGGAGTCCATTCCTTCTTGCTTTAAATATCTCTCATTTGATCCTCAGTTGATTCTTAAGAAAACTATGGTTCTGGAGTGATGGTTCCATGGACGAGAGCACTTCTCGCTCTTCCCAGAGCCAGAGCTCAGCACCCACCTCAGATAGCTCACAGCCACCTGAAACAGCAGCTCCAGGGTATCCAGGACCCTCTCCTGACCTCCACAGGCAGCTGGTGTCACATACACATCCATATACAGACAGAAATACACACACATAATTTAGATAATAAAAATACGACTGTTATGCTGTGTGTATGTATACATATACACACATATGTATGCTTTTGCTCTCTTATAAATAATTGTTTATGTTCTAGAAATGTGTGCAAGTTGCTGAAACTCTGAACTTTTGCCCCTTAGAGAAACATTTACAATATCTTACTTAGAGTAACTGCTATCATCCCCAGCTGGAAATTCTTGTGTGTGTATATACATACTCACTTTTATACATAACTCTCCTATAAAAAAAGAAGAACAATTAGGAGAACTGTCATTCATTTTTCTTACATACAAACGGAGGCTATAAGCTCTAGGATGTGGAAATGAAAAGGAAAAAAACCTAACCACCTGGATTCTAAAATGGAAATTTCTTTTTCAGGTAAAAAAATCACTCACTTTGCATTTTCAGCACAGCAGAGCACTGGGTGTGAACAGTGCCCTTACCCTCCATTGTAAAAGTAACTTTTATTTGCCTGCTATAATTGCCATCTCAGAGGCTTCCTTGTGAATTCTGACTAGCTGGTTCAACTCAGCTGTTCTGGCTCAACCCCCCACCCCCGTTCCCCCCCGCCCCCCCCCACACACACAACTGACTGATTCAATATGGCTTCTCTCAGCTTCTCACTGAATTGCTCTGCTTGGTCTCAAACTAATTCTGGCAATTTGTTCTAATCTCCTGGCTCCTTCTTATTCTCTGACTTCAACTGCCTCTGCTGACCGAATAAACTAAATGGAACTCACAAAGGAATTCAACTGTATTCAACTGAACTACACTGAACTCAACTGAATTGCACTCCTAACTCTCCCCGTGCGGTGGTTAAATAACTTCTCTTTCCTGTGCTGTTCTCATGGGGGTTGGGCATATCCTCTCTCTGACTCATTCTGCCAAATCTTTCTCTGATTCATCACTTTGTCTGCCCCTCAATTTGATGTCTCTTTCAAACATGGCTGCTTCCGTTTACAAACTAATTTTACCTTCATTGTTTGGGAATAAAGGTGTGCACTAAGGGTGTGTCTGTATTCCAGCCAGAGGGGTTGAAAGTCAGTCATTTCTGCCAGATTACACAGACCTAAAAGGTCTTTGGATGTGGTCCCTTGTCATAGTAGCCATGTTGCTGGATTAAAATTCCCCTATACTCCACGTACAGGGATTTGCTTTTCAAAAATCTGCTTGCTCTGCATTGAAGGGGTGAGAATCTGTACTGAAGAGATGGGAGCAGAACGATCACAGAGAGGCTACAAGTGCAAGTCAAGGGCTCACAGAAACAGAAGAATCATGGCCCGCCTGGTTCCTCCTCTGTCACCTGGACCCTCATAGCCCAGCACTCAACAGAGATCACATGTAGAAACTCCCTGATAGTTAGCTGCAGATCAGCAACTGCTACTGAAGTCTGTGCTCCTTAGACCTGTGATCTGCTATCAGATGCCACCTGTGTGGCAGGAACTGATTATGGCATTCTGTTCTCACAGGCCACTGCAGCTGTGACCTTTGTGGGGAGCAGAGGAAGCTCCGACTGAAGTCCGACTGAAGTCCCAAGTAAATGTGTATTGTTTCCATGAGCATGGCCTCTTAGACCACTTCAAGGACTAAAGCCTCAGCCCTACGGGTGGTAAAGCCTTCCCTGGAAGAGGCTCAGAGGGAAGGCAAAGGCTTCCTCTGAGCAGAGTGTGAATGTTAACAGAATGTGGGAAAAAAAAAGTCCACCATAGCTTTCTTCCTGAGGTTTTTTTTATATCTGCTCAGATTGTTACAGTTTGAAGACTGCTTCCCTACAGAGACCCCTCCTACTGAGATTAGCTAAACATGCCTCCTTGTCCAGCTGTACATAATAAATCTAATTCCTTGTTTATCTGTATGTAACAGCCCCACCCCTGTATCTCGCTGTATATAATAAACTAACTGAGCTTTCTGGGATGTTGCTTCTCCATCCGAGAGCTCAGTCCACCCAATCCCAGCTTCTCTGTGTATCCATGTTTGTCTTTTCTTCATTCCCTTGCAGCCCCAGTAGGTCAATCCTTGAAGCTGTGCAGGACACAGCATATCCTGCTTCGAGCAGCTTTGAATCGGTCCCTTTCTTGGATCTGTTGGTGGGAAAAAGAGGACCCATGAGGGGTTCAGAACAGACCAAAGACATCCTGGGACTCAGGATGACTTTATCAAATAGGCACATAACCACGGGGGCTGAACCTGAGGCACACTGGCTTGCCTATACTAGACTTCTTATTTAAGGGAGAGATTGTGGGAGGTGGGTATCAGCATGGTCACAACAGTATAGTATGTGTTCATTTATTTTCCATCATGTAGTCACCTTATATGGTGACTGCAGGAGGGGACAATGCTTTGTACATAGGAGCACTGGCACATGACTGATGTTTCATTCACATGGGGGTGGGGGTATACGTGAGCAAAGGAAAGCAGCCCCCGCCTTCCTGGAAACCTTCCAAGGCCCGCGCCCCTTCCAGCTCACTTGCAGGGCTTCAGCTCAGACAATCTAGACCCAGGCTTTGCTTTACAGCAGCTTCCCCATCCAAACACCTCTGCCCTGAGTTACTGCTCTAGATTCCAAATCTACTGTTTTACTTCACTGAAGATGCCTCAGCAAGACTTCACTATTCGTAGGATAAAGTCCAAAATTCCCAACAAGGTTGCGAGGAACCTGGACCCTATCAGCCCCTCCCACCCAAGCCAGAATTACAGATCAGTGTCTCTGTGACTCGCTCTCCTTCCCATCTTCCAGCCAGCTGTGTGGCAAACTCCTAATTCAGCCACTGGGTTTCAGTGATGTCCTCCACAGTTGTTGCCTCTTAATCCCTCCCATTACCCTTGCAAAGTCCTTTCCAACCCCTGCTGGGCTGTCTGTCCCGCGCCCTGTTAACTCTGTCCTGCTGTTACTGTGACCTTGGTCATCCCTGCCAGGCTTTTGCCTCCAGGAAGCAGCTTGGCAACTCTTACTAGATAAACATATTTGATTTTGTGCCAATTTCAATCCCATGAATGTGCAATCCTCCACTCTGTGACTTCACGGATGAGAGTAAGCTTTGAAAGGCTAAGCCATTTGTGAAGGGCTAAGAATTTGACTTTCACTTAGCAGTGCTTCAGGTCTCTTTACCCTAGGTAACTAGGCCGCATACCTGAGCAAGTCTGCCCTCCACAGTGCAGGGCCCCTTTACCTCAGGAGGAAGGAATGCCTGGGGAGAAAGAATTTTCGCGCGGGGGGGGGGGGGGGGGGGGCTCAATGTGAACAAAGCAAGAGAAGGAATGTAGGTCAAATTATTGCCCTGCCCAGTCTCTCTAGAGGTTGCTTAACGGTTGTCATTTGCAGGTACATGTGAGGCCACAATCTCAAATCATCAGATGGAAAATTCCAGCTTAACAACTATCATTAAAACCAAGGGTTTAAGTCCTCTGTTTTAGTACATGCTCTGTTCTAATTAAGAAAAAAAAATCACACATTCAACTTGTGAACAGCCAACTAGGTACAGAAATGATGGTGAGGGTCTGCAAGCATCATCCATGTTTGTCAATTGTAAGTGGAGACTAGGGCTAAGGAAAAGCTCAGCAGTAATACTTGATTGGTATGCAAGGGTCCCCAGCACGGGAGATAAGGAATAGGTGATAATAATTACAAAGATAAACCAGCTAATGTTACTTATGGCCCAGGTACAAAGGCAGATCAAGCCTGCTATTGATATCCACACTCCACAGATGCAGGAATCAGAGCAAAGAGAGTTAATTTTTATTTCAAGGTGGAACAGCTAAAAGGATTAGAGGGGACTGGGGAAATCCGAGAGAGCTTGTCAGGAGAGGGCGTGTCTTGAAAACATAAGAACCTGAGTTTGGGTCTCCAGTATCCACGTGAAAAGGTAAGCACGGTAGTGTACATCTGTAATCCCAGCACTAGAGAGACAGGCAAGAGTTTTCTGGGATTTTCTGGCCAGGAAGTGAACTTCCACATTGAGCAAGAGATCTTTTCTCAAAAAATAACATGGAAGGCAACTGAAGAACTTGACATTAGTCTTGGGCTCCACATGTACCCCATACAAACACTTACACACACACACACACACACACACACACACACACACAGACACAGTTTGTCTGGTTCCTAGCCTATTTTTTCCCAACTTTCTAGTTTGTATAACACAAATGAATAGTAATCCAAACAAATCATTAGATTGTATTTTCCCAAAAAAATCAATTTAAAATTTAGTAAAGTCTGACAACATTTCAATAAAAATCTGCATCTTATCAACATGCTGTTTTCAGTAAGAAACTCTACAGTGTTGACATTCTACTTGATCCTTTCAAAGTAAAACTGGATAGGAAGAAAAAAAAATGCCTTGTTAGAAGAATCTAAGGACAGGATTTAGGGAAGTATAAACGACTGTAGAAATCCCACACCTAACTGAGTGTGCTGGCGTGTGTCTTTAATGCTAGCACTCGGGAGGGAGAGGGAGAGGGAGAGGGAGAGGGAGAGGGAGAGGGAGAGGGAGAGGGAGAGGGAGAGGGAGAGGGAGAGGGAGAGGGAGAGGGAGAGGGAGAGGGAGAGGGAGAGGGAGAGGGAGAGGGAGAGGGAGAGGGAGAGAGGGAGAGGCAGACATAGATCTCTGTGATTTCAAGGCCAGCCTGGTCTATAGAGAGAGTATCAGGATAGACAAGGCTATTACACAGAGAAACTCTCTCTTGAAAAAAAAAGTTCCACATTTGAAACCCAGACTTCTAATAAAATCACGCTTTACAGTGTCTTGTGGAATACTCTTATTAACATACAAAAGAAGGGGACATGTTCATGTAATGAATCACCTAACTGTCAATATGAGGCTACAGCAGTGAGCGGTGCCAGAGCCTTGCACCAGCTGAAAGGAGGTTGTGTATCAGTTTAAACCTTGCATCTTGGAAGGGGGCTTGTAACAGTACTTGATATTACAGAGTACTTGAAACAACAGGATATTCTAAAGTGTGTTAAGACCCAGAGTGTTCTAAGGGAGTAGTGATCAACCTGAAGGCAGCGACACCTTATCAGATATCATACATATCAGATACTTCCATTATGATTCACAACAGTAGCAACATTCCAATTATGAAGTAGCAATGAAATAATTTTATGATTGGGGATCATCATCACAACACGCAGCACTATGTCGAAGGGTCAGAGCATTAGGAAGGTTGAGAGCCATTGTTCAAGGAGAGGTGAAATATTCCATCCTGCAGGGAAGCTTAAGTCTAGGAAGTAAGCAGTTCATCAGAAAGGCTGCTGAGAGACTTCTACCACACCACGCTGAGCTGCTTGGAAGAGGCTCAGACCAACTCATGTATCTGGAAAGGATGGACACTCTCCAGTCTGTTGCGCTGCCTGCAGGCTGCAGTATGCTCCAGGTTCCTAGCTTTGTGAGCTGTCACTCATGCTGGGGTGGGCTTTGGTGATGCAGCCATATCCACGTCATTTCTACTCCTGGTAAATAACCCCTTAATCATATTCCTGCAAGTAACCCCAATAAAATCCATTGGTTCATCAAGTTGGACTTTGGCCTATCATCTGTCCCCTAACTGGGAGTAGACAGTAGTGGACAACTTCCCAGGACTAGTCATACAGCAGAAGAACTGTTTGGAACAATTCTGAAGGGCTTGAGGTTGAAGCAGTAGACATGAATCTCTTTGGCAACAAGGGTCCAAAAACAATAGTCAAAGTCCGTTAGTCATGGAAACACAGACCAATTCAGTAGCTAAGCCCTTCGAGCCCTTGTTCTAGTGCCATGACGTCATCTGGAGAAAGACACAGTGTGGTTTGTCCAGAAACTTCTAGTCATTCCCCTCACTGGCATTCAGAATGCAGGGCTTTAATTTTAATCTCCCATCCATGATTGTCCGCCCTGGTGCTCTCTTAAGGGTACTTAACTATTTTGATTCTCCCCAGTCAATGCAGAACTTGTCACCAAAGAATTGGGAACATTGAACTCTGCTTTAGCACGATGCTTCTCTACTGCGACTTGAGCCCCAAATCAAAACTGTGCACCCCATTTTCTCTATCATCTCTACCATCACCTAACAAGTGTAGCATAGGGAGAGCCTTGCCTGCTCCCTTTAACTGCAGGTGTCCTTGCCCATTCGCGTTGTGTCTACATCATGCTCTCCTGCGGAATCTGGGAAGCGTGGTTTCTAAGCACGCATCTCCAGTAGGTCTCCCTTAGAAGGAGTTAGAGTACAAATTCCACCTTCTGTGTTCATTACTCCCCCAAACCCAGACTTCTGTCTGGCTCCTCAGTGTTCCTCAAGGTTACTTTCATACACAGATCACCTGTTTTATGTGGATTTTGTTTCTGCCTTCCTGTCTTCTGCTGCTCGTGCCTCTCCTGGCTGAGGAGTCTTCCCTGAGGCTTGTGGTCTCCCCTGTTGGAATAGACTCACTCCTCTACAAGTCCCTTTCACCCAACCCCCACACTTGTTGGGTGATATTTCTGAAAACTCTAATCTGACACACACGGAGTCTGCCCAATCCATTCGCCTTAGAACGACAAGATTCTAGATGATCTAGATTTTGCCTGAATCCTTGTTGGAGTTATATTACAGTTCAGCCTTCCTACATTCACGTTTGCTTCATTTAAAAATGCAGATCTCAGGGCTGAAGAGATGACTTAGGGGTAGAACAGTTGCTGTTCCTCCAGAGAAACAGAGTTCAGTTCCCAACGTTAAACCAGGAGGCTTACAACATCCCATAACTTCTGCTCCAAGTGGTCCAAATGCCCTCTTCTGCCTCTTCTAGCCTCTGTGGGTACGGCCCATGACAGCCACTTGTTTTCTCTCTCTCTCTCTCTCTCTCTCTCTCTCTCTCTCTCTCTCTCACACACACACACACACACACACACACACACACACACACAATTTTAGAATATTTTTCTTTTTTTAAAGTTTCTTGTTTGGTTGGTTTTTTTGTCCTTTTTATTTTTTTAAATAATTTTTATTGGATTTTATTTTATTTACACTTCAAATGTTATCCCCTTTCCCAGTTCCCCTTCCCGGAAACCCCCTATCCCATACCCTCTCCCCCTGCTTCTATAAGGGTGTTCCTCCACCCACCCACCCACTCCCGTCTCCTCACCCTCAATTCCCCTACACTGGAGGCATGTATCTTTTTCTTAATTAAAAAAAAAAAATAAAGTTCAGATTTCCAGATCTCAGAACCATTATGCCTGAGAAAAGGCTCAGAATCTACATACCAAACACAGCAAACCCTTGCCAAGACAGACTCTCCTCCCCTTACCATTGGCATCCTCAGTACATCCTTCTACACGGCTACTGGGCTCCCAATGTAACTTGCACATCCTCACTCATAATTTAACATATGCTACTCCCTCTGCCTGTACTCCTTCTTCCCCATACCCGTGTCACTAGTAAGGAGACCAAGGCAGAGATTAAGTAACTTTCCAAGGACCACATGCTTAAGAAGTAGAGAAGATAGGATTAGAAGCCCAGCTTATGCCCACATGAGCCACAACTCCTGAAGACTTATCGCCTCAGTTAGGAGCAGCAGCCAGTGGAATTTTAGGATCTGAGCTTGGTCCTGTCCTCCTCAAAGGTCAGAGAGAGTGTTCAGCATATAGACTGGAAGAAGAACTGAGGCAGGACCAGGGTGGGCAGAAGGATTCCAGGACCTATGTAAGCAGAGAGAAAGCTCTCAGCTCTTTACTGAGTTCCCTTAGGTCTTGTCATAGTTTCTCTCCTATAAAACCAAACTCAACATCGTTTCCTTTGTGACAGATGCCCGAGCCCTCTTTTAATTAGATTATATTTAATTGCTAAGGGTGGGCCCCCAGGAACTAGGATTTTTAAAAGGGTAATACGTCCTTCTTCCCACAATTCCTATAAGTAGCTGGAGTTGGAAGCTACTGTTGAGGCCTCTCCCCTCCTGGACAGCTTCCTGGATCTCCAGGTCACTCTTTTGCTGTGTACTACCATTTTATTGAAGTCCTCTCCGTTGGCCTCTCATAGAAGCTTTTAATCATTTTTGTGCCACAAAGGACCTCTTCTGGGGTTTTTATATGCAAGTATGAAAAACAAAGGATAATAACAACAAAAACAAATCCTAAGAAAGCAAAAACAGGCTTACAAAGTAAGTCAGCTCCAATGAACTACAGATAGGCTGACTGACAGCAGCCACTCCTCCACCCCTGCTCTTGGAAGCTTTCATTATTTTTATGTCTAGGAGGCTAGCGTACAGTCGGTGCTTAGTGGATGGCTGTGGTAAAAGTAAGTTCAATAATAAGCCACACCCACTTCTTGTTGAGAACCATTGGTTTGGTAATGGCAAAGCAACCCCATCTGAGAGGAACCAGAAATGCACGGGAGCTCATGAAGATTCTGGTGTTACATCATCTATTTCTAGAACAAATTCTTAAGGCGTCTGAAGATGTAAAAACTGGTAGCATTTTTTTAAATCAATGGAATTAAAATTCTGAACATGGTGTCATCTCTTCCAGTGTTTACAGAATGTTCCTCTTTTAGAGCCTTCCGATGCTATCGGGACAGGAAGCAAGGATGTAGGTCTGACTCAGAGGATGCGCTCCTCAGATGAGTAGGGGAGATGTTTTCCTGCAGAGTTCTGTCCTCCCCACATGTCTAAGCCTAAATCCCCAGACCCCATGATTAGGTCTTTATGATTTCTTGCACAGCGAAGGAGACTTCATAAGTATGGGTAAATTAAATCTAGAGCTAAGATTATCTAGGATAAGCTGGATGGTCCTAACATGATCACAAGTGTCTCCGTAAGACACTGCTGGCTGTAGGAGTGCTAAAGAGGAATGTTGTAGCTGAAGCTGATGTAAGAACAAGGCAGGGCGATGCTCCAAGGGATGTTGACACCTTCTAAAAGCCAGAAAAGGCCAGAGAACCTCTAGATCTTGCAGAAGGATTGCCTTTCACCCGGGAAGACCACTTCAGACTTCTGACTTCAGGACTGTGAGATGATAAATATGCGCAGAAAGAATTGTTTGTGGCAATTTGTTGCAGAGGTGATTAATAGAAGAACTCATCTGAAATTCTGCAATAAACAACCAAACGGCTAACACACACAAACTATGGGCAAAAAGCCAAGCACACGGCTTCATCCTTTGTTTATATGTTATGCCAGTATTTTTGACCCTGGGTGCTTGTTAGAACCATCCGAGAAGCATCAATGGACAGATACAGGCATAGAGATAAACAGGTTCTGACAGATAGTTCATACCACATACATACAAATACTGGGGCCCAAATGAATCTGAACCTATGGTGGGGTGCATTACACCTTGGACCGGAACATGGTAAAGCCACTCCAGTGTCATGATACATAGGAATGGCTGATGAACCCTGCCCCATACTGACAGAGCTAAGATAGGTTGTAGCCCTTTATAGCAAAGGTAAATTTATGTAGTATTCATTTTTGTAAAGTTGCATGTATGTGTTCATTAGCCAAAGGAGGACATGTCTTTCTCTATTGCTCTTAGCCTTATGAGGTAGGTCTCTCACGGAACCAAAAGCTCACTATTTCAGCTAGGCTGGCAAGCTGGCTGGTGAGCTCCTGGGATCTGCCTGTCTCTGAACCCCCTCTCTGATGTAGTGTGTGGGGTTACAGAAACACATACCCGTCTTTCTAAATAAGTGCTGGGAATTTGAGCTCAAGTCCTCATGCCTGCACAGCACTTACCTACGAAACCATCTTGCCAGCCCCTTGTATTCTCTTTGTAAATAGCTAAACTAATTAGTGCACCAAGAAGGTGGCTGAGACATACATTGAAACGGAGTAACTAGTTTACCTATGGCTATAAAAAGTTTCTGCGTGATTATAACCAGAATCCACATTCTTACTTAAATTTCAAATCAGTGCTGCAGTCATGATAGACCACGTCCATCCAACCACACACTACATCTTTATTCTGATGAACAGACCAACATGTAAGCCAATACAAAGCCCCGAGCCCTGAGACATGGTTAATTCCAGTTGCCTCGGCTTCTTTCTAAAGATGAGCAACAGAATGGAACAAATCCTAAGCTACCAATTTAAAACATACATTCCCTTCCACAGAAATGATAAGAACCAATAAACAACTAAAATCTCAGCTGAGTGACTGAAAGGCAAAAATTCTAGCAAATGAAATTTCTACTAGGTTGAATAGTGAGTAAAATATCTGGACCAAAACTGTGAATGGTTATCAAAATGAGAACATATTGCTTCTGATGGAGCAGAGACTGTGGTCCACACTAATGTCAGCTCTACCACACTCTTTAGCAACCTGCAAATGCCAGTGTTTGTCCTTACAGCATCTAGGGCACTAAGGGATAAGGTGCAGAGTGGGCCATTGCTGAAACTCAAGGTCAAAGACTGTAATATGGTCAAAGCCATGCTCCACGGGGTCTCTTTGCCTCCTCTCTGAGGTACAGCCTGGCATCTGACAGCTCCACAATAAAGGCTGATTGAGTGGAGTTGGATACAGTACAGGGAAAGCCCCATCAATACCAACCCCATCATCTCTAGAAATGAACAAAGGAACTGTAGCAAAGGGAGATGCCCATGGAATTCTCATCTGTCGAGGGAAAATCAATCACACACACACACACACACACACACACACACACACACACACACACGGCAAAGGAAGGACGCACAGAGACAGAAGCAGTTATTCTAAGGACATGGGTTTACACCACAAAAGAGTAATCAAAATATTACAGGCATCCCGTTGTCTGCGAAACTCACAATTACACAGCACTCTAGTCTCTGGTATTTAATTTTTTGTTTCCATCATCATCACTATTATTAGCAAGTAGAAAACAATCGATAAGATCAACTGAGGCAGACTAACAGCTACGCTCCTTCTCTGACCCTCCGCTCACTAGTACCAACGGTACGAGAGGCAAAACCTGTAGGCAGATGAGTGAACACCATTCATGATAAGGCCTGGCACAGGAAGAAATGAGCCAAAGCCCGGGGCTTCTGCTCTCAGATGCTGACACTGTCAGCAGGATGTTCCCCAGGCTCTGCTGTCACCGGGTTCCCTGCAGAGCCCTTCAATCTGAGACACAGGGACAGGCTGAGCCTCATGAGAGGACAGACATGGAGAGATTTGGCTCTGGGAGGCTAGGGAACATCTCTCTAGACACCTCAGGAGTGCCAGACTAGGAGAATGATTGTGGCTCTGCCTGTCCCTCCTGCAGGAGGCCTGAATCACATGACATAGCTCCAAGGTAATCGTGGTCACATCTCTTCCCCCTTGATTGCCCTGGTCCTAGCAGTAGCAGCAGGTAGTCTCTAACAACTCGTGTCTCTGGGTTAGCTCAGGGTCTGGGTTTTGCTCTTCCAGTCTTCCTTCACTTGTGTAAAAAAAAAAAATCCTTGTGTTGAAATTCGTAAAATGAGTTCTTTTGCTGCCAGGGCCTGGGTTGACACAATGGCCCTGAAAGTCAACCATGAGAGCTACAGTACCCTCACTTCATGTCACTGAGCCTGTGTAAATCCACCTCTCAGAGTCCTGAGGTCTCTACCTTGTCCATGTCACCTAGAGGCAGCTCCAAGGCCAAATGTCCCTCCATTCTAATGCTATTAATACACTCATCTGTACAAGAAATTAACTTTTAGTTAAGCTGAAGTATAAGGGGCCAGCACGGGCAGGCACACCTGACCTCTCAGAACCAATTATGAAGCCTGTCCTTATGCACCAGGGTTCGCAGGATGAAAGGATTTCTGGGTTTGAAAGAACACACACACTCTACAAACACTGAGCAGAGGACAGAGAACTTGGAGCTGGTTCTGGGCTTCCACCGTGTGGATCCCGGCGCCAAACTCAGCTCACCAGCCAGGCAACACGGGCCTTCCCCCACTGAGCCACCTCATCTGCCTCACAGATTCCTTTTCTGTTTTCTTAACTAAGAAAGGATCCCTACACTTAATGTGAACATCTTAAAATGGCACAACAAAGGCAGGCGACTTCTAAAAAGGACACAGCAAATACTGACACACAAAGCATATAAATATCTCCTCTGAGTCTGTCAACAAGCACAGAAAAATGGAGATAGTGTTGTAAGGGAAGACTGCGCCTTCATTTCTGTTCTAACCAGAGGACGAAACTCAGCACATGAAGGACACACATCACACTCTCTCATGCAGCTCATTCACTTGCCATAAACACAGCGTGTGACTCATGTAACAAAACGTCTCAGGGGCCCAGGAGATGGCTCCGTCAGTAAACTGCTTGCTGTCCAAGTACAAGGAACCAGCACCCATGTAAAAGCTGAGTACAGCCCTGTACATCTGTAAATCCCAACTTCCGCCTCTGCGGAGGCGGAAACATGAGGGTACTTAGAGCTTGCTGGCTAGCCAACTCAGCTGCTCATGAGTCTCAGGGTTAGTGAGAGACCCTGACTCGAAAAGTGAGGAGACTGACTAAGGAAGACAGTTAACATTGACCTCTGGGGTACATAGGGAAGCAGACTACCCGGGCCTGTCCCGGGGCAAAAGCCCCTTCCGCTCCACTCGAGCCCCGGAGTTCTTGGCCAGCGGAGTTGCCTAACACCCGCAAGGGCCCACACAGGATTCCCCACGGGATCCTAAGACCTCTGGTGAGTGGAACACAGCGCCGGCCCCAATCCAATCGCGCGGAACCTGAGACTGCGGTACATAGGGAAGCAGACTGCCCGGGCCTGACCCGGGACAAAAGCCCCTTCCACTACACTCGAGCCCCGGGCTTCCTTGCCAGCGGAGTCGCCTGACACCCGCAAGGGCCCACACGGGATTCCCCACGGGATCCTAAGACCTCTAGTGAGTGGAACACAACTTCTGCCAGGAGTCCGGTTCGAACACCAGATATCTGGGTACCTTCCCTGCAAGAAGAGAGCTTTCCTGCAGAGAATACTCTACCCACTGAAACCAAGGAGAGTGCTACCCTCCCAGGTCTGCTTATAGAGGCTAACAGAGTCACCTGAAGTACAAGCTCTTAACAGAGACAACTATAACAGCTAGCTTCAGAGATTACCAGATGGCGAAAGGCAAACGTAAGAATCCTACTAACAGAAATCAAGACCACTCACCATCATCAGAACGCAGCACTCCCACCCCACCTAGTCCTGGGCACCCCAACACAACCGAAAATCTAGACCCAGATTTAAAAACATTTTTCATGATGATGATAGAGGACATCAAGAAGGACTTTCATAAGTCACTTAAAGAATTACAGGAGAGCACTGCTAAAGAGTTACAGGCCCTTAAAGAAAAGCAGGAAAACACAGCCAAACAGGTAGAAGTCCTTAAAGAAAAACAGGAAAACACATCCAAACAGGTAATGGAAATGAACAAAACCATACTAGAACTAAAAAGGGAAGTAGACACAGTAAAGAAAACCCAAAGCGAGGCAACGCTGGAGATAGAAACCCTAGGAAAGAGATCTGGAACCATAGATGCGAGCATCAGCAACAGAATACAAGAAATGGAAGAGAGAATCTCAGGTGCAGAAGATTCCATAGAGAACATCGACACAACAGTCAAAGAAAATACAAAATGCAAAAGGATCCTAACTCAAAACATCCAGGAAATCCAGGACACAATGAGAAGACCAAACCTACGGATAATAGGAATTGATGAGAATGAAGATTTTCAACTTAAAGGGCCAGCTAATATCTTCAACAAAATAATTGAAGAAAACTTCCCAAACATAAAGAAAGAGATGCCCATGATCATACAAGAAGCCTACAGAACTCCAAATAGACTGGACCAGAAAAGAAATTCCTCCTGACACATAATAATCAGAACAACAAATGCACTAAATAAAGATAGAATATTAAAAGCAGTAAGGGAGAAAGGTCAAGTAATATATAAAGGAAGGCCTATCAGAATTACACCAGACTTTTCACCAGAGACTATGAAAGCCAGAAGAGCCTGGACAGATGTTATACAGACACTAAGAGAACACAAATGCCAGCCCAGGCTACTATACCCGGCCAAACTCTCAATTACCATAGATGGAGAAACCAAAGTATTCCACGACAAAACCAAATTCACACAATATCTTTCCACGAATCCAGCCCTTCAAAGGATAATAACAGAAAAGAAGCAATACAAGGACGGAAATCACGCGCTAGAACAAACAAGAAAATAATCCCTCAACAAACCTAAAAGAAGACAGCCACAAGAACAGAATGCCAACTCTAACAACAAAAATAAAAGGAAGCAACAATTACTTTTCCTTAATATCTCCTAATATTAATGGACTCAATTCCCCAATAAAAAGACATAGACTAACAGACTGGCTACACAAACAGGACCCAACATTCTGCTGCTTACAGGAAACCCATCTCAGGGAAAAAGACAGACACTACCTCAGAGTGAAAGGCTGGAAAACAATTTTCCTAGCAAATGGTCTGAAGAAACAAGCTGGAGTAGCCATTCTAATATCGGATAAAATCGACTTCCAACCCAAAGTTATCAAAAAAGACAAGGAGGGACACTTCATACTCATCAAAGGTAAAATCCTCCAAGAGGAACTCTCAATTTTGAATATCTACGCTCCAAATGCAAGGGCAGCCACATTCATTAAAGACATTTTAGTAAAGCTCAAAGCACACATTGCACCTCACACAATAATAGTGGGAGACTTCAACACACCACTTTCATCAAGGGACAGATCGTGGAAACAGAAACTAAACAGGGACACAGTGAAACTAACAGAAGTTATGAAACAAATGGACCTGACAGATATCTACAGAACATTTTATCCTAAAACAAAAGGATATACCTTCTTCTCAGCACCTCACGGGACCTTCTCCAAAATTGACCATATAATTGGTCACAAAACAGGCCTCAACAGATACAAAAATATTGAAATTGTCCCATGTATTCTATCAGACCACCATGGCCTAAGACTGATCTTCAATAACAACATAAATAATGGAAAGCCAACATTCACGTGGAAACTGAACAACACTCTTCTCAATGATACCTTGGTCAAGGAAGGAATAAAGAAAGAAATTAAAGACTTTTTAGAGTTTAATGAAAATGAAGCCACAACGTACCCAAACCTTTGGGACACAATGAAAGCATTTCTAAGAGGGAAACTCATAGCTCTGAGTGCCTCCAAGAAGAAACGGGAGACAGCACATACTAGCAGCTTGACAACACATCTAAAAGCCCTAGAAAAAAAGGAAGCAAATTCACCCAAGAGGAGTAGACGGCAGGAAATAATCAAACTCAGGGGTGAAATCAACCAAGTGGAAACAAGAAGAACTATTCAAAGAATTAACCAAACGAGGAGTTGGTTCTTTGTGAAAATCAACAAGATAGATAAACCCTTAGCTAGACTTACTAAAGGGAACAGGGACAAAATCCTAATTAACAAAATCAGAAATGAAAAGGGAGACATAACAACAGATCCTGAAGAAATCCAAAACACCATCAGATCCTTCTACAAAAGGTTATACTCAACAAAACTGGAAAACCTGGACGAAATGGACAAATTTCTGGACAGATACCAGGTACCAAAGTTGAGTCAGGATCAAGTTGACCATCTAAACAGTCCCATATCACCTAAAGAAATAGAAGCAGTTATTAATAGTCTCCCAGCCAAAAAAAAGCCCAGGACCAGACGGGTTTAGTGCAGAGTTCTATCAGACCTTCAAAGAAGATCTAATTCCAGTTCTGCACAAACTATTTCACAAAATAGAAGTAGAAGGTACTCTACCCAACTCATTTTATGAAGCCACTATTACTCTGATACCTAAATCACAGAAAGATTCAACAAAGATAGAGAACTTCAGACCAATTTCTCTTATGAATATCGATGCAAAAATCCTCAATAAAATTCTTGCTAACCGAATCCAAGAACATATTAAAGCAATCATCCATCCTGACCAAGTAGGTTTTATTCCAGGAATGCAGGGATGGTTTAATATACGAAAATCCATCAATGTAATCCATTATATAAACAAACTCAAAGACAAAAACCACATGATCATCTCGTTAGATGCAGAAAAAGCATTTGACAAGATTCAACACCCATTCATGATAAAAGTTTTGGAAAGATCAGGAATTCAAGGCCCATACCTAAACATGATAAAAGCAATCTACAGCAAACCAGTAGCCAACATCAAAGTAAATGGAGAGAAGCTGGAAGCAATCCCACTAAAATCAGGGACTAGACAAGGCTGCCCACTTTCTCCCTACCTTTTCAACATAGTACTTGAAGTATTAGCCAGAGCAATTCGACAACAAAAGGAGATCAAGGGGATACAAATTGGAAAAGAGGAAGTCAAAATATCACTTTTTGCAGATGATATGACAGTATATATAAGTGACCCTAAAAATTCTACCAGAGAACTCCTAAACCTGATAAGCAGCTTCAGTGAAGTAGCCGGATATAAAATAAACTCAAACAAGTCAATGGCCTTTCTCTATACAAAGAATAAACAGGCCGAGAAAGAAATTAGGGAAACAACACCCTTCTCAATAGTCACAAATAGTATAAAATATCTTGGCGTAACTCTAACTAAGGAGGTGAAAGATCTGTATGATAATAACTTCAAATCTCTGAAGAAAGAAATTAAAGAAGATCTCAGAAGATGGAAAGATCTCCCATGCTCATGGATTGGCAGGATTAACATTGTAAAAATGGCTATCTTGCCAAAAGCAATCTACAGATTCAATGCAATCCCCATCAAAATTCCAACTCAATTCTTCAACGAATTAGAAGGAGCAATTTGCAAATTCATCTGGAATAACAAAAAACCTAGGATAGCAAAAAGTCTTCTCAAGGATAAAAGAACCTCTGGTGGAATCACCATGCCTGACCTAAAGCTTTACTATAGAGCAATTGTGATAAAAACTGCATGGTACTGGTATAGAAACAGACAAGTAGACCAATGGAATAGAATTTAAGACCCAGAAATGAACCCACACACCTATGGTCACTTGATCTTCGACAAGGGAGCTAAAACCATCCAGTGGAAGAAAGACAGCATTTTCAACAATTGGTGCTGGCACAACTGGTTGTTATCATGTAGAAGAATGCGAATCGACCCATACTTATCTCCTTGTACTAAGGTCAAATCTAAGTGGATCAAAGAACTTCACATAAAACCAGAGACACTGAAACTTATAGAGGAGAAAGTGGGGAAAAGCCTTGAAGATATGGGCACAGGGGGAAAATTCCTGAACAGAACAGCAATGGCATGTGCTGTAAGATCGAGAGTTGACAAATGGGACCTAATGAAACTCCAAAGTTTCTGCAAGGCAAAAGACACCGTCAATAAGACAAAAAGACCACCAACAGATTGGGAAAGGATTTTTATCTATCCTAAATCAGATAGGGGGCTAATATCCAACATACATAAAGAACTCAAGAAGGTGGACTTCAGAAAATCGAATAACCCCATTAAAAAATGGGGCTCAGAACTGAACAAAGAATTCTCACCTGAGGAATACCGAATGGCAGAGAAGCACCTGAAAAAATGTTCAACATCCTTAATCATCAGGGAAATGCAAATCAAAACAACCCTGAGATTCCACCTCACACCAGTCAGAATGGCTAAGATCAAAAATTCAGGTGACAGCAGATGCTGGCGTGGATGTGGAGAAAGAGGAACACTCCTCCATTGTTGGTGGGATTGCAGGCTTGTACAACCACTCTGGAAATCAGTCTGGCGGTTCCTCAGAAAATTGGACATAGTACTACCGGAGGATCCAGCAATACCTCTCCTGGGCATTTATCCAGAAGATGCCCCAACTGGTAAGAAGGACACATGCTCCACTATGTTCATAGCAGCCTTATTTATAATAGCCAGAAGCTGGAAAGAACCCAGATGCCCCTCAACAGAGGAATGGATACAGAAAATGTGGTACATCTACACAATGGAGTACTACTCAGCTATTAAAAAGAATGAATTTATGAAATTCCTAGCCAAATGGATGGACCTGGAGAGCATCATCCTGAGTGAGGTAACACATTCACAAAGGAACTCACACAATATGTACTCACTGATAAGTGGATATTAGCCCCAAACCTAGGATTCCCAAGATATAAGGTACAATTTGCTAAACACATGAAACTCAAGAAGAATGAAGACTGAAGTGTGGACACTATGCCCCTCCTTAGAATTGGGAACAAAACACCCATGGAAGGAGTTACAAAGACAAAGTTTGGAGCTGAGATGAAAGGATGGACCATGTAGAGACTGCCATATCCAGGGATCCACCCCATAATCAGCATCCAAATGCTGACACCATTGCATACCCTAGCAAGATTTTATTGAAAGGACCCAGATGTAGCTGTCTCTTGTGAGACTATGCCGGGGCCTAGCAAACACAGAAGTGGATGCTCACAGTCAGCTAATGGATGGATCACAGGGCTCCCAATGGAGGAGCTAGAGAAAGAACCCAAGGAGCTAAAGGGATCTGCAACCCTATAGGTGGAACAACATTATGAACTAACCAGTACCTCGGAGCTCTTGACTCTAGCTGCATAGGTATCAAAAGATGGCCTAATCGGCCATCACTGGAAAGAGAGGCCCATTGGACACGCAAACTTTGTATGCCCCAGTACAGGGGAACGCCAGGGCCAAAAAGGGGGAGTGGGTGGGTAGGGGAGTGGGGGTGGGTGGGTATGGGGGACTTTTGGTATAGCATTGGAAATTTAAATGAGCTAAATACCTAATAAAAAATGAAGAAAAAAAAAAAACACATACAGGAGGCTCTCCTGAACAAATTTCGAATTCATCTCAGGTTTATCAGGCATGTGAAAGGGAAATGTATATTAACTGATATATATATCACATACACACACACACACACACACACACACACACACACACACACACACTCCCCTTGACATGTACTAGAAAAAAAAAAAAAACATTGACCTCTGACCTCAGCATGCACATGCCCACATGTACACATGCATGCACATGAACATGCACATACACACATTTTTGTAAAAAACAAAACTAATATTTTAATGAGTCACTGAAGCATTTCTAATCTCTGCACTTTGAGCTCCACTGCGGAGTGGAGTTTGCAGATTGGAGAGGGCCATCGTTTCACAATGGTAAGGCTGGAAGTGTGTGCTCTCCAGGCATGGAGAGTGGAGTCTTCCCTCCCAGCGCTGGACATGTGTGGGGCACATCTGTGAGAAAGAAACTTAACTTCCCACTGATCACAAAACCGGCTTCGGAGCCATGAGGCTAAAGTGCAGATTCTGGATCACAGAGACCCAGACTGTGGTCCTACCCAGCAGTTCCCAGACTGTGGTCCTACCCAGCAGTTCCCAGACTGTGGTCCTACCCAGCAGTTCCCAGACTGTGGTCCTACCCAGCAGTTCCCAGACTGTGGTCCTACCCAGCAGTTCCCAGACTGTGGTCCTACCCAGCAGTTCCCAGACTGGTCCTGGAGCATCCGCATCAGAAGCACCTGGGGCTCCTTAGAAACGCGAGTTCCCGGACCCAGTCTTCCACAGGCTGTCGGTGTTTTCACAAGTGTTCCAGGGGTTTCTTAACGCCTCCTCTAGCTCCAGAGGTATTAAATGAAATGGCATCGTTATTTGGATGCAGGTGCAGTAACAGAGGGGCAGGAAGGAGGGAGGAAGCGATGAGTAATCAGGGGCCAAAATTTACTAGGCCAAAGGGCCCCACTGGTCTGTCCAATGCTAGGCAAGATATCCTTGTGAAGGTATCTTTTAGATGTGGTTGACATTTAACCAGTTGACTTGCAATACAGAGAACATCCTTTTCCATATGGTAGGCCAGTCTCACCCATTCAACTGAAAAGGAGGCAACACAGGTCCCAGAAAAAAAAGACTGCCTCTCAGCTTTGGACTCCAAGATACAACATCAACTGTTGTTGCCTGCCTAGACTTAAACCAAGGCTTTAAAATCTCTCTCTCTCTCTCTCTCTCCCTCTCTCTCTCTCTCTCTCTCCACACACACACATACACACACACACAAACACACACACACACACACCACATACACACAAACAGACACATACAGACACAGACAGACAGACAGACATAGTTGTTTCTTTCTCTTTGGAGATTAATATAGGGTTGGGAGGAAGCGCCACAGATTTAAAGTAACCAGTGTTAAAAGTAGGAATTTATCCTCTTCTTTTCGTTTTCCCCCCAGTAACATATGTTCAGCAATTAGTAAACTCTCATATATTTTTAGTAAACTCTCTAAGAAAGTGCAATGGATAATTTGGCTCTAAGAGGAGCCTCTTGGAAAAGAGCCAACCCTGAAGACACCTCCACTCAATTTCTGTGGACAATAAAGCTCTCCTCGGGAATCGTTCAGATTGTATAAATAAGCCAACAGGAAGTCGCATCCAGGAATGTGTTGAGTGTGCCTGGGCTTAATTTCTTACAAGTGCGAGAACACTCAGCATTCAGCAGGCCCCTCTTAAGCTTTGTACCCAGCCGCGGCCCTGCTGTTTCAAGTGTGTGGATGTGGTGGCCGCATCATGTAGTTTCTGCCAGGCTTTATATCCAGAAGTAGCTTTCAGGGTAGATTCTTATCAGTGTATTGCTCTTCTGAAAGAGTGAAATCAAAAATTTAGCCTTAAAATGTTGTATAGTTTAGTACCTTTCACAATACATAATGTAATGAATGGGGTTTCCTAACGAGAGAATCGGATTTATGACTTCTACATTGCAAGTTTCCAGGGTGCAGGAGCTATAAAAACCAAAAGCAAGGTTGTCTCCCTGCTTTGAAGATTGTTTTCAACACACTGAAAGTGATCTTGATGGGGCTATTATGTATCCTCCAGGATGGTAATTTTATCTATAATATACTATTAAAACGGAATAAAAGCATACCTCGGTTAATTTTCTTCATTCCTCCTACTTAAGCCTAAATCGAGTTTCTCTGAAGCCATGCCAGGTTCTCAGTGCTAGCTGTCCATATTCAGGCTCAAAGGAGGAAGATGGAGGCAGCTGGTGTGAGGGAGGGCTGGAGGCAGCACATACGCCACCAAGACACTAGCAGTCCTTAGGCGCAGTCTCTGAGAATCTTGTTCAAGTTCAAACGTGTTCTATTATTTTGTTGAACCTGTTTTTCACACACACACACACACACACACACACACACACACACTGAATATAAGAAAGGGATTCCTTATTACATTACACACCCACTCAGTTATCTAGCATTTCACAGTTGGCACAAGACTCTTGAGCAGCCCAGACACAGGGAAGGGTCACCCAGTGTTCAAATAAAATCACAAAGGCCTGTGCCAACTGGGAATGTCTGGGACAAACAGTGACTAACTGGAAATGTAGAACTGGCACCTCAGCAGCCTCGAGCCTTTACAGACTGAATGCACAGCCATCCAGTCTGGGTACCAGGCAGAGACAAACATCTTCCAGTCAACTCATGCGGGAACGTCGTTGAAATAAATTCTAAGGCGAGTCTCTTCAGCTTTGGCGCTCTAACATAATTACCTGCTGTCTAAGTGGAAGCTACTTCGTCTTTATAGGCCTTTTCTCTTCATCCTTTTACTGAAAATGCACACAGTCAGATCCAAAGTCAGGCCTTCTCTTGCCCTTCAGCACCAAGGCTGACCAACCAAGCTCCTGTGCTCGCTCCCTGGCCCGCACGCTGTCTCTCTGTGAGTCCTCTGTTGTCTTTAATACTGTCCTCATGAGCTTCCTCCCACCTCAGCATGTCTATCCCCGTCCTCCTTGTTCGGATCAAGAACTACAAGTAACTAAGAAATGCCAAGAGTGGGAGAAAGAAAGTCTTGCTAGGGAAGAGTACTCCAACTTCTTTTCCAGTACCAAATGGTTGGCCCCGAAAGCATACATACTAGTAACATTATGCATACTGAGCAGGTTGTAGTTATTATTTTGGAGTACACACACACACATCAATGCCCACATCAATCTATTTTTCATTAACGACACTTCTGGTATTCTGAAGGATGATGAGATTATTCCAAAGAGTGGGTGGCACGTGTGACTGGCCTCGCCGTGGGGCCTCATGTCTGTTAGCTGCTCGGCCCAAGAGCACACAGGCTGCCTGGTTTCTCTGGGACTCACTTCTGTGCTACTGACTGAGGGTGAGCCGGACCACACTCATGGATGCTCTGCTGCCTCTCCTGTGACTTCCATTCTCACTAAGTACAGGCCTCACTATGCTTCAAAGGAGAATGGAATCATAGATATTTAAGAAAAATAAATTTTTGAATAGGCTACTACTAATGCTAATAATAATGTTAATGATAATAATGATAATAACACCAATACTACTAATAATGCTAGTAATACTGCTAATACACATTATTTTGAAACCCCTGAATCATGTACCAGTCCATCCTGGCTAATTTGAGAAACACAATTTAAAAAAAAAATATGTGATGCTAGGAATGATACCCAAGTCCTGGTATATGCTGAGCAACGCTCTACCACATCCTCTGACGCTGGGCTTTGGAGACAAGCTCTTCCTGCGCAGCTTAGGATGGCTTCATGCTGTCCATCCTCCTGCCTCTGCCTCCCAAGTGCTGATTTTACAGCTGTGTGCACCACATCTAGCTAAGACGTACAATGCTCAAATGAAGCATCTGTTAAATTCAGGAGGCCTTGAAGGTGGTGACGCTAATGCTCGGACGCCGAACCCCACACAGGTGGCCAAGGCAGCTCAGAGGAGGAAAGGCCTAGAAAGTTTGCTGGAATAAGATGCCGACGTTTCAGACGACTATATTTGCTGAGAAGGAGACCTGTATTTAAATTATTCTAAGGAATAAACAGTTTCACAACATGTAGGGACAACTGTTGAGTTCATCTTCGAAGTGTTTATTACAGGGTATAAGAAAGAGCCCTGTAACAGAGCTGGGGAGAGTGCTGTGTCTGTAAACTGTTTGGTGTGCAAGCATGAGGAATGGATTTTGAACTCTAGCACCCATGGGAAAAGGATCTTGGAGCCTGCTGACCTGGCAGTTTAACAGAATTGAAGGCCAGCATTATCTCAAAAAAGTACTCTACAAGTTGACCCTTGGTCTTCACATGCTCTCATGCTCACTCGCTCTCTCTCTCTCTCTCTCTCTCTCTCGCTCTCTTCTCTCTCTCTCTCTCCCTTCCTCCCTCTCTCCCCCTCTCCCTTTCCTTCTCCCTCTCTCTTTCTCTCAGTCTCTTTCTCTCTCTCTCACATACACCCAAACATGCGCATACACATATATTCACCCAAATTCATGTACACAGTTAATTTTAAAAAAGCATTGCAATAAAAAATGATCAGATCTTATAATAAACCTTATTTATTACCAGGGAAAAATTATCGAAGAAAAACTTATTTTCTGTAATTATATTATAATCTCAAAAAAGAAAGAAATTTTAAAAATTAATTTCCTCTAGAAAACCAAGCTAAACCTGCCATTTTCCCGCAGAAAGGGGGAGGGGGAGACGTGAACCTACTTACAACAGTGGCAAGAAAGAACACAGGCAGTGACCAGGGCATAGAAAGATGTATTGAAACTTCCCCATCAGACATCCACAGCCCAGAAGTAAATCTGATGATTTCAGTCAGTTTGTTTCACACAGACCAAACAACCAGAGTCTTTGAAAGGAAGAGCTGTCCCAGTGTCGGGAGAGCTCCTTTGTTCACTGCACACCCTGGATGTTTTGTGAAAACTCACAAACAGCCTCTTTATTATTCAAATTGATTAGGAAAATATATTTTCTTTTGACAGAATTGGGTTGCTTTTTAAGGAACTACTTGTTTCAAATGACACCCTTCTATTGGAGCAGTTGGGTTTGACACCTCATGCATAACTCAGGCCTTGCCCACTTCCCAAGGAAAAAGGCTGGCCCTGCGGGGGATGCTTCTGTATTTACATTCAGTCTCACACATCAGCATCTACCAGGGTGAGGCTGCTGGCTGTCAAACGCTGGCTCTTAGTCAATATTTAATCACTGTGCAGTTATGCAGGGAGAGGGAAGCGTACCGTGGGCCCCAATAACATGGCTTTAATATGGAAAAACACTCTCATTTGTCTATGGGAGCATGGCTAGGCCTCTCAGAGGAGCAAACTCATCAAGGGTCTGGACAGTGCTGCCCTGCAGACAATGGCCCACCCTAGCATTTTAAGTAATAACTGGTAGGTGTGTAAGATGAGTCATACTTAATATGACTTCTTAGACAGTATTACAGAGCATTGTGGGGTTCGCTCAAAAGCTTTTCACTTTTTAAAATGGATGGATGGGGAGAGACGTTTGTAGACTCCCCCACAATCCTTACCTGGCTTGTAGCTCTCAGCCTGGCTGGCTCAGTCACTAGGTTACACAGCGGGCAGCTGAAGGCCAAACATGAGATTGCATCTCACCTTTACTTGAGGTCAAAGTTCACTGTTCTTTCTCACTCCTTTCTGTGTGTGTGTGTGTGTGTGTGTGTGTGTGTGTGTGTGTGGTGTGTGTGCATGTGTGATGTGGTGTGTGTGTGTGTGTGGTGTGTGTGGTGTGTGTGTGTGGTGTGTGTGTGTGGTGTGTGTGTGTGTGGTGTGCGTGGGTGTGTAGTGTGTGCGGCCTTGTGTCAATTGTCTTCTTACATATGTCACAGACTGAGGCAGGGTCTCTTACTGAGCTCACTCCTGAGGTACCCCAGGAATCCCCCTTTCTACGTCCCAGCACAGCAGGCTATAGACAGGCAGCCACACCCTCCCAACTTTCCACTTGGATTTAAGGAACCTAAACCTGGGTCTTCATGCATGCATGGTAAACACTTTAACACCGGAGCCATCTTCTCAGCCTGAAGTTCTGCTCTTGACTGATTTGTAAACCATTTTCTCCAGCCAAGCACCACGCTAGAAAGAACACAAGCCACCAAGGAAGGAAATAATTGGGAGATGCCCACCATCCGGGGAGTCCTTAGCAAACCGTTCCTGATTCTTGTGTTATCAAGCAGCTCCTCTATCAAGATGTCATCTGAATGGGGGAGGCTTTTACCGAGTCAGGGAGATCTCACAGGCTCTGTGTGAAGGGCGGCTGCAGCTCACAGAGCCAAGATGGAAGGGGCACTGCAGGGAAGGTGAAAGGCAGGGGGGGCATCGGGATGATAATCCTGAAAATGCCTTGACCCCAAGGCGCGGCTGCTCTCTCTCCCTCAATGCTTCCACTAACCAATGCCCGAATGAACAGGTGTGAACTTGCTCAAGTAGATGACACGTGGAAGGAAACACATTCACTTCAAACTTGCAAACCAGATTTGACATTCAACAGCTTTCCGCTGCAGGTGGGGAGACGGAGTCGTCTTCTCCTCTACCTCCGCTCGCTATGATTCACTGCTCACGCTCTGACAGAGTAATTACCCTTCACTCCAAACCCAAACTCCAAAATCCAATCATTGTGAATCCGATGGCTGGGCTGGGGAAGGGAGGGCCTGGCTTGCTTCTCCAACAACACACTGCGTGTTCTGGAAGGGATCCGTGGGAAGGGCTTGCACAGTGAGTGTCATAACCAAGGGCACCTGGAAACTTCTCTACCCCACATCTTACAGGGGTAACTGACATGATGGGTGAATCTGCATTAACACACAAGGGAAACTGCCAAGTTTTCTGTGTTAACGTGGTCCCATCTCACAGTATCCAGACCTGCAGAAACCCCCACAAATATGCCCACTCCCTTTAACCAAAATACTCAGGAAGTCCCCAAGGCCTAAGAGTTAAACATTAAGTCACTACTAAATTCAAGCAATCACTTTCCACTCCTCCACTGCACAATACACCTATCTAAGCACAAAGAAACGACACTTCAAGATCTGTGGTTATTAAAAAGGAGAAAGGAGTTTTTGTTTTGTGGGGAGACAACCTCTCATGTAGCCTCTGACTTGCTGTGTAACCAAGGATGAGCTTGGACTCCTGCTCTTCCTGCCTCTGCCTGTCCAGTGCTGGAATTACAGGACTGTGCCATTGTGCTCAGGCTGGGTGGTGCTATTGCCCGCTTCCTGTGTGCACGGAAGCATCCCACCACCTCTGTAAGACATACTGCTCCAGATTAAGCAACTGCTGAATGTAGTTTCATGATCCCTGGGAGGAGGAGACTAAGCTCAACAGTTGTCACCTACCTTACAAGCAGCAAGCGTTCCCAGACAGACCCCACAATCTCCAGGCTGCCAGCAGCATCTAGCACATTCTGTATACAAAAGGGTGTTGCTAGAAACAGCTTGCTCAGGACCAAGTCACAGGAGTGCTGGGCTTCAGCCACTTTGACTCATCTAAGTATCATTTCATTTTCTTCAAGCCAACACACAGCGTGAGTTTTTGACCCCCGAGGACTAATGGTTTAGTAGAAATAAGCACAGAGGTAGTGATTAGGAGACTTTAAAGAAAAGCATGACATAAATACACTTTCATTTAAACAAAATTTTAGCTGATTAGGTTTCCATAAATGAAAAATGCTTAATAGAAGAAAAACAGGCCTAAGAAAGTGTCAAGAGATTGCAGAATATCAGATGTAGCCGTGCTGCAGGTAAAGAAAAACAAGCTACATAAGAGGCACACGCCTGTTTTCTCAGCATCTGGGAGGCTGAAGCAGGAGGATCTTGGAATCTAGACTATCTAGAGCAACAGTGTGAGACCCTGTCTGGAAACAAAACAAGTAGCCGGGTGCAGGCAGTCAGGCAGTGTCTGATGTGGGTCTAAGTGGCTCACTTCATTTGCTGTATCTGAAAGCGAACGTGGCCTTTGCAGACAAAGGGGCTGGTCCCATCTCTGTGGGTCCAGGGCTGCTTGGCTGGGAACAGATAGTAGCAGTCTCCACCCACCCCAGTGCAAGCCTTAGCCACAAGAAATGAAAAGTTTTGAGCGGAGTCGCTGGCCATAAAAGGAACTCACTAAGCCCTGCTACTGTTCTACTCTGCTTTCTGTTGCTGTGATAAACACTAGGACCAAAAACAACTTGGGAAGGAAGGGTTTATTTCACCTCAAAGGTTGCAATCCACCATGATAAGAAGTCAAAGCAGAAGCCAACAGAAGTCCATTGCTTGCTGGCCTGCTCCCAGGCTCACGTTCCCCAACCTTTCTTTTTGTTTGCTTGTTTGTTTCTTTTTCGCCATAGCGTATCTCTATGCAGCCCTGGCTGTCCTGGAATTTTCTCTGTAAGCCCGGCTGACCTCAAATTCTAGGAGATCCAACTGCTTCTGCCTCCTTGCCTCCTAAGTACTAGGATTAAAGATGTGTACCACCACCACCACCACCTGGCTCTGCTACATTTTTTATATATAGCCCACCTAACTGGGGATGGTGCTGCCCACAGTGGGCTAGATCCACTTATATCAATTAGTAAACAAGAGAATGTCCCACCAGCCAATCTGATTGAAGCAATTCTTCAGTTTAGGATCACTCTTTCAAAGGTTTCAGGTTGGCAATCCGGATTAGCCACCACAGCTACTGTTCTTACAATTAAACACCACACAGTGGGGATGTGGTTGCTCTTTCATAGTTTTTGCTAGTGTTTTACATTTTTAGAAGGGAGGGTGTCAAAGGATAGACAGGCCCATCTCTCTCTCTCTCTCTCTCTCTCCTCTCTCTCTCTCACCACTTGGTGAACTACCTGCCTGCTTTTCTGAAAAGCGTCATAGAAACAACTTTAAAACACAACTCTTTTTTTTATATGAATGCTCTTTTTTTTTAATTAGGTATTTTCTTCATTTACATTTCAAATGCTATCCCAAAAGTCCCCCATATCCTCCCCCTCCACGCCCCACTCCCCTACCCACCCACTCCCACTTCTTGGCCCTGATGTTCTCCTGTACTGAGGCATATAAAGTTTGCAAGACCAAGGAGCCTCTCTTCCCAATGATGGCCAACTAGGCCATCTTTTGATACATATGCAGCTAGAGACATGAGCTCTGGGATACTGGTTAGTTCATATTGTTGTTCCACCTATAGGGCTGCAGACCCCTTCAGCTCCTTGGATACTTTCTCTAGCTCCTCCATTGGGGGCCCTGTGTTCCATCCAATAGCTGACTGTGAGCATCCACTTCTCTTAATTCAAAGCAGAGTGAGCAGATTTATCCCTTTAGAACTTAAAGGCTTGCATCTTAGAACATGCAAAACAAAAAACAAAAAACAAAAAAATAAAAAAACACACAATCCACAAAGTAAGGAATGGTTGCAGAGCAGTTCTTACTTGAAAATGAGATCTATAGCATAGTATTTATTATAGGTTGTTATTCCTGATAAGCATGAGGCTGCTGTTTGGCTCCAGGGCAGGCTAATAACCCTTCCTTATGGTAAGTTTCATCTGCATCAAGGTCTGAGATCACAGAGGACAAACTTGCCTACAACGTAGCAAACTCTGCTGCCATGTCTGCACAATGCTACTTACACCATGAACACAGCAGGCTGAGTTCCCATGTGCCTGTCATGCTTACCCTTTCCATGTCACAGATGCTCCCTTACTCCCATCCAGTCACCCCATAAATGGTATGATGGGACACAGAGCAGGACATGCGGGTAAGGGTGTATGCACCAGATGCCCCTGGGCAGATGAGTCCTGTGGTCTGTGTACGTATTCATAGATCATGTCCAGTTTATGATAACTAGCATATTTCTGTCTCTTTGTGTGATTATTTCCCTGCCTGCAGCCTAAAGAACACTGGGCCAGTGGCTTGAAGGCTGATCAAAGCTTCAAGATTCCATGATTTGGTTAAAGATGTCTATTTAAGTGCTAACAGGCCTACAACTGGCACAATCTGAGTTTGAGTTTTATGCCATAGGAGTGTATGCTTAGGGTTACGAGTTAGGGTTCCTGTTGTGAACAATGAAGCCAGCAGCTCTGATGTTAAGACACAGAGTGAACAGGAGCAGTAGCTGAGGGAGGGAAAGAAGCCACAGCCACATTTCCTACAGGACAAGGCTAGGCAGCAGTTATGTCTAACAACAGCTCAGAGGACCTCACAGCCAGCACACGGAACCTCTAGTCCAAGGCTGGCTGCCCTTCCACCCACGCAGAGCTGGCAGAGGAACAGCTGAGATGGAAGCTCTCAGAGCATGAGTCAGCCACTTGTAATCACTCACTAACCAAAGGCACACAGCACACAAAGGAAAGAGGTCAATTCCCTAACGGAAACTGCAGAGCTTCAGGAAGGTAACTCATGTCGGCCTTCACACCCACATGCATCCTCTGCAGGAGGGTACGCTGACGATTACAGCCTGGGACAGGACACCAGGGTTCCTTCTGCCCAGAGAAGGGCATCTAATGAATTGGCAGGAACACATGAACTGAAGCAGTCATTCAAGACATTTTGGTTTGGGAAACGGTTTTGCTGAAAGAAATGCTAGGTTAGTGCTATCATAATCTACACTACATCAAACATGTAATTAGGAAAAGATTTTAACAAGCCTCAGGGAAGAATTCACCATCCTGTCAGCCAAATACAAAAAAAAAAAAAGGAGTAAAGAGGAAATTTTTATGAGACTACACTGCGTCACTTGAACAAGCCTCTACTAGTGACATACTATGCCCAGAACACATTCAGGTTTCAAATTTTAAAACTCTAATCATCTGGTCAGCCAATAAATGTTGAACATCCCAATTTCCTGATTTCTCTTCCTTTTTGCATGTATGCAGGAGTCTCAACACTCTTTTTATGCCATTTCCAATCTCCTGGGTATGTTCCTTATAACTAATCCAGTCCTCTAAACCACAGGCCACGTCTACCTGTCTGTTTAAACTGTCGATCCCCTCCTCTGCCAGGCTTTACCCAGCACAGTCACAAAAGCCCAACGGACTTGCTTTGGAGACTACACTCCCACATGGTTCCTTGGTGAATACAGAATTAGAGCCAATGAGAAGTGACAGTTTGTGGTTGTCCACAGCCCATTTAGAGGGATGAGGACACCAACCCACCCACAAAACTTTCCACCCAAAATTTGTCCTGTCTAAAAGAAATGCAGGGACAAAGATGGAGCAGACTAGAAGGGATGGCCAACCAATAACCAGCCTAAATTGAAACCCATCCCATGGGCAAGCACTAATCCCTGACATTATTTATGATACTCTGCTATGCTTGCAGACAGGAGCCTAAGATCACTGCCCTCTGGGAGGTTCTACCCATCGGCTGACTGAAACAGATGCAGAAACCTATAGTCAAATTATTGGACAGAGGTCGGGGGAAGAATTGAAGGCCCTAAAAGAGATAGCAACCCCACAGGAGGATCAACATAATCAACTAACCTGGACCTTGGGGAACTCTCAGAGACCAAGGCACCAACCAAAGAGCAGGTATGAACGCGTATGTAGCATATATGCACAGATGTAGCAGATGTGCAGCTCAGTCTCCGTGTGGGTCCCCCAACAACTAGAGCAGAGGATCTCCCTATAGCTATAGCCTGACTGTGGATTCTGTTCCCAACAGGGCTGTCCTGTCTGGCCTCAGTGAGAGAGGCTCCTCACTGATGCCTAGCCTACCCTGACAGAGACTTGATGCTCCAGGGTAGGAGGATACCCAGGGGACCCCACCCTCTCAGAGAAGAAGAGGAGGGGAGATGGGGGGGGGAGTCTCAGTGAGGAGCGGACTGGGAAGGCAGGCAGCATTTGATGTAAATAAATAAATTAATTTTAAAAAGAAAAGAAAAACAGAAAAGTCTGCGGGTAAGGGTGCAGATTGCCTCTGCTTAGGAACTCTTTCTGACACCCCTCACTCGGGGGCACAGGGCTTACAGGGTTCACCATGTGTTCTGCTCACGTTTCTCTGGCTGCCTTTCTTCCTTATCTTTCTTATCCACTTTGTTTGGTTTTGGAGACAAGTCCTGCAGAGGTGCTCTGGTTTCTCTCGATGCTCTGGGATCAGGATATCCTTCCACCTCAGCCTCCAAGCTTCCATCTGATCCTTGGCTTTGCCTTCCTTCCTGTCCCTTTCTTCTCCACTGAAGCAGCTGCAGGGCTTCTTGCCAGAAGAGCTTAGGCAAAACAACTGGCTGAAGGGAGGGCCAGGAGTCCCGTCTTTTAAATGCATTGACAAAGCAAACTCCAATGGCCTAACTTTTACTTACATAAAGCCTTTGCGGGCAATGTAGACCATGTTATTTATTAATTTTGTCTTACAGTTTTAGTCTAACTTTAATTTTTTAAAGGTCACTACAGGTCCAAATAAAAATCTATAATTTAGGTGCCACTGCTCATTTCCTGGCTTTGACAGGTGCTCAATAGTTACTTCAGAGGTAGCATCAGGAGCAGCAGCTGAGGAATACTCAGAACTTTCTGTACAATCTTTACAACTTTTCTATAAACTACAAATTACTCCAGAGTGAGTTTTGAGAAAAAGCTGACATTAAGGATTCCTATTTTCTTTGAAAGAAAGTAAATGAATAACTCAAACTTATCGAGTTTGCTGTCTGTGTTGACTCTGTACTTAAAGCCAGAAGTTCTAATAAGGAAAAGGATTCAAATGGTTTTCTTTCCAACAACTCCTTCTCCATATTATGAAGAAAAACAGCATGAAACAAAATCTCAATACCATTCAATGTTGATGTTTCACTAGAGTCTGAGTATCATGAAAGCTAAGTTTGGAGGTTAAGGGCCATGATTTTGTCAAAATTAATAAAAAGTAGAGGGTTGGGGACATGGCTCCATTAGTTGGGTACTTGTCCTGTGCATATAAACTAGGCATGGAGGCACATTTTTGTAATGAGCACTCTGGAAGTTGAGGCAGGAGGATCAGAAATTTAAGGTCATCCTTGGTTGCAACAGCAAGATCAAGGGAGAAAGAAAGGATGGAGGAAGGAGGAAATATGGGGTACCAGTGGTACAAACTATGACCTAAATATTAGACCTCACTAAGAGGATGAAGTAGGAGACTCCCAACTGTTGAAGGCCTTCCTGGGCAACTGAGCTCAAGGCTAGTCTGGACAACTCTCTGAGACTCTGTGTCAAAATAAATAGTGAGGGCTAGGGACAGAACTGGGTGGCAAAGAAGTAGGGTTCAGTAGCTCCCTCCGAAATCAGTCCTCATCACCCTTAGGATTAAGGGGAGTCAGATGACTTTTCAACAGATCCAAGAACCTGAGACTACAACTGTTCATTCCATAATGTGTGTTTACATTTAAGATAATCTGTTCTGAAAGAACTCTTATCTTTTCACTGACCATAACAATGAAAATTGAACCCGAACACATCTCCCTGAATCTAACAGCAAATGACTTTTGGAACAGTTCTAAAGAGGAAAAGGAAACTAAATGCTAACAAATGGGGTGACCCTGAAAATGAAATGAAACAGTGAGATGTGTCATATTTCCTATTGTTTTCCCTCTTGCTGTTATCACTTCTAATCACTGTGGCCCCTGACAAGAGAGAGGAAAACAAAAAAGTCCTTCACTAGATCAGAACAGCTTCTCACATGGGTTCTCTTTGCAATCCCCATTTCTACAAGTGCAGTATACCTCTCTGTAAACTGCCCCCTTACCCCAAATCACCCCACTTCAGGTAAGGCATGTCACTTGCTTGGGCCCCAGTTTTCTCATCTGGAGCCTCGGGAAGTTGAGGTGTGGGAGGAGAAATGGGCAGGCTGAAGTCATATTCTGACCTGCAGAATAGAGATGTGTACTTATGGCTCCTTGATAGCATTTTATAGTCAAGGCATTTATTTTATAAGTTACATGGAGGGTCACATGTGTGACAGTGCATGTGTGGAAGTTAAGGGACAACTTATAAGAATCACTTGTTCCCTTTTTGCCACATGGGTTCTGTACATCCAAGCAGGTGGTCAGACTTGGCCATAGGCACTCTTATCTCTGCAGTCTGTTCACTGGCCCTGATAAGATATTGCTTACACAAATCTGGCTTTGGTTTCTCCTGATGTTTCAGAATTCTGAGACGACATTGTGATGTGTCATCATGTAGCTAGCCAGGATGTGCAGTTTCCCTGGTAACTCTGGGATACGTCTTGAAGCTTACGATAGTTCTGCTCACCTGAGGGTGGCTTCTATGGGTTACTTGTCTGGAAGCATTAGGGGGAATGACTCACTCTTGCTCTGGAGTATGAGTATTTCCAGAAGACACACGAATCAATACAGCTTAAAGCACAGTAGAGCTTGTGTGTGTGTGTATGTGTGTGTGTGTGTAGGGTACCCATGTCCCAGCACATATGGCAGTATTGCACACCCATCCTCTTAAGGGGTTCTATATGCTACACCAGAAAAGTTAATCTAAGAATTAAGTCATTATACTCCATAGTAAATCAGGGATTTTTTTTTTTCCTTCCTGGGTTTTCTTTACTCATTCCTTCCAGAATCAGATCTTATTTTAAGGACTATTTGGGTCAGAATACGGGGCCTCTGCAGGCTTGATAAAAACACTAACGGATCACTGGTTACATAATTTAAGTGTTCAAAAATAAAATCCCAGCCGTCTGCTCTTTTGTTCCTTATTGAACCAATTTTCGGGTAGACACAGTGGGCATGAGCACTTAAGATGAAGCTGCCCAGAATAAATGGGCAGACCAGGTCAAAATGGGTCAAAAATGTATAAGATTGCACAAGAACAAAAATCTGCAATTTTCATAAGTAGGATAATATTTAGCTACTGGGGTCATGGAAAGAAACACAGAATTAAATTGATCTTGAAACTATTTATAAACGTGTTATTTTTAGCAGAAGGAAGATTAGCCTTAAGGTTCTAAGACACTGTACCAGTCTCCCAAAAGTTCAGACCCTGGCTATAATTGGAGGCTACACATTCTTTGGGTGGGAAAGAGAAGTGAGAGCTATTATACTGTTGGCTTGATATTAAAAATCCAATGTTTTACACACAGCACCATTCCTGGTATTATTATTTGTTTAATATCTTAACTTCAGATATAAGTTTATACCACTGCCAGGGATTTTAGGAATTGTCAAGAAATTACCTCATTGCCTTTCAATGTTTTTAGACAACCAAGCTCTTTCCATTTGTGGCAAAAGAAGAAGGAAACAGAATCAAGTGACTAGCTTAGGAACTACAACTTACCTTTCACTGTTCTTGTTCCCTGCATGCCTGTTACTGGCTTCAAAGTTGCTACAGACAAACCTTTTAGGAGGCAGAGATCTCTTTTACTTCAGTTACTATAGTTCAAAGGGCCCTTCTGCAATGCAACACACACAGAGATAGATAGATAGATAGATAGATAGATAGATAGATAGATAGATAGATAGATAGATAGACAGATAGACAGATAGACAGATAGATAAATAGATATCCTGAGTTAAGGATATATTCTCAGATCTTTAATAATTGTTCACTTATTTTTTTAATACTTTGGTTAATACAGAAACTCACAACTGGTGAAAGGACAGAGTAAGTGTCAGTGGAGTGCTCAGTCACAATTGGGACATCTGCATCACATCCCCTCCCAAGGCTCAGGGACCACAAAGAAAGAGAAGCCAGAAAGATTTTAAGAGCCAGAGGCTGGGAAGGACCAGAGCTAAATGGTGTTTTCTGGACATGAGAGGTGTGCCACACTCATGAACTCACAGCCCCTGTACTTGCCTCCTCCACAGGACTACCACAGTACACGTGATGAAGCCAGCCAATGTTCTAGCATCAGCCCCATCCCTAACTGAGGACCCAGGCAGCTAAGGACTTCTGAGGGAGGGAGGGCCAGTTTTCTTTAAGAGTGAGACCCTGGCAAGTCGACCATGCTCCAGTGATGGCCCTACACTCAGGAGGATATGGGCAGCCCAAATTACACTCAATAGAGTGAGCACAAAATTGGGGTGTTTGTGAATATGATCAAAACACTATGAATTTTTCAAAGAATAAAAATATTATATTTACAAAAGTTTCTCACATTGGGTATTCCTTAAATCTATTTAATTTCTTCATTATTATTATCCAGTGCCTTGAACACAAATGAATCCAGGGCCTCAAACACGATTAGACAAGGACCCTACAACTAATGGGAGGTATTGAACTCAGGACCTTGAGCAGAACCCTACGACTAAGCCAAGGCTTCAATTCTGGCAAGCTGGTGTGTTTACAACCTGAACATTTTCCTTCTACATCTTAAAATAAAGACCTCTTTTTCTAGCTGGGTATGTCTCTACACACCTTTAATGCCAACACTCTGGAGCCAGAGGCAGGAGGATCGCCAAGTTTGAGGTCAACTTGGTCCATATAGTGAGTTCTAGGACAACCAAGGCTATATAACAGAATATGTATATATGTATGTATGTATGTATGTATGTATGTATATTCTCCTTTCATCACTATTATTATGTGTGGGTACACGTGTGTATGATGTGTATGTTGTATGTATGTATGTATGTATGTATGTATGTATATTCTCCTTTCATCACTATTATTATGTGTGGGTACATGTGTGTATGATGTGTATGTTGTATGTATTGTGTGGGTCCATGTCTTCTTTCCTTCCAGGAGATCAAATTCAGGTCATCAGGATTGATGGCAAACAGCCTTTCCACTGAACCACCTGTCTCCTTGAAGTCCTAGTTCTTCCTGGAAGAGACCTGCATCTGCACTCTTAAGAGTAAGATTAGTATTAGCATAGAAAGACAAAAAAGACTGACTACCGTATGAGATATTGTAGGATAAACTGTTGAACCATAGAATAAATACATTTAGTCCTCATAATTTCTAATCACAGAAAGAAAAAACTTTATCATTCTCCCATAGTGTGTTCTCTGATAGAAATGATACTTGTATCCCACACCGTAGGTTTCCAGCATTAGGTTCCTGACTGCGTAATCAGCTAACTTTACATCTAAACCTTCCTGTATTTTGTAGGGCTAGTAAGGGGTTTTATTTTAGTCTTTAAAACAGGAATTTGTCTAATTTAACCATAGCCCCCAAGTAACTAAGGGAAAAACCACTCAGCCATTTAGTTACCTCTGTAGTATTGTGCAGAATAACTGGGTTGTAATTCTTACAGAACAATACATTGACTATTACTGGTAATTAGCACTTTTCTAGGGAGAAATGTAGGTAATTTAAAGTATGCTACTAGCTAACAGTATAAACAAATAAAAAGACAAATTATTTTTAAGTACTTTAGAAATAACCTTATTAGAGAGTTTACTTTCAATAAATGTATCAATTAATTCTTAACTTCTCATTAAATGAGGAAAATATACCTGTCAAGGGCATGATAGTATAATAAAACTGTATCTAATTTAAAAAAAAAACAAACAAAAAAAAAAACCACCTCTCTTCTTTGGAGAACAAAGGAAGAATGAGTTTGGTTAGATGTTACAGCTTTCCCGGTATCCTGAATAGAACTATCCTGGAAAATCCAAAAGTTCAAATGATATAGACTAGCTGCAAGGAGGGGGAGCCAACGTTCTAGTCAGCGGTGTAAGAGCCTTGACAATGACCACAGTGCCCAGGAGATGGCTCTGCAGGTAAGGACACTTGTCAGCAAGCCTGATGACCTGAGTTTGACCTCTGGAACCCATATAATACACACGACAAGATATGTATATGTGTACACAGTCATTTACACACACACACACACACACACACACACACACACACACCCCACAGGATAAATAAACAAATAAATAAAGTGTAAAAACAAAATTTTAAAGTCTCAAGGCAGTGGCCATCTAAAAGGGTGCTTCTTGGAAGGGGAAGGAAGGCATCTCAGGAAGTTGAACATCTGCCAACTACACGATCCAGCCCCACTTTCCCATACGGATCTAAAGGAACTGGGATGGAGGTTCACATAAAGAGTTATGTATAACTGACCATAGCAGGTTTACTTATAATAGCAAAAAACTAGAATTAATCCAAGTGCCTATCACCAGATGACTAAGGAATACACATATCTGAACATGTAAGTCGATGCATAGTACAGGAATCAGGGCAGGGACTACCTGGAAAGATGACAAGGGCATTGTGAAGGGACACAGAGATACTGTGCGGTGATGGGTCTAATGCCTTGATTTCACGGTTTCACAGTTGTGTCGAAGGTCACATGAGTATTATAGAAAACATGAAATTTACATCATCATTTCTGCAGTCAATCTTCTACATCAGCTCGACTGCTTTAAATATGGGGCGAGGAGCGTGTGTGTGTGTGTGTGTGTGTGTGTGTGTGTGTGTGTGTGTATGACTTTGGGCACGTGTGCTGGTGAGGACCACCTCAGGACTACCTTGTGTGAGGCAGGCTTTCCCTTGTTCGCTACTATGTATTCCATGCTAGTCAGCCCAGTTGCTTCTAGCAATTCTGTCTCCACCTCCAATCTCACTGTGGGAGGCTGAGATTACATGCATGGACTACCTTACGTATCTGGCTTTACCCAGGGAGCCAAATCCCCAGCCTAACAAGTCTGCTTTTAGAGAATATACAAGACAGGGGTGGGGAACGGGAGGCAAGGGGAACAGAGTTTGAAACAGGTTAAACATGAATGATTACACACACTGAAGGAGAGAAGCCCTCATAACAAAACCACGGAGGAAAGGAAAAGACACACTGGGGCTCTGAGCCATTCCATACCCCACCTGCATGAAGGGTATGTAAGTAAGCAAATGAGTGGTACCCTGCAGTTGTGGCGCAAGCCTTGCATCCTGGCACTTGTGGGGCAGAGGGAGGTGGTGGATCTCTGAGCTTGGCCAGCATGGACAGCCAGCATTATACAGAGAAACCCTGTCTCCAAAACAAAGTATATATATATATATATATATATATATATATATATATATATATATATATATATATACATACATACACACACACACACACACACACACACACACACACACACACACACACACATACACAGAGAGACAAGAAGGAAAAAAGAAAAAAAATAAGTGTCGCTGTACTAAACTAAAACCTAGAGATAGATGCAGGAAGAGGCTGTCAAGAGAGAGAAGGGAGACATTTCTGTTTCCCTAAGGACTATCTGCACCAGTTCTTCAGAGTAAAAACAGGCAGGGAGATAAGAATTTCAGACGAACATGAACTTCCGGCATAAAGGCTGTCATCTAGCATCAAAACCACCAATGTCCAGAATTATCTTTAGTCTGTGTCTGGCCCTAGCATGCATCAAGAACTAGCCCACCTAAAAGGGAAGACAAGCCTGGCAAGGTGACACATGGGCGGGCCCAATCCTGCTAGGGACAGCTCTCTGGGTTCTTGTGGTAATGAGATAGCACTACTGAGCTTCCTCACATGGGATAAGCCCAAGGTGAGTCACCAGAGATAAAGATACAGAATAGTTTAAACTTGCTGTTGGGGTTGGACCACCTGATACAGTAGAGGTTTGTGAAGGAACCTCCATCTCCAAGAAGTCAATAGGAGTCGGCCACCAGCATGCCTCCATCCAGGTGACTCGGGATTTCCCAGTTATGGCCCCAGAATCTCTCCAGCAGCCTAGTTCACATCCCTCCGTCAGCACCAAGGGAAGGGTAAATTCCCCGGACTCCACACACAAACCAGCTTGGGCTTTTAAGCTCTACATGAACATGGTATGCTTTAAACTTGGCAATAACTCTTCCCAGGAACAGGGGAGCCTAAAAGTCAAGCTACTTCTGAGACCTCAGTCTTTCTTTGCTGTTGCAGCTGAGAAGCAGGGCAATCCCAGGACTGGGAGAGAGGAACCCTGGATCCCTTTACTATATAGCTCTGCAGGAGCCAAACAGCGTCAAACGTAACCAACCCTGCCTGTGAGGAGAGACTCTGAAGCAATGGGATTGATGGCTTCTTAGATTACTTCAGACCAAGATACTGAGGAAGTACAAGCGAGGTCTTGTCATTAAGAAGTCACATTAAGATGACACAATCCTTTAATCCCAGCTTTCAGGGTGAGGACTAGGAGGCAGAGGCAGGCTACACAGAGAAAGCCTGTCTCGAAAAACAGAACAAAACAAAACAAACAAAAAAATCTTTTAACTTATTTCAGGGAGGGAAGTACTCTATCCTTCCTATCTCAAAGTAATTTTAAGTATGAAAAGAGAGAGGGAAGTTGCTCCTATGTGGTAAGGAAAAATCAAAAATTACCCTTTCACACAAAATCAAAAAGATACCCCTTCACAAGGTGTCTCATCGGCGCCTCAGACAAAAGTCACACAGCATCTCAGCCCCTCTGTTCTCAGCTGTGAGGTGAGGACTTTGGATAAAGTCTGGGATACGTGGATGCTATAAACGCTTCTTCCTTCACTGGACAGATGAGACCCTCAAACATCTCAGGCACTGTCCCAGGCACCGTGGCACAGCAGGTGCACACCTGTAATCACAGCACTTGGGAAGCAGATGAAGGAGGGGCATGAATTCTAGGCCAGCTTCTGCTATGTAGAGAACCTCATGGAGCCAGCCTGGGCTACAGAACAGCCTATCTCAAACTCCAGAGGACCCAGGATCAGTTCCCAGCACCCACATAATGGTCATTTTGGATGAGATGCCCCGCCCCAATAAGTCTTGGATATTTACATAGCTGGACCCCAGTTGCTGGCATTTGGAGAGATCAGGAAGTATGATCTTGGTGGAGTATACCTGTCACTGGGGTAAGGCTCTAAGATTTCAAAAGACTTGCTATTTCAATTTAGTTCTCTCTGCCTCGGGAGGAGCTAGAGATCTGCCATGATGGACTAGAACCATAAGCTCAAAATAAACTCTTTTACAAGTCACCTTAGTCATGGTGCTTTATCACACCATTCAGAAAAGTAACTAATGCAGTAGTTTACAACCATCCACAATTCTTGTTCGAGGGGACCCCACATCCTCTTCTAACCTCTGCAGGCACCAGGCATTCTTGTGGTACAGATAGATACATTACAGCCAAAATAGTAATACACATACAATACAGTAAGTAAACCTAAAAGGATTATTTTAAACAATTCCCAAATCCAAACCAAAACAGAGGTAAGATCCCTGAACTTTCAGCTAGATGTCCCGTCTCTGGGTTTTCCAAACAGAATCTCTCTGTGTAGCTTTGGCTGTCCTGGAACTCACTCTACTATCAGGCTAGCCTCGAACTCACAGAGATCTACCTGCCTCTGCCTCCCGAGTGATGGGTTTAAAGGCTTGCACCAGCTCACCCAAAATAGTGGGGACTCATAAACAAAACTATGCTATCTCGCTAAGAAAACCAAGCAAAAGTGGGGGCAGGATGAAGGGCGCTCTCACTCCGCTTTAAGAAGGGGGGCCAGGAATAACCTCTCAGAGCTGGTGAGAGCTGAACAGTCTGGAAGAATCAGGGAAATAAACCAATAGAGCAACTGAAGATGTAACAGCAAGGACAAATCCCTGAAGTGGTTCTTGGATTATACAGTAAAGAGAACTTAGCCCCTTTGTTGCATTTTACAGCCTCCTGCTGCTGATGCACCCAGCCCTGTTCATGTGTTGACTGACATACATCGTTCTAAAGAGAAGCACAATGCCAGTGGACTAGACTGCCTCCTTCAAAGGTAGGCCTTCTACGCCAAGCCAATTATTTGCTATTCTCCAGTTCCTGCCCAGATGGTTGCTTACTCCAGGCAACGATAAACAGAATTTAAATGCTGTTTTCAAAACTTTTATAACAGAAACCCAGAGTAACAAACTTTAGATGACCATACAGTGCATACACAAACCCGAAAGTCATAGAAATCACCAGGCTTTGTGTGACTGTGTCTGTATGTACTGCAAGGTTTTTAAGCATTAAGGTGACTTCATGGATATCTTAGTTTGAAAACACCATCCTAAGCAAACATGTAGTAATAACTTTATTCAAACACAAACCAAAGCCGGCCTCCTGTGAGATAGCTCAGCACGTTAAAGCACCGCCAAACCTCATGACCAGTGCTTAATTCTCACGGCCCACAAGAAGAGACTCCCAAAGGCTTTTCTCTGACCTCCGCATGTAAATCATGGTACATACATGTGCCTTACCGCAACATGTGTGTGTGTTCTTTAAACTTCTTTAAAAATTAAAAAAAAAAAAAGTGCAATGACTTCTAAAAACATCAAGAGCACACATCTTTAGAAGAGCAGGGAGCCTGAGAATCTGGGAACAAGGAGGAAGAAACTCCAAATTGTTGTGGAAGGAAGGAAGGAAGGAAGGAAGGAAGGAAGGAAGGAAGGAAGGAGTACCTTAGGTTTTAACAACTGCCTACCATATCAAGAGGATGTGTGAGCACTGGGTTGAGAAGGGTTCTGTCCCCGCAAGCCTTTAAATGTCAAGTTCCCAGAGGGCAGACCGTTTACCCTATCTCACCTTACCAGACTCTTAGCCCAGTTACAGCTATGTAACTGCTGATCTTCAATCATTGCTCAAATCCTGGGAGTTTAACTGGGAGAGGATGTTTCGTATCGCAAGGGACAAGAAATAACATTGGCTTAATGGAAAGACTCCACGTCTGTGGGTGGCATGGCAAACTTATAAACAGCTGGGATTAAAACGAGTGTGTTAATTTAATAGGTCATCTCTCAAGGGACACTAACCAATGGGCTCTGTCAACCAAGGGCGCTGACAGACACTGTGCCAATTTCTCTGTGAAACTCTGTTACCACCCCCCCTCACCCCCCAAGTCAGAAGTGCATGCACCCAATTTCCAGGAACCTGGGAGACTCAGAGTAGCCAAATTACACCTGCGAGGCAAGCATTTTCCTACACTGTCACACAGCTGTCACACACAGAAAGCAGCTCATTTAAACTGTGCCCTTCAGCCCTATTTAGGGATATCACTAATGATTTCAAATTACAACTGTTGCTTTATCTTAAACAGTGATAAAAGGGAGAGCTACGTTCATGGTGCTTTTCTTTTAAAGTCATTTATCTGCTCTCCTCTCTGGGGCAAAAAAAAAAAAAAAAAAAAAAAAAAAAAAATGTTGAGACAAGTACAAACCTGCCTGAGCTTATTATAGATGCAGCCCTCCTTCTCTCCCTCCTTCCGCTCCACGCCAGCACCCCTCCCTGTCTGGCTTTTCCAGAATTGAGGCAGTAGCCTCCGGTAAGGAACTATAAGTGGTTCTTTTATCAAAACAAGAAGGGATTCGCCGACAGGGAGTGAGTCAGGCAGAGGCAGCAACCCCCTCCCTCATCCTGGCAGTTCAATTCACCCAGTTCCTCCAGGTCAGCAATCGCTCAGGTTTCATGGAAGAAAAGTCAGAGGAGGGCCTTTAATCCATCCAAATCCAGGAGCCGGGATGGAACACACCCGCTTGTCAGATCTGAGGTGTGGGCAGGCGACTGAGTTCATGTGCACAGGCACTGCCTGGCTCAGGGGGAGATGTGAGGGGAGACGCTGGAAGACCCACGAGGATGGACAAAGCCACAACTATTATAGTGTGAAAAAGCCCCCGCAGGCACTGACTTCGGTCAGGAAATCTCCCTAGATTTATTTTCAGGCAAGTGACTCACAACCTAGTCTCCATAAGTAATTCCATCAAAATGAGTCGCGGGTTCCTCTAGCCCGACTTTCTGCTGCCCTCTGGCTGCCCCTCCCTTCTCTCCGCCCATCCTGTAAACCCAGACAGCTCCCAGACAGAGCAAGCGTACCCCAGGGGAGCAGGAGGCAGGCTCTCCGGCCCAGCCCCCACCCTCGGGAAAGGATGAATGGGGCCACCCCCGGCGAGAGCGCGGAGAAGGGGCGTGTGGGCTGCGCGCGAGGTGTGTACGCGGGTGTGCGCGCGTGGGCACGCACCCGGGCCAACTTACAGAGGTGGAGTTGGTCCTCGCCTGACCCTGGTTTCGCACCTCCTGCTCCCGGAACTGCAGCCCGGCCAGATGCTTTTCCAATGCCTCCCAGTCCATTGGGGGCGCAGGGGGTTCTTCCGGGACCCGCGTCCCGCCGTCCGGTGGCTGAAGGCAGAGGCCCCCAGATGCCCGGTTTCGGCCTCCGCGCCGGCTCCCTGGAGGCTGGGTCTTCTGGATGGGTCGCCGGGGAACCCGAGAGGCGTTCGGCCGGCCAGCTACCACCACGTTGCCATTGTGCCTGAGGTCTTGAGGGTCGTGCGGATGGAGGTTGCCGTTAGGCATCGGGGACGGCATGGTGGTGGCGGCGCTCCTGCTCCCGCTGCCGCTGCTGCCGATCCTGGCGCTCACGTCCCCCGGCTCCCGGGCCGGACAGCCGTCATCCCGATACCCTCGATCGTCCTCCTCTTCCTCCTCCTCCCCGTCCTCCTCCGGAGCCCACTCATCAATCACCTTCTTCTGGTAGACCGGGAAGGGCTCTTCATAGTCTTCCAGAGCAGACACCAAGTCCAAGCTACCCCCCGGCGACGATGAGGATTTGCACTCGGAGCAAGGGGTCACTTTGGTGGAGTTGGATTGTGAGCTGGCGCGGCTGCTGCTGCTGCTGCCGGCGTCACTGCCTAGATCCATCCCATCCTCTCGGTAATCCTGGGGAGGGGGGAGGCAGAAAGAGTGAGTGGCCGGGTAGAGCCCACTGTTCCGGCCGCCCGCTGCCCACCCGGACCTCCCCGCGCGCGGCGCCGGCCAGCCGTGAGGTGCGATCGCCCTAAGAGGCCTTGGGGCGGGAGCCAACAGCAGCCTGAGCTGCCTCCAACCCTCCCCGCACAAGTTGACTTCCTCCGGTTAACTAACCCGCAAATTAGCAAAGGGGTGCGCAGCCTCGGGCGCGCACTTTTCACCCTCATAGCCCAGGGGCGCGCACGGACTTTGTGTGAAGCATTTTACGCCAGGCGCCTCCTAGCACTCCACCCCAAGGATTCTCCCAAACACTTTCCCACTGAATTCTGATTCCCTGGGGGCGGGACCCAAGAGGGAGGCAGAATCTGATTTCGCACCTCGCGGGGGCACTGGGACCACCCCCAACCTGGCCCCGCCCCGCTCCGCCCCGCCCCCTCCCGGCGGCCGCTGGGAGCCCCGCGCCGGGCGAGCTCAGCTTTACTTTCTAAGGAACCGCAGTTGTCGCAGGGCACATCCCGCCTGCGTGCCTCCTCGGCCAGCCCCTCTCGGGAAGGATGGGCACGGGGGCGCTGTCGGCCCACGCCTCAGCAGGATGGCACCTCTCAGCGCTTGGTTCCGTCAAAGGTGTGCGGGGCCCGGGCGCGCAGCGACTGTCACTGCAGGCGCCGCCGCCCTGGGGAAGGGAAGACGCGCCCTCCCGGCGGCGGCGGCGGCGGCGGCGGCAGACCGGGTCCCGCCACGGAGCATGCCCAGAGGCTGCGGGGTGCGGCGCAGTCCGCTCGCCCGGTTTTCCCCGCCGGAGGCTGGAGCTAGAAGCGGGCTGGGAGAGCGCAGCGAGGCGAGGCGAGGCGGGGGAGGGAGGGTAGCGGCGCTAGGTTTACAGACCTCGCTGTGTGGGAGGACCGCGCCCTGGGGAGGGGGTTGTGTGCTGAACGCACCTCAAGGCCTCTTGGCTGGGCTCTTTATCCAAGCAAAGCCTCCTGGAGGCCCGCACGGACCCGATGCCTCCCAGTCCACGCGGAAGTCCCCAAGTGACCCTGAGAAGGACCTCCTGTCATCCTCACAGGCAAATACACATGCCGAGTAGGAGCTCAAGTGACCAGTGGTCAGGCCCTGTCATTTCCTTTCCACCTTCCCCCTGGCCGCTTCCTCTCCCTTCACCGCGCCCTGGTATCCACTTCCAAGTTCAGGCAGTGGGTGGAACCTGTTGCTTTTGCTCACGTTTCCTTCCCCTTCCCAGAGGCACTGAGGATGACCTCAGCGAGGTGTGTGTATGGCTAAGAAAGGGAGTGTGAGCTGAGCGAGGACTGTTAATCTAAAGTGGAGGTCAGAAAGGGGTGGAGATCTATCCTGAAGGTGGGGCCAGACATCCCTTCCAAGAGAACACATACAGAAGATTGTAAAGGAGAGAGAAAGGCGGTCCTGAGTGGTGGTGCCCCTAGTACCTTGGCTGGCTTTGCTTACTGGTTTTTTCTTTCAGGAAATTGAATCCAAAAACCTATGGGAAACATTCCAAGACCATACACGGGCTACCTGAACTGGCCAGACCTTCTTTTTAGGAAGAAGGTTCGATGCGATGTGAAACTATTTGCTTGGATAGTGTAGACGGGCTACAGAATACCTTTTAAGGACTAAAAATTTCCTCTGAACAGTCTTGCCCTGTAAGATGTTAGCTAGGAAATGCCTCCTCTGCGGTGAGAATAGAAGAGTGCTTAACTCTACATTGAAATGGAGAGTTTCCTTGGACTACCAGATTTAGGCCTGTAACTGATTTATTCCAGCGAGACTAGTCTGGACCAGACCCCAAGCCTTGCTTGGCACCTTCCAAAAGGAGGGGCAGAGGCATGCTTGGGATTCCTGGGTAGGGAGTGGCTGCCACCCGGCCTTCAGCCATTGTGGCTCTTGTGGGGGCCTTGGTGCAGAGACCCTTTGTCTCAGTGATTTCCTCTTAGGTAAGCTCCTGGTCAGGAAATGTAATCAAACTTTTTTTTTTAACTTGTCTGGAAGCAGCAATCCTGTGAATAACAGGAAAAGAGGCCTCTAGTCTGTCCAGCGCTTCAGTCGAAAGGGACTGGTTAGGACTTAAAATACAGTTCACGTGAACATCTGTAAACAGCCTGCTTAGTGCTCCAAATTTGTTTTGATCTGAGTTGCAGTGGAGTGAGTGCTGGCTGCCTCTGAGGGGTATGGATGTGGTCCTGTGTTCTGTGTCATAGATGGGAAGTATTATTGCTTAGAAGATCACCATGAGATATCACAAAGCTTAGGTCAAAAACAGCCACCTAGAGGGCTGGAGAGATGACTTAGCAAGTAAAGTGCCTTCTGTAAAAGCCAGGATCTGGGTGCTCCCTGTAGCCCTAACATGCTGGGGTTGGGCATGGAGACAGGCAGATCCCTGATAGTGGGAGTCAGGTTACCCCAAACTGCAAGCCCTAGGTTCAGAGAGAGAGAGAGAGACCCTGTCTCAAGAAAAAGAATTTCAAAATAAGCTGAAGTAATAAGGCGATGTCAAACTCTGGCCTCACACATTCCTACATGGGCAGGTGTACCTGAATGTGCATATATACACACATGCATACACACATATACACACATATACACACATGCATACAGAACACACACACATACACAGAGCTACGTACTCTGTAGCAGATGCAGGTAGACAAATATTGATCAATTGAGCCTTATGGTGACAGCCCAGCTTTTAAGCACCAGGACCTCCCGAGCCACCCACCCCCACACACCGCTGCCAAGCTCTCACGCCTCAGGAGCTCTGATGGAAGTGATCAGGAAATGTAAAATGAAACCTAAACGAAACATTTGGCAAGGTAAATGGCACTGCCAGAAATGCGTGGCATTTCAAAACTGGCTGTAAACATCTTGGAATTGATCTCTACTTTCACATTATTTTCTGACCAGATAATCTGGATCAGATGGGAAGTACCAAGTCTCCCTTTTCTCCACTCTCCATGGGAAGTGCTTGGCCAGCCCAGTTACCATTCTGTTTCCAGGCTTCCAACCCCTGCCAAGAACGCTCCCACTTTGGAACAGGAAGGCCCACCAACTTTAAGGTGGCAATAGTGAGCAGCTAGGTCCAGCAGGGTGGAGAAATGATTTGCAACGTGTTCGGAAAGTCCCGTCTTCTTCCTCTTTGAGGAAGATTCCCTCAAGTTAGTTTGCTGCTTTTTTTCCTCTTAGATCTATGCCCTAAAACCTCCACGAATCAGAAATCAGAAATGTGGGACAAGAGAAGAGGCCTACTTACAGAACCTTTCCTGTCAATCCAGTGTTGTCATTTCTACCTAGATTAAGAGTCCCTTTTGACCACCCACTGACCTCACACCAAGTACTGCACTCTGAAGTAGTCCTGACCATTCATTGTATGCAGCCAAGCGTAGCCTTCCTGGGAGTGCAGCTCTCTCTCCCTGACCATAGAAACTCCACAAGGGTCTCCTCTAAAGGGTCTGCTTCCCATCACCACCTGCAGCTTCTACAACTGACTTTTTTTTTTTTAAATGGTAATATAGCCGTCTTTCCTGAGGCTATGCCAGTGTCTGGCAAACACAGAAGTGGGAGCTCACAGTCAGCTATTGGATGGAACACAGGGTCCCCAATGGAGGACCTAGAGAAAGTACCTAAGGAGCTGAAGGGGGCTGCAACCCTATAGGTGGAACAACAATACGAACTAACCAGTACCCCCAGAGCTCATGTGTCTATCTGCATATGTAGCAGAAGATGGCCTAGTCAGCCATCATTGGGAAGAGAGGCCCCTTGGTCTTGCAAACTTTATATGCCCCAGTACAGGGGAACACCAGGGCCAAGAATTGGGAGTGAGTGGGTAGGGGAGCAGGGTGGGGGGAGGGTATAGGGGACTTTCGAGATAGCATTTGAAATGTAAATGAAAAAACTACCTAATAAAAAATTGGAAAAAGTTAAAAACAAATGGTAAGTCTCAGCTAGCACAACTTTCTCCTAGAAAGTTTGGATTCTTCCTGTTCCCCTGGGTCAGAGGACATTTCTCTGAGTCCATGGCTTCCACTGCAGTGTGATGTGCACTCTCAGTATTGCTGTTTAATCGGCTTCTCTACTAGCCTCATAGTAAGAATTACATTTTATATTAGAACTCAGGTCACACATCTGTATCAAAACAAATGTAAGTTTCATGAAACCCTTATTTTGTGAGTATCCTAGTCTAGGGTGCTAGAGGTGTGGTTCAGGGGTCAGAAGGATGAACTAGCATACCAGAGGCCCTGAGTTTGATCCCCCAATCACTTTGAAACAGGGTTTTGACACAGGCTTAGGCAATCCAGAGTAGGAAGCCTCAGTTTCAGGCCTTCATGCGTATCCTTGGCCTCAACCAAAGGTTCCAAATTTTAGACCTAGTCTCAAAATTCTTGTTCTAACTTATATAAAACAAGGCATAACTGTATCTTTATACCTTGCTATGGTGACCTGAAAGTCCTTAAGTGAGGTGGGATTCTGGTGTGAAAAGGAAGATACTCCTAGCTCTGTGAACAGCAGGGCTGTGAAAGGAATAAAGGCTTGATAGACATTTGTTGTTTGAGTTATTAATACTTTCTAACTTTCATCTGGTCCTCAAGATTTCTCTGAGAAAACTATTTTCCTACTTAATTTGTATGTGAAGAGGTCCAAGAACGGTGATATTAAGTAATTTGCCCAATGTCACAAACTGGTAAAGTAGGCAGCTGGGCCAGGACTTGACGCTGGGTAGTTTGGGTTTAGAATTTTTATTCTTACTCTTTCATCTACAAGGTTAGTAGATCTTGGTCCCACGTGGGGGAAAATGTCAGAAAGAGTCTCCTTGCAGCATCCTCAGTCTAGCTCTGTCTCCTACTTGGAATCACCGTGTGGGCAGTATGTATGTCTGTGTGTGTGAGGCAGCTAGCTAGCACAGTCCCTGGCCTGTTAAGTTCAGCAGTATTCAACAAATTAGGATCTTAAGTTGTAAAAAAAAAAAAAAAAAAAAAAAAAAAAAAAAGAGTATAGGGGCCAGAGAGATGTGTTCTATTTGCAGCATCCACATGGCTGCTCACAATATTTTTAACTCCACTCACTCATTTCTGGCCTTCAAGAGCATGGTACACCTGCATACATATGTGCAGGCAAAACACACACAAATAAACAAATTTTTAAAAATGTTGACAGGTGGGGCTGGAGAGATGGCTCAGTGGTTAAGAGCATTGGGTGCTCTTCCAGAGGTCCTGAGTTCAATTCCTAGCACCCACATAGTAGCTTGGGATCATTTATAATTCAGTCTAATGCTCTCTTCTGTCATGAAGGTGCATATGCAAATAGAGTACTCCTACACATAATGAAGAAATCTTAAATAAAAACAAAAAGCTGACTGGTAGTGGTGGTGCACACCCTAGATTCCAGCACTCTAGGCAGACGGGTGGATCTCTGAGTTGGAGGCCAGCCTGGTCTATGGAGCAAGTTCGAGGACAGCAAGAGCTATATAGAAAAACCCCATCTTGAAAAATCAAACAAGTTTTAAAGGAAAAGTATAGACACTTCAGGAAAGAAAATATCATGTTGCTGCCTGCTAATGTGTTAAGTTCCTCCCCTGTCTCCCCTCTCAAAACATTCCTTTAAGATCAGCTTGGGTTTTTATTTGTCACAGGTAGGAAACTGGATCCACAATAAAACAGTGTGGCTGAGATGGCCACACCCCTCAGGGAAAAGTAGCTAGTGCTGTTTCCAGGATTTTAATTTGTTAAGGCAGTATCTGAGAAAGGACCTGTTTGATATACATGTGTTGGAATGGGTATGAGAAGGGTGGAAAAAAAAGGATTATTTGCAGAAATTTCTCTAAGCTAGTTCAAATAATTAGCCCTGACACTGAATGTTCTTTATATTGTGGCTGCTATACTAACACGGAGGTGGCTATCGAAGGGCTTGTTTCATCTTTATTGTGTGAATTCCATGCAAGTCACACACAGGACACAGATGTTCTGCTGTTTCATCACCTGTGTGTAGCTCTGGGGATACTGAACCGCTCTGTAGGACAAAGTGTCCTAGACGTAGAACATCTGGATCTTGTTTCCAGCCCAGTCTCTAAACAACTTTATGACCACAATTTGCAGATGAAAGAGGGCGGACTGCCTGTTGAAGGCATTTGGCAAATAGTAGGGGTTGGTTTAATGTCTGGAAGAAAACAGGCTTCTTCCAGTCTAGAGACCCTATGGATTTCATCCTAGAAAAGATGGGAAATGGAATGCAAATAATGTCTCTCAGTCTTTTTATCACCTTCCTTATCAAAAGATGCCGCGTCTGCCCCACCCCGACCCCTTTGCCCCTTGTTGTGGCAGGCAGCAGGCTGGAGAGTTGGCTCTGAAGTCATGACAGCAGGAGGGCTGGTCCCTCCCCTTGCCAGCTCTAGCACCCAGGAGAGTGGGCCCTGCACCTCACCTGGGCAGCACAGAACTAGCCCTGGTGGCTAAGGCACAGGTAAGCTGGCCTTGAGAACATGGAGAGCAGGAGAGCTAACTGGCCCCTTGCTGGCTGCAAGATTCAGGAGATGCTGAAGAGTTCTCTATGGTACTGCAGGCTCAGGAGAGAGGGCAGAATGACCAACTCAGCTATGGCCCAGGCCCAGATCCAGGGCTCTGAGTTGGCTTACCCCAACATCTACTCCCATAGATGATCTGCTGGAGTACTGAAGGGGTCAGTTGTGCAGACTGCAGGATCTCCCTGACACTGAACAACAATGGGATGTCTGAGAGGAGGTCTGATGAGAATGCAGTATTGACGGTATAGCAGAAGCCAGAGGCCTCAAAACAAACCAGTGGCTCATTGCAATGAACATTTGCAAGTAAGATGTGTGGACAAAAGAGTATACTGTGTGACACACCACAGCTTCCACAACAAGAATTTTTTATTCTATTTCAGTTTCCTTTGGGGGGGGGGGTGTTGCAAGGGCAGAGGACAGATATTAAGGGGACAGGGAGATGAGTGGGATTTGGGTGTGTGATGTGAAATTCACCAAGAATCAATAAAAAGTTCAAAAGAAAAATATTCCAAGTTCAATTCCTGCATTAATGTATGTCTGCTAACAGGTGAGGTGGATTCTCTTGGGTACACGGTACCCCTACCAATAGTCAGTTTTCACTTAGTAGCTTATCTGTGTATACATTATAGAGATAGATATTCAGAATATCTAAGATTTTATCCCCCCTCCCATTGATTGTGCTATATTTTAATAGAATGTCTATTTAAAACTCATCTCTTGGGCCAGCCAGAGATAGCTCATCAGGTATAAGAATTTGCTGTGTAAGCCTGACAGCCCGTTTCTGCTCGTGTAGAGGTAGAAAGAGAGAACCAACCCCATAAAGTTGCCCTCTAACCTCCACACATATATCATGGCACATGCACACTCATCATACACAAATAATTAGAAAACATAAAGAATATAAGAAATCATCTTAAGGGCTGGTGAGATGGCTTAGTGGGTAAGAGCACCCGACTGCTCTTCCGAAGGTCCAGAGTTCAAATCCCAGCAACCACATGGTGGCTCACAACCATCTGTAACAAGATCTGATGTCCTCTTCTGGAGTGTCTGAAGACAGCTGCAGTGTACTTACATATAATAAATAAATAAATCTTTAAAAAAAAAAAAAAGAAATCATCTTAAGGGTTTAGATTTCCCATTGGATGATGTGATTGTACAGTATACATTTCCCAATGAGTAGAGCTAGCTCAAATAGTACTTACAAAATAGACCCAGTAACGTGTTTTCCAAACCTGACCACAGGACCTCTAGACTAATGGTTTTGATATTTACAGAAATAGGGAAGAATGTATGTTCATGATGAAAGTTACCCTGCATGGTTTGTAGGCATTAGTGATCCAAAAGGCTAAGTGCAGCAAAGATGGTATCTTTATTAGAGAAACTTCACAGAAAGATGCCCATTAGGCCCTTACCTAAACAATAGGTCCGTATGCATGGGATCATTTGGCACTATTCATATAGACAACAATGTGAGTTGTACCCTCTAGAAATGTGCAGTGCACAATATGAAAAACAGTATCCATAGGCCATGCTGGGATTCCATTAGTGGGAATTTTGCTCTCTTTTGACAAGAACAAAAAAGGGAGCAGGACACTCTAATGACGTCATACCTCAGATGGAAAGAACTATAGTCAACTGCCAGAACTTTCCTCTTGTGGGCACTTTCTGCCATCATCTTCTACATTCTTAAAGTTCTCAGCAGTTGAAAAGTAAGTCTGGAAACAATGCTTTTGAGCTTCGTGGGAAAGTATAGCTCAGAAGATCAGAAAGGACAATCTGGGGACATTATAGGGGTCCTCACTTCAAGGGCTCACAGTGATAGGCACAGAAGCCGGTATCATTTGACCCCAGTAAACGAGAAGCTGCCTCGAAGGCCTTGTGTCTTGTGTTTCTTTATTATGCTTGCCTGCCAAAGAGCATCTTTACAAGAGGCTCAGAGACGTGAGAACTCTGTTCTGGTCCTGAAACAGTTTGGCTGCTACCATTGCCAATGCCATACATAGGGAACACCGATTGTGGAGCAGGAAGGAGTTCTTCCAAGAGCATCAGCAATGGATCTGAACAGCCCTGTGTTCATGGACAAGGCGGGGCATGCAGCTCTCTGGTCCAATAGCATCCGTGAGACATGGAAACTGTATGAAAGTGTCTGAGCCTAGAAACTGCTAAAGCTTCATGTGCTATGACTCAGATGCTTGCAAGAATCGGGCAAATGCACGGAATAGGCACTAGGGGCAACAGGGAGGTCCCTGCTATCTTGGCCTAATTGTCAACACTAAGTTTTCACTCTCCAAGTGCCCCAGCCAAGTTAGAAGGTAATTGTCAAAGTTTAAGTGAACTTTGAGAAAGACGTTCATTTTATCCAAAATTACCCAAAGTTTCAGATGAAGATATGTACATTTGGTGCCATTGCTCTGTAAGTTCAAAGCTACTTTGTTTAAATAAGCTTGCAAATATCCAAACCAAAAATGGATCAATAAAAGCAGCATGTAGTAAATTTAAAAATCATTGAAAATATCTAAGTGACGGTTAATGTATGGAGTAATGGATTAATTCATAAAACTCACAAGGAAAAGTATAATTACTTCTTTTGTTGTCAGACAAGGTCTCACACATAACAGCCCTGGCTGGTCTGGAAACTCACTATGTAGAACAGGCTGGCCTCAAATTCACAGAGATCCACTTTCCTCACATTTCCTGGGATTAGAGGCATGGACCACCATGCTGTACTATAGTTACTTCTATTAAAAAAAAATAATAATAGAGGGGCCAGGCATGGTGGTGCATGCCTTTAATCCCAGCACTTGGGAGGCAGAGGCAGGCAAATTTCTGAGTTCGAGGCCAGCCTAGTCTACAGAATGAGTTCCAGGACTCTCAGGGCTACACAGAGAAACTCTGTCTCAAAAAGAACCTATATTATTATTATTATTATTATTATTATTATTATTATTATTATTATTATTATTATATTATTATTGTAGAGGGGTGGAGAGATGTCTTAGTTAAGAGGACATGGGTTTGATTCTTAGCACTCACAATGATGCCTCACAACCTTCTGTAATGCCAGTCCTAGGAGACCTGATGCTCTCTTCTGGTTTCCAGGGGAATTGCACATACGTGGTACACAGATACACGAGCTGGCAAAACACCCATACACATGAAAAAAATAAACCAATAAAAAGCTAATAGAACATTTGGATTGGAGTTAGTCCAATAATAGCATTGTGAAGCTCTGGGCTTGCTCCCTAGCACACACACACAAAAAAAAAAAAAAAAAAAAAAAAAAAAAAAAAAAAAATCAAAAGACAGAAAGAAGAAAAAAAGAAGAAAACGAGAACCAGCCTAGAGTGACGGAATTCATCTGTTTTCTACAGGAAGCTGATAAGAGGAAAAGGTCAAAAAGAGCAATATCTTAAAAGCTTATGTATTTTTAATGGAAAATTGATTCTATGCAAATATGCCACAGAGTTGGCATTTTAACTTTCCAGGCTAAAAGCTAAAGAAAAAGGTAAAGAAAAAAACTTGAAGTGAAAATCTTTTCAACTTTCTTCTAGAATGTTAAGGTTTGGGGTCCCACGAGGGGCAGTTCTATGCCTTTATAACGTTCTACTCTGTTGCTGACGGTACGACTATGGAAGCCACTCTGGCCCCCTCCCTTCCACTCACACCACCAAGTGGAATTATGAGCTACTTTTGCTCTAAGGAGGCCTCGATGCCTTTCCCCAGCTGCTGTGTATGCTTGGCCACAGGGCTCGCAGGGCTCCTCTAGGACAAAAGCGATTCTGTGCCCCCATAGTAGCAGCCTTCTGATTACACATTCCACTTAGGATCTCCTCCCTTGCTGTCTCTCAGCAAACGGCCTGCACCCAAACCCTGGAGAACCTGTGATTAAGACTCCAAGACAAAGCCTGGGCATAATCTAGGCACTAAGGAGGCAGAGACAGGCCGGTCTTTAGGAGGTTGAGGCCAGCTCGGTCTATACAAGTACCAGGACAGCCAGAGCTACATAGTGAACCCCTTTCTCTCTCTCTCTCTCTCTCTCTCTCTCTCTCTCTCTCTCTCTCTCTCACACACACACACACACACACACACACAAAGACAAAAATAATTTAGTGTGTGTGTGTGTATGCACTGTGCATGCATATATGGAGGTTAGAGGTCAACTTCCAGTATTTTCTACTGTTCTACACCTTAGATTTGGGACAGGGTCTCTGAAACTGGAGCCACCTCCCTGTTCTGACTAGACTGACTGGCCAGGGAAGCCACACTCGACCTCCACGCTTTGGCTCTACATGCACACACAGTCTGGGCATTTCAAGTGTGTTCTAAGGATCGGAACTCAAGCCCTCATGCTTGCCCAGCAAGCTCTTTACCTTTACACTGCTATTCCCAGCTAAATGCTACCCCACCTCATTTTTCTATGGTATTTAACCCTTTTGACCACTGTGTCTGCTTAGAGACAAGTTCTTGGACTTGGGTATTCCTATAAATCTAGTTTTCTGTGTCTAACTTTTAAAATTTAGTGTACGATGTTAATGGTTTTTAAAAATATCAGAAATACTCCTTATAAAGTTATTCCACAAGAGAACCCCTAAACAAAGAATTTAGAAGAGAGAAGCATTACAATTTAGAAGAGTTTCTAGAGTCATTAGTACCAGTGAGCAGAAACAGCTGTGGATGTACTATGGGCTTTGTTAATTGTTACTGATTATATTTTAAAATCACACTAATAGCCAATTGCCTGTATATGATTTCCTAAGACCTTTACATTTTATTATACTGTAACAGGATCACTGATGCTCAATTATTATGTGAATATCTGCTGACTACAAAGAATCCTTTTATTAGCGTATGCATATGTATTTCATTTCTCTTTCAATTACACCTACATTAGAACCTTGGCAGGGAAGTTTTCAAAGCCGGCTGTGTGCATGCAGCAAAGCCTGTATGACTTGTGTGACCTCCCGCTTTGTTGCACTGGGGCTATTAGCCCTCAAGAATAAGTGCAGATTAAAACAAGGGATGCTGTTGAACTCTGAGAACTGCTGCTGCTGTGCCCCGCCGTTGAAGGCATGGCTGAGTGCAGTCGGAGCTAGGAGGCTGAGAAGCAGGAATCCATGTACTGGCTCGAGAGCCCTCATGGATGCTGCAGCTTCCCAAACTCCACCAAAGCCATTCTCCTCCCTTTCCTTATTCCAGGAACAGGACACCATCCACTTCTTATACATTCCTAATGAAGTTTGTTCTGATAGACATTCCTCATTTATCTGTTCCAAGTGACGAATCTATTATAAGAGTAGAAAGCGACCAAGATTTGATAATCCTAGAAACCAAGTATTTTGTTAGTCAGTTTTCATTAATAAATAATTAATTTTTAAAATTAAAAAAGATCACTTCCCCTTCCTTGTTAGAGAATGAATTCAAAACAAAGAAAACAAAGCAAGTTTCTGAATATGTTGTTATTTAAGTATAGGCAAGTCCGGACTGTTCTAGAATATGTAATGAATCCACTTTCTAGAACTTTCTTTGTATAGTTATATTCCTCGACTTAGACCCAAACCATTCTCTTATGCTCCATGGAGCAGTCAGAGCTCTGAAACACATGGAGCCAAACAGTAGTTAGGCCAAGGCCTATATTCCACTGCTGGGGTCCTGCTAGATCATAGTCCATATTATAGTTTTCATTAAGTTGGTTCATTTTAGAAGTTGGTTAACAGCCGGGCATGTTGGTGCACACCTCTAATACCAGCACTTGGAATGCAGAGGCAGGAATATCTCTGAGAATTAGAGGCCAGCCAGTTTCAGGACGTTGAGACCATTTGAGTTCCAGGACAGCAGGAGTTACACACAGAAACCTTGTCTCAATCCCTACCCCCACCCCCAAATAAACATACGCAAAAGGAAAACTTTATATGACTGTTATCAATAGAGTACACATATCCCTTTGCTAAAGTAGAAGTGGCATGTAGGTTTTTTATTTCATCAATTTTAAGCCACATGTTAGACATTAGGTATCTCGCAATCAAGAGCATCTTGCCATTGTTATTATTACAGCGCTAGACTCAGATCTACTACTGAGCCCAGCCCTTGAAATCATGATGGAGAAGCAACAGAAATGTTGTCGATCAGTGCTGGGGACTAAACCTAAGGCCTCACACTTTTCAACTTCTCTGCCTTTGGGGCACCTTTCCCAGCCTATTGCTGCTCTGTTTATAAAATTTTGTATATGTGGGTCAGGAAGTGCCTATGAATGTCAGTGCCACAGAGGCCAGAAGATGGTGGTGTTAGATCTCCTGAGGCTGGAATCGCAGGCAGTCGTGAGCCGCCTGAAGTGCATGCTGGGATTTGAGCTGAGGTAATTGGGAAGAGCAGTATGTGTTCTTCACCACTGGGCCACCTCTCCAGCTCTTAATTTTTAGGTGCTTTTCTTAATTGCACCTAAAATGATGACATGCTTTACGTATCAGTAACACATTAGGCTTGATGAAATATAGTGAATGTTATATAAGCAGTATTATTAACAACCTTTTATAAATAAAAAGGCAAACACCGCACTTGAGAAACACGACACATTAAACAGAACTGTTAACACTGGCTCTCTTGTTGGATTGTTACTGACCGAGATAAGAAGTCACATCACTGACACAATCTGCCAGCTTTTAGTTTAACCCACGCTAAAAAGATGTTTAACCATTTCAAGGGTTATAATTCTGTTTACACGTAGAGCCAGCCAGGTGTGGTGGCACAAGCCTGTGATCCCAGCCTTTGCGAGACAGAAGCAGGAAAACCAGGCTCAGCTACATAAGGAGTTCAAACCTGCGCTATAAGAGATGCTGTCTCGTAAGAAAAGTGTACGTGTTTATACTTTGCAGTTTCAGAATGTGACGTTTCAGTATGTCCGTGATTTCAAGGTCAGCTTCTAACAGGCATGGCCAAGAGTTCGGTTATTTGAGTTTGGAGCATCTATGATTACACCTGAGCATTTTGTGCCTGATTTACGGGGCTGGGTAAGGTTGGTTAACACAGCACTGCATACCCTTGCCTTATTCTAAATAATATTCTCTGTGAAATCACAGGTTTAGCACTAATTCCTCTTCCCAGTGTATATATGTATGTATGTATGTATGTATGTATGTATGAATATAAATAGAAGACTGTCAAAACACACATAGCTGAGTATCATCAAAAGATGAGTGTGTCTCACACTGTAGAACATGGTCATTGGTTGAGACACCAAATGGGAAGGCTTTAGTGGAGGCAGGGACAACTGATTGGTAGCCAGGCTATCAAGTGGATAAAGTGGAAAGTCAAAAGGTAGAAGATGGAGAGTTGGCAGGAGGTCCTTGCATAAGAAGTTGCAGCCTCGAGGAGATAGCATAGTGTGTATTCATGCTTTCTTCGGGTTATTTTGTTTATTTATCCAGATACCTATGTGTCAGGCATCGGATTTTGGAGAGAGAACTGAAAGAGGCCTAAGAGCTCAGAGAACTAGGAAGGAAAAAGGATGCCAGCAATTTATAGTCAACAGGGATGTCAACAATTACAGCCAATAAGGATGCCAGAGATTACAGTCAGGGTTCTAAGTCTCAGGGGAGGCATTATCAAAGAGTGCAGTATTAAAAAAAAGCCAGAGAGGCATTAAACTCGATGTGGGTGCTTTAGAAAACCCTCAAAAGCAAAGAGATGCTTGAGATGAATCTTGAAATAAGCAAAAGTTGCTGAAGCCCTCTCACGTATGACTGGGGGAGAGGGTGGCGGAGGCCTACCCTGTCTGTAAATTCTCCAATAATTCAGAGGGATCAGTTTTATTTCAGCCTATCTATACCATTTTCTATGCCTTAAAAACAATCCGACACCCCCTTTTAAAACATTTTTTAAATATGGGAACACTTGCAGCACTTGTATAACTAGAGAGCAGAATGAGTTCCAGGTAACTCCAAACTGTAGCAACCCTGGTGCAATCCCATTTCCTTGGAGCGCCTCGCCTCAATCACCCCATTGGGTTATTTGCAAGTGACTTCCAAATCATGCCATTTTAAGACACCGATTTTCCATCTTCTCAACACAAACCCATGTTGCAATGGAAGTAGCTTGAATCTTGCTGTGTAGCTCATTAACCAAAAATTAACCAACACTGGGGCCAATTCTACTCTAACAGAATTTAAAAATAAAAGAATATTAAAGTGAGTAATTTCCAGAAAGGGATAAAAGAGAGTAAGTCATCAATAATGTTAATCTGCCAAATTCCTATCACATGAATTAAATTAATTAAATATGTGGGTAGAAATCAAAGGAATTTTAACTTTTTTTAAAAAAATGTACAAACTATCAAAGAATTACTCATTGAAATAACTATTAGACTAGGAAAACAAACAAACAAAAAACCAAGAACAGAAAGAGTCCAGAGCAGAGGGTGGGCTGGGAAGTACATTACGTACCAGTTGAAATGTCCCAGCCATTTAGAAGCAATGCAATGGATTCCTCCCGTGGGTAGTACTTGCTGTGTGCCACCTGTGCGCCAGGCTCACTCTGCACTCCAGCGCAGGGTTCCTTGGCAAAGCATCTCAGCTCCTTAAAGAGGTAAGCAGCTGCCTCTACCTGACTCAGCCGGAACCTCACCCAGATTCTATATTAAACACTTGAGAAATGGAAGCAACTGGAAGGGGTTCAAAGAAGTGGAACAGAAGATAATTAGACGAGATTGATTTTAGCAGAGAGATCAGAGAAACCAAATGCAGGGAACCTGGCTAAGCCAGGGATAAGAAAAATGAGCTATCTGAGGTTCTGTATGACTGCAGAGTAAGACCAGGCAGGGCAGCCAAGGGCGCGCCACCCACCTGGCGCCGGGTTGTACCACAGCCACTTCTATATGCTCTGACGTTCTGCAGGCTGCCACCTAAGGCCTGCCTTGTACGAGAATACCTTCTATATTTAATATGAGACTGGCTTCTAGACAGAGGGAGGTGGTCCTTGGATCTTCCCACTCTGGCAAGCAGGATGAGCAGGGAAAGTATTTCCCCCTAAGTGTAGTAATGTTCTCAACTTTTACAAAGTATTTCTAGTCCGCGTGTAAGTGTGTGTGTGTGTGTGTGTGTGTGTGTGTGTGTGTGTGAGAGAGAGAGAGAGAGAGAGAGAGAGAGAGAGAGAGATTGAAAGAGGCAGATAGAGACACACACACACAGAGAAACAGAGACACAGTCAGACAGATAGAGAGAGACAGGCAGGCAGAAACAGAGACATGATGGTAATCCTGGCATCTGGAAGGCTGAGGCAGGAGGATCAGGATTTCAAAGGTAGCCTCAGCTATGTAATAAGTTTCAGAACAACCCAGATAAAATGAGACACTGTCTTAAAAACTACACACATGGCTGGAGATGGAGCTCAGTGGCAGAGTACTTGCTTGGATGCCATAGTCCCTGGGTCAAATCTCCAGTACCAGACACCCATCATACAGAAAAAGAGTATGTCCAAAATGTGCAAGAATAAGGATTATCATTGCCATTTGTCTTAGTTAGGGCTATTATTGCTGTGATGAAATACCATGACCAGAAGCAAGTTGAAAAGCGCTTTAGTTGGTTTAGATTTCACATTGGATGCAGAAGCTGCTGCAGAGACTGTGGAGGAGTGCTGCTCCCTCTAGCTTGCTAGGCTTACTTCTTCAGAGACTCCAGGACCTTCAGCCCAGGGGTGTCCACACCCACAGTGGTCTGTACCCCACCCCCTATCAATCGCTAACTAAGAAAATGCCCTGCAGACGGATATTATTGTTGGCATTTTCTCAATTGAGGTCCCTCCTTTCATATAACTCCAGCCTGTGTCAAGTTGACATAAAACCAGCCAGGACACCATTCAACTACCCTTTGTCTCATGGTTTGCTTCCAGGACAAAATAAATAAGAACCTGGAGGACTTCCTTCTTAACAAAGTAAACAAGAAAATAAAAATAATTGAGTTCAAAAGCCTTTGCCACCCATCTTGCAAACAGGGCTCAGACAAATGGGTAGAAGAGCCTCCACAACTCTCCCAGATGATGAAGCTGGAGATGCCATTATTCTGCCGCATGTTCAACAATGCATTCAAAATACCCATGCAGTGTCTGGGCGATTCCACACTTTGAAGGGCAGTCAGTGTTCCTGCTGTTAACCTCAGGTGGCAGCATCCCCCACAAAGGGCCTTTCTGTGAAAGGGGGCAGCACAGATGGCTGCATTTGACCCCTTCCTGATGCTGAGCTCAGAGGCCTTGTGGGCAGGAATCCCTAGTGTAAGAGGTAGAGTTCTGCCACAGCTATTTCATACTTAAGTCCAAGCTCCCAGAAGCCAGCCAGAACTGGCTTTGCCTTCTTGCTCCTGGCTCTCACACCAGCAGTGCATTACCATTTTTGGTAACTCGAGTGGACAGACCAGGAGTTTGAATTATGCTCTTTAGTAATTCTAATGATGAGGCTTGGTACTTCCGGATTCCAGTGAAGGAAAGGCTCCAGGCTTACACAAAGAAGGCAGGCCATTTTACACTCTCTAATTTGGAGTTTTGGGTTTTTTTGACTAGAAAGAGCTCAAGGAGGCATAAAGTTAAGTAAGGAATCTGGCTTTTTTTCCCCACTAGACAGGATGCCTCTGTGTAGCCCTGGCTGTCCTGGAACTCAATCTGTAGACTAGGCTGGCCTTAAACTCAGAAATCCATCTGCCTCTGCCTCCCGAGTGCTGGGATTAAAGGCATGTGCCACCTCAATTTGGCTAATTCTGGAAATTTTTACTAGTATGTTTATACTAGTTTTTTTTTTTAATACTAGTTTTTTTTAAATATAAATAGAAAATGTCCCATAAAGGCTAGGTAAGGTTCTAACATCCCTGAGAAACATGCATCTTGGTGGAGACAGAGTATTAAAACTAGTATCTGAAAAAAATATTGTTATAACATAAAAAACTCCCTTCTCTCTCTCTTGCTCCCCCACTCTAAGAAATTCAGATCGAATGAGGAAAATATGTGATTTTAAGTAAAAATGGTCTTGGAGCTTTGAATTGACCTGGCAAATTCTCTAATTTTGCACCTTGCCTTTCCCCTCATTCAACAGCAAACATTTACTGAGCACTGGCCAAGTGTCTTGGTTTGTAGCTAAATGCTGGAGATCCAAACAATAGTCTATCTGTAGCTCCCTTCCGGAGACTAAAGGATGGGTAGAGGAAGAGAGGTTCAAAGAACGATGCAGCCTGGTCATGCTGAGAAGGGCAGGGGAGACGTGGCTGGTTTGGCTTGGTTTGGTTAGGTGTGCAGGAGGCCCTGAGGACCCCGAGGATGTACACAGCAGCTTCAGGGCATCTCAGTCTGAAAGAGTCCTTGGTTAGCATCTTGTTTCTGACAACCAAGGTGACCTCATCCAAATGTTGTGAGATTAGCTACTAGGTAAGACGAGATTTTTTCTCTACATGAAAAGTTAGCTTTCTATGAAACGCAAACTTGGTAACCCTCCCTGCTTTGTTCTTGGCTAGAACGTGGGGTGTGTCTCCTCCTGTAGGGCCACACCCAAGGCTCTGCATTGTTTTGTTTAGGTACAGGGTTTCATAAAGTCAGGCTAGTCGTGATCTCACTATATAGTCAAATAACCCTTTGGGTCTATGCGCCCAGTGCTAGGATTTCATGGGTACAACACCATACTCATCAGTTCATGAAGTGCTGGGGTCGGAACCCAAGGCTTTCTGTGTTCGAAGTAAGAACTCTACCAACTGAGGCATTCAGCCTTCTCTCTGGGTTTTTATTTCCTATATCAGAGCCTGGGCGTTTCTAATGCTTTGTTTGTTTGTTTTGAGTCAGGGCTCTCTACTGCCCTGGCAGTCCTGGAACTCATTGTATAGACTAGGCTGGCTTCAAACTCACAGAGATATGCTTGACTCTGCCTCCTGAGTGCTGGGAAAGGTGGCCAGGCAAGAGCCAGACTGCTACGATATTTCTGTACCTTGGGAAGTAAAGGTGCCAGGGATCGACTCTGGGGTCTCTTGCATACTAAGCACGTGTGCTCTACCATTGAGCCCCTCCTTGGTTGCTGGGCTGATAGAGTCTTCATGATAATTTTAAAGACAATGATTTGGTTAGGGGTGGGGAGTGGCCTGATCTTGCTGTTTTTTTCTCAGTTTCATTCAGAAAGTAGAAGGCAGGATATGAGTTGGTGAGCACCAGACTCCATCCACTTAGAGGGAAGGTAGGTACTTCTTATTATGACTAGTCGCCATGCTCAGCTACACATGGAATACAAATGGGGAAGACCCAGGTTTGGCTGCAGAGGCATCTGCCACCCAGTGGAAGCACTCACCAGTAGACAGACAGACAGACAGACAGACAGGCACCTACTATCTCTCTCCCTCTTTATATCAATACTTGTAGGCTCAGCCAGTGGACAGGATGCTTCTCCCATGGGTAAGAAGTGGGTCCTGTGAAGGTGAATCAGCAGGTTCGCATTGCTTCGTGGGTCTCTGCATATTGGGATAGTCTGAGAAGTCTGAGGACCACTTGCTTAGGGATGCAGAAGATGTAGCTATAGGGAGAGACAGTTAGGGCATCCTCTGAAGTCCCGGAAGCTGAGTTGCCTGGGTTGGGAGGAGTGTATGCACCTGGAAGCTATTTGGAAGGTTTTAATACTGTAGTAAAATTAGCACTAAAATGCCTGCAATCTCGTCAAGATATTTTGATGTGACCCTTTTGGCGGAATAAATGTAGACCTGGTACCTCTTATTCATGTGATTAGACATAGGTTTTATAAAATGATACAAGCAGGATCATTCCTGTTGACCCTTCGTGGAGGGAAATTATATATTGTTGTTCAGGAAGCGCATGTGATTTCACCTCCCTCTGCAAGCTAGAAGCAAGTCAGTTCTCCCTCTGAGGAGGGAACATCTTGAAATGCAGGTGGGCGGCAGGGCAAGGGATCTGGCTTACGCTGCCTGCGGAAAGATTAAGCTCTAGAATTCGGTGCTACGATGACTCTTTAATGTGTACAGGAAACCAACTGATGTTAAAATGGAAAAAGTTGAAAGGAGTTAATTTCAGGGTGTTGCGAGAAACAGCTTATATTTACTTAGTAGGCTTCTTTTGTTTGAGAAAGGGTCTCGCTGTGTAGTCCTGGCTGGCTTGGGACTCACAGTGATCCACTTGCCTCTGCTTTGCAAGTGCTGGCATTACAGGTCCACGACACCGAGCCTGACAGCAGCCTTCCTTTTGAAGACAGGATCCTCCGGAAACTTCCTACTATGTGCCTCATCCAGGCAACAGTCATCTCTGTTGTTCTTTGATTTCTGTGCTCTCAGTTCTCCCTCCACTTTACTAACCAGAGCCACACCCACTTCAGTCAGGGCTTATTGTCTGTAGTCTTTCCTCTCCTACTACTCAGTATGGAGTATGTAGCCTCAGCCTGGCTAAAAATTGGCAGCAAGCCTCCTGCCTCAGCTTTCTGAATACTGGATAAATAGTGAAGACAGCTGAAAGCTTCCAACGTGATTTTTTTTGAGATATGATTTTACTGTGTATCCCTGACTGCCCTGAATCCTACTATGTATCCTCAAGAGATCTGCCTACTTCCTTTCTGAGTGCTGGGATTAAAGGTGCAGGCTACTGTATCCAAATTGATCATTTTTTAAAATCTGAAAATATATATTTAAGGATATTTAGTTTCTTTTTTTTAAATTACTTTCATTTTTATTTTTTCCAGTCCAGCCATTGCCCCACTCTCGCTCTACCCTCCCACAGTTCCTCATCCTATTCCTCCTATCAATTTTAAAGCTCACCATGGTCCAGTAGCTTCCCACTGAACTAAGACACAGCTCTTAGCTGAGCTGCTCTCAGGGTTCTGGGGGATTTGTCAGTAGAAACCATTTCTGCATCATAGCCTGAGCAGGATAAGCATGTGTGCATGCCCCTAAGCAACACTGAGACCGTGCACCCAGACTCTGCCTCAGAAGTGCCAATAATTTAATGTAGCCCAGGCTAGCCCCTGACTCAAAACCCTCTTTCCTCAGCCTCCTGAAGTTTGGTTTATTAGGCCAGCCTGGGCTATGTAGAAACATTGTTTCAAAAGGAAAGAGAGAGTAAGGGAGGGAGGGAGGGAGGCAGGGAGGGAGGGAGGGAGAAAGGAGGGTGGGCAGGAGAGCACACACACAGCCTTCCCCTCTGTGAACAGGTATTACAATTCCTTCTTTCCTTCTTTCTTTTTTTAAATGTTTTTCTTCTCTAGAAAGTAAGTCCTGCTATATCTGCTTCCTTTCTGCTGTATCATCAGTGACCAGGGATATGTTTTAATAAGTGTTTTTTTATTTAATCGATACCATTAAGTTATATAGTTTTATTATTCATAGCAAATGTTTAGATGAGCTGGACATGGTAGCCTACACCTGTAATCCCAGCACTTAGAAGGCCAAAGCAGGGAAAATTACCATGAGTTGAAGTCCATCTTGGGTTACATAAAGAGATCAGGCCAGTCTAGGCTACTGCGGAGGTTTGAATGTAATTGGCCCTCATAGGCCCATGGGAGTGTCCAGCCTTGTTGGAGTAGGTGTGGTCTTGTTGGAGGAAGTGTGTCACTGTGGGTCTGGGCTTAGAGGTCTCCTTTGCTCAAGCTCCACCCAGTATGAAATCAGTTTCCTCCTTGCTGTCTTGGATAAAGAGGGAGAACTCTTTGTAACTCCACCACCATGTCTGTCACACACTGCCATGTTTCCTATAATGAGGATAATGGACTAAACCCCTTAAACTCTAAGCCAGCTCCAATGAAATGTTTTCTTTAATAAGAGTTGCCATGGTCATGGTGTCTCTTCATAGTCATAGAAACCCTAACTAAGACAGCTACAGAGAGGGTCAGTCTCAAAAGATCTAACCAAACAACCAAATAAATGTTAAGATGAACCAAAAAGGCATTATCACACTCACTTTTGTATAGAATACTGTGAAGAAAATACCCTACCCTGTCTACTGATGATGGAGGGAGAGGCTAAGCTGGGTATAGCATTACCTCCTTATTAGGTCATAATGGATTGTTTCAATGTAACACCATCAGTTGCGTTGTAAGAAAAGACCTTTGCATACAAGGCTTTAATTAGTATTTGTCCTGACCTCACCACTTTAGGACAAAATGTCTATATTAGTGACTATTACCTATCCATAAGTTGCATCCCATTTTTCTTTATTTTTTATAAACATTTGCATTTTTCTTTGTCTCTCTCTCTCACACACACACACACACACACACACACACACACACACCCCAGAGCAGGAGAGGGGTAGAGCCTGGGAGCACTGGAGCTGAGGTTTAGCATTGGGTTACAGGGCTTATTTCCAAAGTGGGGCCCCTAGACTATTAGCAATGACAGAAAATTGTAGATATTCCAGCCCCAGTTCAGATCTACATATAGTTATTAAAGAGATGGGGCCACAACCAGGTTTTAACGAATGCTTTATGCTCTCGCTTGTTTGTGAATTATTGCAATAGAGAGAATGAAGTCGAGTAGTTGGATGCAAGTATGATGAAATGGGAAGAAGGAGGAGGAGGAGGGAGAGGAGGAGGAGGAAGAGGAGCAGGGGGTCTGTTCCCCATATGATAATAGAGAGAAAGTCAAGAAGTCCTGCCAAGCTGCCAAGAGCACATCTCTAGCAAGACCCACAAGCCTTGCTCCAGTGACAATTTCCCATAGGCAGGCATCAGCTTGCCACAAACATTAAACACAAACCCTGAGCTCAACAGACAAGTGTGTGCTTGCCTCACAGGCACCCTCAAGGGACCTGGGCAACAGGCAGAGGTACCGTTGTTCTTGATTGCTCCAAATACAGCTTTATCTGAAAGCTAGACACTGCTCAAGACAGTTCCCCAAGTTTCCCCATCATGGCTGCCTCAAGAATGAACAAAATTATCTGCAGAAGTCAAAGCAAACAGCTGGAGATGGGTCCAGAGATTGAGATCAGCTTCTCTAGAGTCTCCAAATCACCTGCCTAATGTAGGACCACTTCCTTCTCCTCATTCCAAGTCTTCCTTCTTGTAGCATCTCCCACGAGGTTAAAGACTCTACAGAACACAGTCCAAAGCCCTACAAAACCCAGCAGCTTTTAAGCCATTTATGTATCCACCATCATCTTAACAACTGCTTTTTGGTTCTACTTAAGCAGAAACTGACACTTTTTTTTTTTATTAAAGAATGAATAGATGGGGCTAGAGCGATGTCTCAGTCATCCAGACCACTTGTTGCTTTTACAGAAGACCCAAGTTTGATTCCCAGCATCCACATGGTGGTTCACAACCATCTGTACCTCCAGTCTCTGACTTCCTCTCTTGATTGTCACCTACACCAGACATGAATGTAGTGCACATACATACATGCAGGTGAAACATTTAAACACATGAAATAAAATTCTAAAAAATTAAAACTTCATTTGTATATTCTGAGAAATATAACTATACTTGCAAATAGTTTGAAGAGCTACAAAGTCCAGGGCTAACACTGTTTTAAATTTTCATTTTTGTGCATATATGTGGTGTGTGTGTGTGTGTGTGTGTGTGTGTGTGTGGTGTATGTGCATTGGTGGTTTAGATGTGTGTGCATGCAGGAGTCAGAGGAAGAAACTGAGTGTCTGCCTCGATTGCTTTTTTTTTTCTTATGACAGAATTTCTCACTCTAGGGTCTCTGCTCTTCAACATTGGGCTGACAGATTTCTATGCGGGTGCTGGGAATTGCACTTCAGTTCTTTTGATTTCACAGCAAGCTCTTACCAGCTGAGGCCCCAGGGCCACTGTTTTATGAGCAAGGTCTAGCAATTCTCCTAGGAACTGTTGAACATTGGGATGCAGCAGACAGGGCCACCCCCACTGGCGTGTTTCTGACTCCCCCCGAGCTGTGTGCTCAGGTACTATTATCCTTCCCTTATGCACTTGAACTGAGCCTCAGACACACTAAGGAAGAAGCCCAGAGTCGAACACTGAATTTAAACTCTCAATCTAAGGGAACTCTAAATCCAGCCTCTTGGTGGAAGAGCTGTTAATCCAGGAGACCAGCTTCAGGGTGGGAGTGGGGTCATTTGTCTTCCCCAGCTGGTGTGCATGCTGTGACAGGTATTTGGATCATTTCAGCTGCTGAAATGTCTCTTTTCCTTCCAAATGTGGCAGAGAGATTGTCTTCCATATATGTCATACACATTCCTGTTACATACAGTAAAACACGCCAGCTCTTCAAACAGCCTGAATAATGCAAACAGCACACACAGTGGTGTTCTCAAGAACAGATGTGAACTCGTTAAGAGACTTCGTAGAAAAGCAGCAGCAACTGGTGTTATTGAAGCACATGTAAGAATCGCTGTCTTCTAACAAAAATTCTCCTTCAACACTTTTTATTGGAGTGGACCCCTCTTACAAAGATGCCGAGATGGTTTACTGTTGCTCTTCAAGCACATGGAATGTTATACCAAAGGGAAAAGTCAACTCTTCTTTGTCTCGGAACACAAATAAGTAGAAGTGAGCTTGCTGTAAGAAGGCCCACAATAAGCCTGCTTGATAACTAGGAACGAGTTGCCTCTCCTTAAAGGGGACTGGGAAGAGGAACATGAACCCACTGTGGTTCTAAACTTAGGCTGCAGAGCTAGTTTCTGCTTCCAAACCTCATTTCCTCCTCTAAGGATGATATATTTCTCCAGGTCACAGGGAGAGAAAAAAAATGAGTTACTCATTTACTTTGTAAACAAGGACACCGAGGTGCACACTAGCTAAGGAATTTCTCCACAGTCCTAGAATAAGTGAAGGGACCGGAAATGTAGCCCAGACCTGCTGAATACCAACTGGTCTTCCTACATCCTTGGAAAGTCCCTTCTAATCCACATGCTAGTAGTGAAGAAATTGAAGCATGCTTGAGATAAATGGCCTTGTGAATTCATACCATTGGTATGTGACTGAAAGTCACTGTGTGAGACGTTTAAGAAGCTGTACTTTTAAAATGCCTTGACTTTGCTTACAAATGATCACAATGTCACCTGACAGAGATGTCGGGGCTTTGGGGGATGAGATTCTGCTCTTCTTGCCTATGTGCACATTGAAAGCAGCATATACACATGTATGCATGCATATGTGTGTGTGCATATGTATGTGTGTGTGCAGATGCTATTATGCTATGGTGCCCTTGGAAGTCAGGGGACAATCCTTAGGAGCCAGTTCTCTCCTGCCACCTTGTGGGATCCAGGGTCAAATTCAAACCATCAGGCCTGCAAGCAGTCTTTTGGACTCTTCTTTCTATATTAGCTTGATGCAAAATGAACAGAGCTAGTCCCATAAGCTCAGATACTGCCTATGTTGTGACTATGAACTTTATGCCTGGACAGTAGCATTTGTGGTGGTAGGTCAGGCTCAAGAGAGTCCTTTATGGTTTTCGGGTAGCAAGTCAGAGTCAGACTTTGCCCACACATGAACAGCCAGGCAAGTGAGAAGCCCTTGAATGGAAATGGAAAACCTTGAATGGAAAAAGCCCAGTTGCTTAAAAACAAAATCTTTTCAAGGAGTCTTGAGGAAGCACTAACAAGTGCATAGGGCACTCATTAGTCAATAAATTAGCTAATAAATTCTTCAGTGACTACCCAGATATATGAATATTTTTTTACAAGGCATAGAATGTGTAAGGAATTTTAATCCAATTTTAAACCTTTCCACCACCAGCTACTGCACCAAAACCGGCTGGCCTCAGAAGATGAATAGCCCCTGACTTAGCAAAGAGAGAAGGCGACCCCACACCCTGCAACACACCATCGCTCTTTTAAATTCCTGGGCGGACTTCACTTTCGGCCACAGCTGATGAATGAGCTTGGTTAAAAGGCTTGGGACAGGAGATAAAATGACCCTTAAGGTTTTTTTTTTTTTCCTTCTGCCACACCCACTTCTCCTTAGGCAATCAATAAAATCCCACTTCCAAAAGAATGTATCTTAGCCTTTCCTAGATGCCCTGTGCTAGCAAGTATTTAGACCTTCAAAAGTTCTGTTAGTTGATTTCAGATTGGTTACTTAAGAGGCTACAACATCTGGAAGCAGAGTTAGTTAGTGAATGATGGAGGTACAATCAGCTTAAGAGCACCTAAGTCTTCCTGCCTAGGCTGGTGAAGGACAGAATTCCCCAGCGTTTTTCTTCACATGGTATTTGGGAGGTAACAGCGACACTTTGCCACAACTGGAGTCTTCCTCATCTAATTAGCCTCTTACAGCATTATATCGCAGGACTTCTCACAGGCACCCCTCCTAGCCCCACCTTGGGTCTGTGACTGCGGGGGGGGGGGGGGGGACTTACAGTTATCCAGACAAAGGGTTAACGCCGCAGCCTTCCCTGCTCTAGCGCTGTGAACATTCACCACTACTTTCCCCTCTGCAGTCAGCCCTATACTCCAGCTTCTACAAAGCCACCAGCACTTGCAGAAGCATTGTTTCCTCCTGTCCGCTTTAAACTTGCAGTTCATGAGCTTATACAGCTCAAGAGTCTAAACTTACCCCCTCATGGCTTTGCCTAGAATCTGCTCTCACTTTTCCTGTCCTGGAATGCCGAGGGCACGGTGGGGGGGGATCTGTAATCTTACTGCTTCCTCATTGGTGAAGTTAGACGCATCCTGGCTAGCTGCATTACTGCACATGTCTCTGATAACCTTGCTTTTCCTTCACCTCAAACTTCTGCAAGTAACACCCTATCTGCTGACCCTAAAATTCTCTAGCCGTTCATAAAAGCATTCGCAAGTCGCCTTGGGAACAATCCTAAGAGTTGGGTGCAAGTGAGAGGGGAAGGTTGGGGAACTCACCTGCAGAGCGGCAAGGATCAGACACAGGACTGGGCTGCCTGCAAACTTCCCAGGGGCTCTCTGCAGCCCAGTGTCTTGGCCTTAAAGGGGCAGGGCACTTTTCACCATATAAGGAAGGCAGTTTTGCTTGTCTGCTGCTTGGGCAGAGCAGCTGGTCTCTTGGCCTTTGAGGAGGCTTCTGGGGTCATCTGGAGCCTGTCAGTTCCTGAGGCAGGTTAATTGAACCTTGATAAGACACAAGAATAGCGCTTGGCTGAGCATTTTAAAGGCCAGGAACTGGGGCTTATCTTCTTACAAGGGAACTTTCTGGCAACCTGGAAGTTTTCCTGAATGCCAGGAATGTGTTTCTGCTTCTAGATTTCTGGAAATGATTGGCCCTACTCTCCTCCACCAGGAATCAGACAGACAGCCTTCCCCCTGACAAGCAGGCCCAGGCGCTGGAGAGTGCTGAGGCTTGGGACTTTTGTTTACAGCTTATTACTTCTGCACCAGAGGCAGGAGAGGAAGGCAGAGTGAGGTCCAACCACTTTAGGATCAGCGCATGAAAGACACCAGTGGTAGAGAGAAAGGCTGGAAGCCCCAGGTAAGAAAACAAAGCATGTGCCAAAAACAAACAAACAAATAAACACAAAAAAAACCCAACCTTCCCCAAACCCATCAAAAGCAAAAACAAAACAAAAAAAAAACCCAAAACCAACTAACCAACCAACTAAACAAAAACCCAACAACCACCAAAAAAAAAAAAAAAAAAAAAAAAAACCCAAGAGGAATGAAAATGACCCACAAAAGGGACAGAAGCCCTTTCGTGGCATTCAGAATGCCCCTCAAGGTTCTGGACCTGGAACCACTGAGCCTTGGATCCATTTCCAGTTCTAGCATCTCCACTGTTAGAAATGCTTTTCTTCTTCTCCGGTAATAAACCAACTGTGTACGTGTCTGTGCCTAATTTCTACTTCTGGGGCGTAAGAACCTAGAAATCCCACCGAGTACCCACCAACCCCCACAACTACCATAACACATCCTAAAAGTGAATAGTATTTATCTTCCACAACCCCCCCCCCAACAGATAGTTGCACACTGTCCTCCACCAGGGCTGTCAATCACTGCTTCAGCAGCCAGGACCCTGGAGTGTCCCCTCTTGGACTTAGCCTCCAGCTGAAGCTGGCAGCTGCCTTCACCTACCAACAGCGTTGGGGGAATGTGTTTCAGCAAGAGAAAACATTTCCTGCTGCTGATATTTAAATGCAAAGCTGTCCTGTTCGTTTGGGGGTGGATTAAAAGCAATTATAAAAGGCTGGATTCTAAGAAGCAAGTGCAGTTTAATTTAGTCATCACTTGGGTGGTAACATGCTTCTTTTTTTGCAGCCAACTGGCTACGGTCCTTTGAAAATGCTTTTAAGTCTGCCAGGTAGCTCCAGCCAGCACCCACTCTGCACTGCTTAGCTAACTCTTGATGCTGCCTACACTGGTGATCCGGGATTCTCTAAGAACGTAGTTTGCACCTGGTTATATAGTCTCCTGTTACCTTCTTACATGGATTTGTGTTTGTGTGTTTAAGGACAAAGAACACTTTGTTTTCCTCTCTACTCCAGTTACACGTAGCATGGAAGGCATAAGACTGACTTGCAAAACCCTTGTCAAACTAATTCAACCGAGTAGAAACCGGGGTTTCTGTTGGGTGTCCATAGAGTTAGGTGGATAAAGTGGATCTTTGCCAAATTATTGTGGTTGTTGACAAATAGACATGGGTTTCTTTGCTTCATTGTCTCTTTGAGCTCAACTTGGGTTTCTTTTCCATACCATTAAGTTTTCTTCAAGGGTGGAGATCAAAGAGAGTACTTTTTAAAGGTTTCATTCTGCTACCTCTTGGATCCAAGAATATGATCTCAAGGAAATAACTAATCAGAGGCAACACACGGTATGAGGGTGTTCCTTATATTGCCGTTTGTGATGAGGAAAATAAAAAATGACTTAGACTCCAAGGTCATCGTGTAATAACACCTCTCATTTGATGTTTGCTCATTATGTGTCACTCATTACTCCAGGGCCTTCCTAGGGATAGCTCAACCCCTCAGGACAAGCCTCTGAGATGTAATGGCCACCATTTCACTCCCTAGGCCATAAAACGGAGGCAGGAAGATTCAGAAACTGATATTTGGATTGAGGTTTTGTCTTAGTTATGCTTTCTGTTGCTGCAACAAACCACCATGACCAAAGCACACTGGGAAGGGAAAGAACACTTCCACACCATCGTCCATCACTGAAGAAAGTCAGGACAGGAAGTGAAACAGGACAGAACATTGGAGGCCATAGAAGAGTGCTGCTTACTGGCTTGCTCTCTATGGCGTGCTCAGCCTAGGGGTGGCCCTACCCACAAGGGCCTGGGCCCTCCACCACTGATCACTAGTTTAGAAGATGCTTATAGGCTTGCCTACATCTTGATATTGTGGAGGCTTCTTCCTCAGTGGAGGTTTCCTCCTCTTAGATGACCACAGTTGGTGTCAAGTTGACTACAAGTTGACATAAATCTAGCCAAGTATAGGTATATTCTTTCTGTATCGAACATCATAATAGGCACTGGAGATTGACAGATTTCTAATCAGGAAGCACTCTGCCTTCATACAGTGGTTAAAAGTAGCAAGTATACTAGGCATGGTGATCAAGTATCCTAGCATGCTAAAGACTGCGACTGGAAGACAGAATGAATTTGAAGCCAACCTCTGCTATATAGTGAGGCCATCTCAAGAAAACACAAGACAAAAGAAGAACAACCCTCATGACCTAGGAGATAATGCAGTTGGGAGAGTGCTTACCAGGTAAGCATAGCTCCCTGAGTTTAACTTCTTAGCATCTGTGGAAAAAACCGGGATGGTGCTGGAGAGATGATTAGTAGTTAAGATCACTTACCATTCTTGTAGTGGACCCAAGATTTTTTCCCAGCAGCCACCTGGTGGCTCATTACCATCAGTAACTCCAATTACAGGGAATCTAACACCCTCTTCCAATCTTCAAGGACACTAGGCACACATGAGGTGCACATACATACATGCAGGCAAAACATTCACACACACACACACACACACACACACACATCCTGGCACAGTAGCATGTCAGCAATTTCATCGCTGGGGAAGTGATACACTTTTCCAAATATCAATTAAAGTGGATTTTTGTTTGTTTGTTTGTTTGTATTTGAGAGAAGGTCTCTCTATGTAGCCTTGTTATGTAAACCAGACTGGTCTTGAGTTGACAGAGATCTGCCTGCCTCTGCCTCCCTAGAACTAGGATCAAAGGCTGCTCTACAGAGAGAGTTCTAGAATAGGTGGAGCTATACAGAGAATCTCTGTCTCAGAAATACACTCTGTCCCCACCCCCCAGAGAAAAGAAAAGAAAATAAACCAACCACCACCACCAATAGAAAAACCAAAAACCAAAACAAAAACCAACCAACCAAACAAAAGAACCAAACCAAACCAAACCAAACCAAACCTTCTTCTTGCTTTTAGCTCGTGGCCTTGTCTCTGCACTGAATGTGATAGGCTAGGGCTATGCTACAGAGAAACAAGAGTGTCTCTTGGTGGTGCTTGTTATGACTAAGCCATGAAATGCCCTTCACAAGCCCCAGTGTTTTAGCACTTGGTCCCTACCTGGTGGAGTCATTTGGGGTATTTGTGGAACCTTTAGGCATTGGGTTAAGTTGGAAGGGAAAGGAGTCTCTTATTCTAGAGTCTAGTTGAAGTCTTTCCCTGAGTGAAAGCAGATAATTCAAACCAAGCCCAATACAGCAGTAGAGGAGCTAAAGTGGACCAGAGAAGTCCCTCAGGGCTCTCCCCTGGTCAGGTGACTACAGGTCACCAGGGGAATGCTGAGAGCTGGAGAAGTCTTCCACAAGAATGAGCTTCTTAAGTGACTTTCCAATATCAGTCAGTCACCTGATAAGTGGATGTGTTTATTTAATTATATATGTATACACACACACATTACATACACGTATGTGTGTAGTGTGTGTGTGTGTGTGTGTAACAAAGAAAAGTAGGTCATGGAGTTAAAAGAGAGAGGATAGGAGGACAAAATAATGTAATTATATTTAAAGTTAAAAAAAGGGGATGAGATACATTAATATCTGCTTCAAAGGTTGCCCACACAGAGATAATATGCCCTTTTACATAGAGATATTTTTAAATAATAATATTAAAAGAGCAACGGTGTTTAAGACCTGAGATCATATGACATTGGAATGCGACCTTACTCCTTTCCCAAATGTGAGCCTGCAATCTTTTGGGAATCTTGTAAACAAGACCGTAAACTGTGTTTACAGTGAAAGCAGATCAGCTCAGGTACAACCCTCGGGGACCAGAGTTATACTTCTCACTTGTATTCAAAGTACATAAGGAACCACCCTATAATCTCATCTAATTTCCTTAGTAACCCTTGGAGATGTAACTTCAGAAACCAACCAAACTGTGAGTGTTAACTGTGACTCACTTGAAAACACCCATTCTTGGGTGTGTGCTCCCATTTTCCTAAATGCCTCCCTATCAACCTAGCACTTAAATTTATATTAAAATCACTTCTGAATAAACTCCAAATTGCTCCAAACTGTTGTTCTAAAGTTATTTTCTGTGGCAAAGAATCTTGCTTGTGCCAATGGCTCTTGGCACACTGGCCTCTGTTCAGTGTCATGTAATAAATAGCTGACACCAGAGTCTGACTTCCGGGGTGCTTTTCTTGCTATGATGAACCCTCCCTCCCTGAACCATGAATCAATGCATATATTTTACCTGTTAAGCTGCTATGACGGCTAAAGTTGTGTTTTAAGTTTTAATTATTGTTCTTAAGAGATCTATAAAACTACAATGCTTCTAAATTATAAGCCCTACTTGCCTAAGGACAGATAAACCTTTAAACCCCACTTACCCAAGGATAGACTTCCTGGAATGCTGGGCGATTCTTCATGTAAGATAACAAGCCATGTGCTTCTTTCACTTCTGTTTGCAAGGTTGGTTGCCCCAACTGCACAGAAAGTGATCAGGTGTAAGTGGGAGGTAGGTAGGTAGGCAAGGAGTATGTCAGGATGCATGCTTACCACCAATTGGATGACAGCAGGAAGTACATTGCCTTGTGGGTTTAGCCTTTATAAACACCAGACTAAAGCAACTTGTTGCCATTCTCTAGGAATCCCGTGTACCTGACCAGTGTCTACATCCTCACCAGTAGTTAGTAGAATCTTGCTTCAGATTTGGCTAAGAAATTCTGGCAGTGTTCTTATTCTCACCTGGTGGGATTAACATTGCTTCTGTCAGTTACAAGCAAAGAAACCATCACAGGAGATCGACTGTAACATTATTAGGGGTGGCCTTCTGCTAACACCACCACTCAGAGTAATTAGAAGATGGGTGGTGGAAACCAATGAGACTGTAGATAAATGAGTAAACAGATTAAGGTTTTCCTGTTTAAAAGGTAATAATGTTAACTGTAATTTACTTAATAGAAATTGGTTGGCTTAACTTATTTATTATTCTAATATGCTTATTGACTGGGTATGTATCACTGTTAGGTGTTAGAAGTGTTGGGTATATTCCCTGGAAAGCATCTGGCACCCATGGGAGCCAGCCGCAAAGAGAAACTTTGCTGCAGATAGCAGAGCTATGTGCACCGGACTATCCAAGCTGTTTGGAGTCCAGATGGTGACATCATGTGCTGCAGAACTGTGGGGTTTGGTGTTTGCCCTGCTGGATTTTGGTCTTGCTTTGGTCAACTTTTCCTTGCTATGCTCCATTTATCTTCTTTGGAATGTTTAATTCTCTGTCATTGCATTTTGGAAGTATGTGACTCCTTTCTTGTATTGTATTGTATTATATTGTATTGTATTGTATTGTATTTTACAGGAGCTCACAGTTAAGAAGTTGTCTTGAATTGAATGTGGCTATAACTGTGAGAGGCTATTGGGACTTTTCAAGTTGAATTTAATGTACTTTAACTTATGAGATGGCCATAAGCATACAAAGGCCAGGAGTGGGATTTTATAATTTGATATCAACTGTCTTCCACAGACTCATGAGTTTGAATGCTTCGGCCCTAGCTGGCAGTGATGTTTTGGGAGGTTAGATATAGGGCCTAACTTGAATATGTGGGACATTTTAGGAGATGTCTTAGGGAGGCATCTATCCTAATCTCACTTCCGGCATGAAAGCCCTCTCTAATTCCTCTCTCTCTAATTCCTGATCTGAAGGGACATGGGGAAGCCATAGCACATGTTCTCTGTATCATGAAGTCACCGTGTCTTCCCCACCACAATGGGATGTACTCCATCCGACTGTGAGGCACATAAATCCTTTCCTATTTAAGTTGCTTCTGCTAGGTATATTGTTACAGTCATGCGAAAATTAACCAGAATAATCATAGCATAGTTTGTTATATACACACCAAAAAAATAAAACAATAAGTATAATAAGAATAAAGGAAGCATCAGTGTGAGTCAGGTACAAATAAATCTTTTGATGGATACATAACTTTTAGATCTTGTGGTAAGATGAATTTGTAACATATTTTATGTATGAATTTATTTATTCATTTTTTTAAAAAACAAGATCTCACTATGTAGCTCTGGGTCTTCTGGAACTTACTCAGTCTTCCATACTGGCCTTGAACTCACAGATACCCACTTCTCTCTGCCTCCTAAGTACTGGGATTAAAGGAGTAATGTGTATTGTTGTTTTATGTTTATACTTAATATTATGCTAAAGGATATCATAGTAGTTTGGCCTTAATGCACATTTACACTTTTTGTTTTTAACTAAAAAAAGGATTTTGGAAGGCCAGCTGCTGTTTCTTTTGGTAGCTTTTAATTTCTTTGGTTCAGAGTTTGACTTATTTTTGATAACTGGGTCAGATGGAGCTATCAATGCAATGTTAACCTAAGCTCCTTCTCCTGTTTCTAGAACCTTGTCAGTTGCCACTTCCTTTAGACCAAAGCAAAACAAAACCAAAACCAAAACAAACAAACAAAAAACAAACAAACAAACAAAAAACAAAAATGCAAAATTAGCAATCTCAAACTCTGGCCAAGAAACACCTACTAAATAGTTACCAATATCATTTGACCTTTTTTTTTTCTTCAAGCAATTTTGGAAGCTTCAGTTGTATTTCTGTAAAGGTTTGCACCTGGGCAGTGGCACAGGGCTTTTATGAGGAGTGCTATTAACAGGACTTTCTGGAGCTGAGCAGAGAGAGGCTACAGGGAGCCCTGTTTTATAGTACAGTAAGGTTAGCCATTTACTGTCCCCATAAGCTATTTCACTTGCAATAAAGGTCAATGGGCCTTTTTAGGGAGGGGAGCTAGACCCCTGTCTCAAACTGCCATCTGCAGCAGTCTGGAAAGAGATAGGTTGTTTATTTACCAGGGAGAGAGGTTTCCTCTGAGCAGCTGATGGCAAAGGTTATCAGAATTCACTGACTTCAGTGCACAATCCCTAAGTCTTACAGCAGCTTGACCTTGGCTGCCAAGCTAAGAAGGCACAGCAAACGATAGATCTGGTTGTTATCTTGATATGTGAACTCTGCCCAGAAAGGTAACATTTCTGTACCTGGAACTCTCTCTGCCTAGATTTTTCAGAAAGCTGATGTTCCAAATGCCCGTGCCTTGAAGACAATGGAGAAGCACCATACAGCACAGGTGAGTGGCTCCATTCACAATTACTTTCTCCTTCTGCTGGAATTAGGGGACCCCACCATGATTTCCAGCTTATTTGGCAGAGGGAACTGAACCCAAGGCCTCAGGATGCCAGCTGAGTTGTATTTCCAGTCTGTTAGCTTTTTTAAAAAAAGTTTTACTTTATTTTTAATTATGTGCTTATGTGGTTATGTGCACGTAAGTGAAGGTGCCAGTGGAAGCCTGGGGCAGCAGATACCCCTGGAGCTGTAATTGCAGGCAGCCATAAACCACCTGACATAGATGCTTGGAACTGAGTTTGGGTCTTCTCTGAGTAGTGTATGCTTTTAACCACTGAGCCATCTCTTTGGCCCTCTTCCACCCTTTGATTATTTAAGAATGAGATAATACTGAGTGGGCACTTGTCTAAACTACGTACTGTGAGGAGCGGGTGTGGCAGCAGTCCCAAGAAGGCGCCAGGGACTGCAGCTAAGTCTTATGACTTGCACCTGACTTCCTCATACACCTGAATATAAGCCACAACCATCATGAGAGCTGCGCAGGTGCACCAGGATACTGGCAAATCCATTTTGGTGGAGATATGCCCCTGCTGCCCTGATTAGCTGAAGCTGTGTACCTGGTGAGGTGACGTGGCCTGCTGTGAGTGGATGAGGGCTGAGAGTATATAAGAGTGAGAGGCCCGGGTTAGTTAAAGGATTATTATTCGAGAGAGGATTATTATTCGAGAGAGGATTATTATTAGTGGGAGATATAGATGAAGAGAAAGAAGAGAGATGAAGACTGAAGTTTGCTGAATAAACTGCTGTTAGAAGGACTGGTGGTCGTGTTGTTCTTGCTGGTCGAGAGCGGACGCGACAACGTACTACTACTACTACTACTACTACTACTACTACTACTAAATAAAAACTGAACAATAGCAGCTTCTATATGCCTGCAATGGTGCGCTGGCAATTGTAAGGCAGGCCTCATCATCCTGACTAGTGTACCACTGCTGATCAAAGCTGGGTGGGAATTTTATAACATTTGGTAAGTATATTAGGAATAAATAATTTAAAATAAAAAAAAATGTACTCAATGGAAACAGCAATCTTGTTCATGGCAATAGGGATGAAGGCAGTTCCTGTCATGTCACTGGGCTCTCACACAGTTACATGCGTGAAATGACCTATAATAACACTTGACAATAATCTATCAACTGCCATCTGAATTCAATCCCATTTCAATTTTATTGAAGGCAAAGATTTAGCAACCACTTGACTTGCACAGGAATGTGGTACCTGGACATCAAGGTCATTCATTTTGTTGCTATCCTTTCCAACCTTTAAATTAATATTATTTCAGATTATCTTTACTTTTATTTCCGGCTTGGGTCTCAGGGTACTTTGTGCACCAGTACAGATTACCACCACAAGATGCTGGAAGAACTCTGTTGGGAAAGGATGCTGGGATGGGGTTTCTCAGATAGAACATTTCATATGAGATATGGACTTTAACTTATTTAAAACTCTATATGTTTATGGATCTTTGAAAGTTCCTACTAATGAATGCCCAGACTAATTATACCCCCAATGAGGACACTGCTCTAGGGAAGAGGGATTCAAGAGTCAGGAGGTGGAGCCATTGGGTTAGGAGCTCCTCCTAAGGCTGGGCTGGCTTCCTTTCCTGGCTCCTATCTATTTCCCCTCACACATCCACTTTTCTCTCTCTTGCTCCTTGGATGCCAATAACTGAGACAATGACAATGAAAACTGGAAGCAGGATGGGTTGTAGCCTTGGAGAAGAGCTCCCAACGAATTCCTAACTCAGTCCTCTTCGGATTCTAGACTTTTCCTGACACTCTAGGCCTTAAACCTTTCCAGAAATTCTTGGACTATCTTTTCCTGTCCTTACTTCTGCCTCTCACTAGCTCACAGAAAAAAAGGCTCACGGGTCAAGATTTGGAATACATAAGAAGTCATTTTACTTATTTCTCTCTCTCTCTCTCTTTCTCTCTCCTCTCTCTCTAATTAACTTTACATCTTGATCACAGCCCCCTGCCTCCTCTCTTTCTCAGCCTACTCTTATAAATCCTTCCCTCCATTGCCCCCTCCTTTCTCCTTAGAGAAGGGGAGCCCCCCACCCCCAGGTATCACCCCACCCTGGGGCATCTAGTCCCAGCAGGACTAGGCACATCCTCTCCCACTGAGGTGCACCCAGGTGGTCCAGGTAGGGGGAAGAGGATCCAACCTCAGGGAACAGAGACCAAGACAGCCTCTATTCCACTTGTTAGAGGAATCGCATGAAGACCAAGCTGTACATTTGCTACAACTGTGTCTAGGTCTAGCTCCTGCATGCTCCCTGGGGCTCCGTGAGCCCCCATGGTCCTAGGTTAGTTGACTCTGTGGGCCTTCTTGTGTTGTCTAGTCAACCAGTGACTGCCCCAACTTAAGACCCAACCCATGTGAGATAGCCAACCCCTGACACTATTAATGATACTCTGCTATGCTTAAAGACAGGAACCCGGCATAAGTGTCTCCTGAGAGGCTACATCTTGTAGCAGAAAGAGGCAGATGCAGAGACCCACAGTCAAACATCAGGAAGAGCCTGGGGAAATCTTGTGGAATAGTGAGGTATAAAAGTGAGCAAGTCAGAGAGGTCAAGGAGCCACTTTAAATCAATGAGAAAACTATGCTGACTCCACCACAAAGACCTGGGCCAATGATATAAACAGGCAGTTCCCAAAAGAAGAGTTTCCAATAGGTCAATCCCATAGAAAATGTCAAAAATCACTCTGAGATCATGGAGATGTCATTTAAGATAAATAACATTTGGGAAAGCAAATTAGAAAAATCACCATTTAGTGGTGGTTGGCTGGAGGATAAAGGGTTCAGTGAATATAAGGAGAGATTAGACAACACACATAAGCGTCTTAGGGCATGCAGACTTGAGCTGGCAACCCCACACTGCAGAAACCTTCAGATGAAGAAAACACAGTGTGCAAGGAAGACACAGCCTCAGACCTCATCACAGTGTGAGCTTCAGTCCAGGTTCAAGTACATTTGAAATGCCTCCTTCCTAGTCTATTGTACTGGTTCTCTTGGCTTCGATTTTTGTTTGTTTGTTTGTTTGTTTGTTTGTTTGTTTCTATGTGTGTCGTCCTGGCTGTCCTGGAATACACTCTGTAGACCAGGCTAACCTTGAACTCAGAAATCCACCTGCCTCTGCCTCCCAAGTGCTGGGATTAAAGGCGTGCGCCACCACGCCCAGCTTGGCTTCGATTCTTAATCAGTTTAAACGAGTGGCTCATGTGCCAGTAGGCTGACTGACTTCACCCAATTAGCTCTTTGTTTATCTGAGAGGAGAAATGTGGTGTGATGGATATGATTCATATTTTAGGGTTCACATGTGAAACTAGGGGTAATTTTTCTGCAAAAGACAGGGTTCAAGATAGGCCTAGCATATCTACAGTGGAGAAGAATGGAACTGAATTAAAAGTCCAGTCTGGGACATGAAATAAACTCTCACACCATGCAATGAGATGGTATATATTTCATCCATCCGTCCGTCCGTCCGTCCGTCCATCCATCCATCCATCCATCCATCCATCCATCCATCCATTGATTTGTTGGTTTGTTTATATCTGGAGACAGTCTTACTATGTAGCTTTGGCTGTCTTGGAAGTTGCTATGACTTCCAGTTGCTGGCATTAAAAATATGCAACACAATGAGGACCTAAAATGTTCTTGAAGAAGACAAATGATGTGGAAATAGGTTCATGTTGAGGAGAGAGAATTGCAAAAGAGACTATGCAATTTACTTTCACATTTTTAACATGCTCACAAAGAAAGAAATGTTACATAGAACATAGTGGTAGGGATAGTCGGGTGAAGGAATAATTGGTTATTTTAATTGTCTAGTCCTTCTGAAATTGTTTCTTTCTAAATGAATTACAATGAACATTTGAAAGCATTTAACAAGAAAAAAGACTCCCAAGATTCAGGACTTGTTTGGCTTTAAGATTAAAGGATATAAAAGTCGAGCCTAATTCTTGGCGGTGGGATGTTGGCCTGGGACTCAGGGAAGAAGTTCTGTGCACTTGCCCAGTCCCTGAGCAGAGAGCAAGCACAGTGCACGCTTGCCATGATGATAAGAGAAATAAGTGATGTAAGCAGGGGAGAAGGACATAGCCACCCATCTCTTCTTTAGCTCTCCACTTTTCTCTGAGAATGTTCAAGCCTCGGCTGTATTTAATGAATCTGTGTGGCCTAGGGAAGAGAGTATGGGATTCAGCCATGTAGAACCCATGGTTTTCTAGTTTTCTTAATGAAGCCATAAGCCACTGGAGCTACAGTAAGATAGAGATAATAACAGGTTATTTGTTTCTTCATATGGTTGTATGATTTGCAAACATGCACACTGTATGAATCTCCCCCCATTTATCTATCAATCTACAAAAATTTATATGTTATAAATGCCAGAAGTATGTATGTGTATATGCATATATATACATAGATACATGTGTGCATATATACACATATACATATATACATGTATATAAAGACATGCACATACGTGTTTGCATATATAAATACACACACATATGTGTATACATATATAAATACACGTGCATGTGCTTGGCCCATAGTGAATAGCATTGTTGGGAGGGGTGGGTGGCCTTGTTGGAGGAGGTGTGTCACTGTGTGGGTGGGATTTGAGACCCTCCTCCTAGATGCTTGGAAGGCAGTCTTTTCCTGGTTCCCCTTGGAACAAGATGTAGAACTCTCAGCTCCTTCTCTAGCTACCATGCTTCCTACCTTGATTATAACGGACTAAACCGCTGAACTTTTAAGCCAGCCCCAATTAAATGTTGTCTTTTGTAAGGGATGCTTTGGTCATGGTTTCTCTTCACAGCAATGGAAACCCTAAGACAAAGCCTAAACCCTTGATTTGGCCTTGGCTCAATCTCAATGAAATTGAAGATCACTGGACTTCTTGGGAAAGTCTGGGAGTCTGGATGACCTGAGAGCTTTGAGAAGTGTTCACCATGAGTCTTCTCCACAGGTAAGGAAGAAAAGATTAAAGAATATGGATTTCTGGTGAGAACAGGAGCCCCATAAACAAGAAATGTTCCTGAGAGACAAGCCATGGAAACAAAGGTCTTATTTACATTCAAACAATTGCTACAGCATTTTGGAATATAATAAATCATATCTCTTTTTTAAATGTTCACTGAGACATCTTTAAGATATTAAAATTTAAACAATAAATGTGGACATTAAGACCAAAGTCTGTGATTGCCTCCAAAGTCATAAACTATATTATGCAGGAAATTGTATTTGCTTTCTTGACTATACAAAACTGTATTTGGGGCTGGAGAGATGGTTGAGTGTTTAGGAGCACTGGCTGCTCTTCCACAGGACCTGGGATTAATTCCCAGCACCCACAGGACAGCTCTCAACTGTCTGTAACTCTTGTTCCAAGGGATCTGACATTCTCACTCAGACATGCATGTAGGCAAAATACTGATGTACATAAAATAAAAATAAATACATTTTAAAAAGTAATCATATTTGTTTCTCTGCATTCTGGAGGGTTAACCTACCCCATGGTTGTTGCTCTGCCCATCTACCTCAAATGTTCTCACAATGGTATTGTACCCAACACTATTGCCTTTGAATATAGTTTTTAGTGCTTTGATCATGGTATGGGACTATGCAAAAGACTATTTATTTACATGGTCAGGGTATGTGGGATTGAGAGTATTCTAGCTTCTTGTCCTGAAGTCACTTTGTCAGTTACTGCTGGTTTTTTTGTTTATTTGTTTGTTTGTTTTTTGAGAAAGGGTTTCTCTGTATAGCCCTGGCTGTCCTGGAACTCACTTTATAGACCAGGTTGGCCTCGAACTCAGAAATCCACTTGCTTCTGCCTCCTGAGTGCTGGGATTAAAGGTGTACGCCACCACTCACGGGCCTCTGCTATATTTTCTTAACTTCCACATTTATGGCTGCCCCACAACTATCTTTTCATTGGAATGTATTACTAGCGCTATGATTTGACCATGCCCACTCCAAAACTCATGCTAAAACTTAATCCCCATTATGAGATACTAAAAGAGAGGATCAGAAGGAACCTCGGAGGGATGATAAGAGCTCCGCTCTTAGCCGATTAATGGATTAATAGGTCAATAGGTTTTTTCCAAAGAGAGTCTTATAAAAACATTAGTGAGCCTAGGTCACTCACAAACTTCTTCCACGCCCCCTCAAGACTCTGCCAACAAGAAAACCATTACCAGATGTGGCCTCTTGACCCTGGACCAGAACTGTGAGGCAAAAATCATCTATTCTCTGTAGGTTACCCAATCAGCAAGTTACACTGTGTTATTAGGAACAGAAATGGACTAGGACAGCATCATTAAACTTTTCAAATGATTTTTGTGTAAAGACACAGACTAGTGGATAAAAAGGTTGACTGTCCTGTCTATATTCTATCTACTGCCGTGATTCCAGGTAACAGCTGCTTAAAATTGTTGGTTCTGAGATAGACATCCAGCTATGACTTAAGTCATCTTTGATCAGTCAGTCATTGGCACTGAAGTGAAATTTATTAGGTGGTGCTTTCTGTGTCTTGCCACATCAGTTGACAAGGTTGTGACTTGTCAGGGATGTACTGGGAATTTTTATAGCAACATCTCTGCCACCAGCTTTATGGGGCCAGGAGTTGGGCATGGGGGGGGGGGGCGGAGTCGGTGGCATCTTTTACCTGTTGCTCTTGCTATGTTGGTGGCTAGTGTGGGTGTAATGGGGTACAGCTCTGGAGTCGACAGAATTGGCAGCAACGTTTCCTAACTTTCTCCGGAGTTCCTTCTGACTTGTTGTGGGGTGGGCTTGCGGGGGTGGGGTGGGGGGGTGGGGTTGGGGTGGGGTTGGGGTGGTGGGGTTGGGGGGGGTCCTTCTGATTTCCCATCAGCCCTGCTGAGGTGCACTCTGTGCTTCCTCAGCTGGCGGCTCCTCCTTGCTCTTCTGGCAGCCCAGCCTCAGCTTGTTTTAATCACCTCATTTCCCGTGCTGAAGAGCTTTGCCCTTTGTGCTTAAAATAGAGCGATTCCTGTCCTCTGTAACAGAACCATCATCCACAGGACAGAGAAGAGAGCTGGCAACATCTGGTCCCTGCTTTGGTCATGAAGATAGTGACTTGGGAGGAGCAGGAGGCTCTTGGGTGGTACAGTTTTTCCTGTACCTTTCTGTGCTCCCAAAATAGAGGCTATTTGTCAGCTGCCACTTTGCTCGCGGTACTTCAAGTGTTTGTTTTGACAGACATCTGACTTCTTTTAATTATTTTGCCTTCATGCCCTATATTGAGTTGAGTTCCCACAGGTTCTAATTCAATCTTGGTTGAAAATAAATCTTATTTACAGTTTTATTTTGTTTAGGTTTCCAGGGCTGGAGAGACAGCTCAGTAGTTAAGAACACTGACTGCTGAGTTCAGTTCCCAGCCCCCATTGCTGACAATCTCTTGCAACTCCAGCTCCAAGGGTTTCTGAAGTTATGTGCTCCACAGGTACCGGCACTCATGTGACACACATAGACATAGTTTCTCTCTCTCTCTCTCTTTCTCTCTCTCTCATAAAAATAAATACATCTGAAAAATTATTTTTGACTCATTGAAAAAGTAATTCTTCTAGCTCAAGCATACTCCAAAAAGTCTCAACTCGGTGACCAGAAAGCTGTACACCTAAGTGGGCTTGGTCGCGTCTCTGTTGTTTCTATCAAAATATGAAATTAGCTTTGCTAGCTCTAGGGATGCTGCTGGGTAACCTGTCATGCCACTCTGTGAGGACACAACAAGGAGCTCACTTCATGTTAAGCTTTGTCTTCGACATCTGCCCCCCCTCTGCACTTTGCCTTTATGTTTTACTGTTAGAATGGACAGACCAGGGCATTGGCAGACTTCATGCCTGTCAAAGGTGTCAACCTTCCTTTCTTTATATCCTACTCTGATTTCTTCTCACTTGGATCTACTCGCACACTCATACGTTTCTAGGAAATTTTGTTGCACTTCTATTTAGCAGATTTTTTTTTGTTTTCATTTTTTTCCTTTCTTTTTATTTCATGCACATTGGAGTTTTGTCTGCATATATGTCTGTGTGAGGGTGTTAGATCCCCTGGAAATGGCATTACACACAGGTTTGAGCGATCATGTGGGTCCTGAGAATTGAACCCAGGTCCTCTGGAAGAGCCACCAATGCTCTGGACTACTAAGCCATCTCTCCAGTCCAGAAATTTTGTTGTTATTGTTTAGTCTTGTAGTTTCTCATTTTCATATTTAAGTCTTTAACTAGTAGTGAGTTTCTTTTTAAAAATGGAAATCAATTTCTATTTTATTGTTTTCCAGACAGGATCTCAGGTGGTTTAGGCTGGCCTCAAACTCTATATGTAGCCAAGGATGGTCTTGAACTCCTTATCCTTCTGCCTTCAGCTCCCAAATGATGGCATTGCAGACATGCTCAGTCCATTCTAAATTTGTGCAGGGCTGGGGATCGAACACAGATTCACGCTAGGACAGTATTCCACTGTTGAACTGTTTCTCCCCTCTGCCTTTTCTTCTTCTCACCCTCTACCTCTCTCTTTCTTTCTTCATTTATTTGCAATGCTTGAGATAGGACCCATGGCCTTGTGTACTCCTGACAAACATTCTATACTGGGCTATAGCCCAAGCCCTGATTTTTTATTTTTAATTGACAAAAATGATGATTGTGCATATTTATGGGGTATAACATTTCAATATATTTAAATTGTAGAGTAAGAAAATTAGGCTAACTTACTACTTCTCCTTTGTAGTTAGAACATTTAAAATCCACTCTTTTAGTAATTTTTGAAATAAACATCATTATTAACTATGGTCTCCTTGCTCTGTAGTATATCATCAGATCTTATTCCTTCTGTTTTGGCATTTTATAATATTTGACCAACTTTTATCTTTCTTTACTAATGTCCCTTTACCCCATTCTGGTGACAAAAGTTCTATTCTCTATATTTCTATGGCCTCAAATAGATTCTATACTTGCCTTTTAGTAAGAGCCAATTGTACCTAGTGTAATTGTTGAAGCCCACTTCCGCAGCATAGCTGTAGCCATTCTGTTCCATGCCTTCCAGTCATTTCATATTGTTAATCACACACACACACACACACACACACACACACACACACACACACACTCTCTTGACTCAGAACACTGTTTTTTTTTTTTTTTTTTTTTTTTTTAAAGATTTATTTATTTATTATATGTAAGTACACTGTTGCTGTCTTCAGACACACCAGAAGAGGGCGTCAGATCTCGTTACGGATGGTTGTGAGCCACCATGTGGTTGCTGGGATTTGAACTCCAGACCTTTGGAAGAGCAGTCGGGTGCTCTTACCCACTGAGCCATCTCACCAGCCCCCTGACTCAGAACACTGTTATGCTGGCGACATACCATTTTGTTCTGTATGTTCTGAGGTTTGTTAGTCTTAAGAAATTCTACAACCATAAGCTCCACTTAGGACCAGTCAGAACTGAGTTCAGTTTGAATGTATGATTAAACTACTAAAATAACTTGGAAAAAGGCCAACCACCATGCAGGCCTCCCTGCACCCACTTATGAGTTAATTGTGGGGTTTTGCCCATATACACTGACCCTCAAAACATTTATAGTCATGGCTTTCAGCTTCCGAGTCTGCTCTATGGCCCTGATCTATTAACCTTGGGGTGTGTGTTCAATAAACCAAACCTGTTTAACTGAGATCTGGGTCTGAGCGGTTTGTGCGATGATTCCCAGGCATCAGCAATAATGTCTTCTGCACTCAAATATTCTGGGGCAAATAACAGGTAGAAATTGAATACTACTCCAGCATTTATCTATACCAAACTTTAAAATACCCACTTACTTATTGATGGCCACTTAGGTCAGTTTCATATTTCGGGCAGTCTAAATAGTTCTGCAATGACCATGGGAGCACACACCTCCTGTCAGATACTGACTTTATACCCTTTGGATATAAACCAAGAAGTAGAATTGCCAGATTGTAGAGTAGTTCTATTTTCGGTTTTCTCATGGAGCTGCCATATTGTTTTCCTAAATGGCTGTACTAATTTACATTGCTTCCATCACCGTGCAAGGACTCCCTTTTCTTTACATCTTTGCCAAGTCTAGTTTTTCCTTTTTTCTTTTTGGTAAGCCTTTCTAACAGGTGTGAAATAATTATTGGATGGCACACCTGCTCTATTCGTATTTAATCTTCTTGTAACAAGACAGGTAGTGAGTAAGCGTTTATGTCAGCTGCCCCAATTCCTACTGCAGCATTAGGTTATGTTGGAGGCGTATTTGTCTTTAGCCTCTCAGTAGATCAAGGTTGTTCCTAGTTGTGTTTGAAATTTTCAGTCTAACAATACTCTGAAATGCTAATAATGTGGTTCCTAAACAAGACCTATATAATGACAATACCAGTTTATTTTCAACATCAGTATGAGAAATCTCACAAGACCTTGTCCCTCTATGAAATCCCTGGCTGATGAGAAAGTCAACGTTCTCTAAGAAGGAGGCCTAAGAGGTTATCTAATGTCTAAAGGTCATCTCTAAACACATACACATAAACACCAAATAAACTCAGCAAGATGCATGTTTGCATTTATATGTAACAATAATAATTAACAAAGAGGTCATACAGCTGAGGGGTGGGGGGTCAGGGATAGGGGGATGTTCGGGGAGGGGTAGCGTGGCAACATAAATATAGCATTCATGTATGAAATGCTCAAAAGAGGGGAGGGATGCAAAAAGGGAGAGATAGTTCAGTGGTTAAGATCACTGGCTGCTCTTCCAGAGGTCCTGAGTTCAATTTCCAGCAACTACATCATGGCTCAAAACCATTTGTGATGGGATCTGATGTGCTCTTCTGGGCTGCAAGCATATATGCAGACACTATCCTCTCTATATAATAAGTAAATAAATCTTAAAACCAAACAAACAATCAAACAAACAAACAAAAAACAACAAAAGAATTAAAAAATGGCTGCCCTTAATCCCATTCCAGCACCTGGGAAGCAAAGGCAGGTGGATCTCTGTGAATTTAAGGCTAGCCTCTATAGAGTAAGTTCTAGGATAGCCAGGGATACATAGAGAAACCCTGTCTCAAAAAAACCCAACAAAACAAAACCAAAAAAACCCAACAATCAACTAATCAACCAACCAACCAACCAACCAACCAACCAAAAAGATGTGGCAAAACTCAAGTGTAAGCTACACTCAGCAAAACTAATTTATTTCATGATTACTATTGAATTAAGATTTCAGATTTCTGTCTGAATAAATGAAAACCACCGAGTTTTAAGGGGTAAATTACAGTTCTTGGGAAAGACATCCAGCATTTTATCTTTGCTAAGCTGTTTTTCCTTTCTTAAACATTTTATTTTGATATTATTCACACAGTTTAAAGAATAATGGCAGGGGTGGGCATGGCTGGAGAGATAGCTCAGTGGTTAAGAGCACTGACTGCTCTTCCAGAGGTCCTGAGTTCTATTCCCAGCAACCGTAGGGTGGCTCACAACTATCTGTAATGGGATCTAATGCACTCTTCTGGTGTACAGCTACAGTGTACAGATACATACATACATACATACATACATACATACATACATACATAAAATAATATGAGGGATCTTGAATTATTTGCCCAGTACATGCAAAACTAGTACTTAAGTGCTATAGCACATACATTAGTTACTTCCCTTGTGATGAAGGAAGGAAGAGCTTGCTTTTGCTCATGGTTATGTATACAGTCCATTATGGCAGCAGGAGCATGATGTAGCTGGTCACATTGCACCCACAGTTAGGAAACAGAAACAGGAAGTAGAGCCAGGCTGTATGACCTCAAGGTCCATCTCCAATGACTCACTTCCTACAGCAAGTTCTATCTCATAAAGGTTCTACAACCTTCCAAAACCACGACATCAGCTGAGGGCCCAGAGTTCAAACACTTGAGCCTGTGGGGAAGTTTTTACAGCTAAGCACAGCAGTATAGTACTGGACTTCGCATTTCAGCATTGCTACAGGCAAGAATAAGATGATTTCTTCCTTGATTCCTTTACTATCCCTTCTGTTACCTGTGATGCTCACTTCCTTCCCTTGCCCCCTTGAAAATGGCTTTAACACCCTGCCCTTTTTTTCATTTTAAGAGTGAACTAAATCTTTTGGATAGCAGTAATGACCCTCACAGGTGACTACGGTGTATCTGCCACCACTCTCTTCCCACTCTAACCCATCATCTCCTTTTCAGCTCCTGTGCCCAGGAGGCTGTCCTCAGGAGAGCATGATACTGATACTCGGGCTTCCTTCTTTGCTGGATTCCAACTGGGCTCAGCTTTAGAGACACAAGCCAAAGAAGAAAGGGAAGTGGAGAAGAATATTTGATAAATTTTTTTCTCCTGTGCATTTCCTTGACATAGTTCCTCGTCATGGCTCTAATGTTAGCAAGCTTAGCTAGATCAATATTTTTTACTAGTTGGAGTCTACTTCTTATGCTTCATACTGTTTAGGCTCTAGAAAGTTGGTTCATTTCCTTTCAGCCTTAGGGATGATGACAGCTCCCTGGTCTTGCTTATTCATGGGTATTTCACCCTTTTCTTGTGTCATAGCTCTGTTAATGTTAAGAGGTTCATGAAAGCTCCATCAATCAAACAATTTGCATATCCATCTTTCTTTGTTAATGTCTCATTGATGGAGTAAGTTTATGAGCTGATTTGACAATAGTCTCCCTATGCTCCTGGTTTGAAGCTTTTCAAAGGCCTAAACTTTAAGCTTTTATTTGCTTTCCATCACCAATTTAATTGTGTTCATCCTATCCAAATTTTTTTCTTCATCTTCTCTTCGTTACCACTAGCAAAATTCCAAATGCTTCATCTTAAAGATTTGAGATGTGCACCAGGAAGATTTCCAATGTAATCTTTTATTTAGGAATATTCTTTCTCTATTCCCAAAAGAAAAGGATCAAGTTTTATCTGAAGATCCATCCTGTGTGTAAGATGCATATTTGTTTTTCTTTATCACCAACACTTGGAATGAGTGCATAGCTTATTTTTTAAAATTATTTTCAGGTGATTTTTTTCTTTGTGCTTTCATCTCTTCCTGTAGAAGATGTACAAAGCCTTTGTGTCCTCTGAGTCTATCTTGGTAGACCCAGATCATACCCACTTTGGGTATGGTAGTGCTCTAGCCTGAGCCATCAAGGGTACTAGCATTGTATTCTGGAAGATAAGAGAGCAACTTTTAGAAGAAGAAGGGATGAGAAGTAAGACAATGGGTGTAGGAAAAGGAGGAAGAGAAGGAGTAGGAAAAGGAAAAAGATGGGGGAGAGAGAAATATTAGAGAGGATAGGATGTCCTAGATAAAGAACACAAGACTCTGCCTAACTGATTCCTTACCATCAATAGCAAAACTAATTGGACAATGAATTTATCAGTAGTGACTTTGGAAGACAGAAGATTGAAGAGGATGCAGGAATCCAATATTAATTAAGATTGGATTTCCTGATAGAGGATAATTCTTTGATCCAGGAAAAAAATTTGATTTGTGTAAAAGTAAGATTTAATTAGATTTAAATAAAAATGAAGAGTCATGAAATTTCACACCAAGTTTGTGCTCCCTCTGTTAGTAGCTTAGTGTGCCACCCTCATTGCTGGCATATTCAAACCCAAGGGACTTCTGTCTCCTATACTCTATTTCAATGTCATGTCCTGTCCATTTATGGATTAGAGCTAAAGCTTAATAAACAGTCTATATTTGGCTTAGAGTAATCGCTTTATATCCATGACCTCATTTACCTTATTCAACAATCAGTGATATTTTCTTGATTTTACAGAGAAAAATCCTTAGGCTTACTGAGCTTATAATTTCTCTAAAGATATACATATAATAAAAGAATATATAAAATTCTACCCTTTTAAAGGTTGTGACATACTGTCTTACACCGAGCTATATTATTTTTAACCTGGAAATGGAAAGGGGGAAAGGCACCTGCCAACGACCTTGACCGTTTTCTTTTTTCTCCTGGGTTATCCTTTAAATATTTCCTATCTTTGATCAAGAGATAAATATCCCGAGGGAACCAATGTGGTGGTTTGACTCTGAATGGCCCCCACAGGCTCACATACTTGAATGCTAAGTCACTAGGGAATGGAACAATTTAAAGGGTTATAAGGACCAGAGGATGTGACTTTGTTGGAGAAGGTGTGTCACTGAGGGTGACTTTGAGGTTTCAAAAGCCCAGGCCAAGCCCAGTCTCTCTCCCTTCTTACAGATCAGATTATAGCTCTTAGCTACTGCTCCAGTGCTAGCATGCATGATGCCATGCTTCCCACCATGTTGACAATGGACTAAGTTTCTGAAACTGTAAAAAAACTACCAATTAAATATTTTCCTTTTTTTTTTTTAAATAAGAATTGCCTCTTTATAGCAATAGAACAGAGACTAAGATGGCCACATTCAGATAGTCTCCCATTAAAGCTATCATAGAGTGTGGGCGGATCTTTTCTGTTGTTTATTTCCTTGAAGTGAGGTCTCACTCTGTAACTAGGATGAACTGGCATTCACTGTGTATACTGGGCTAGTCTTAACCTTGCAGCAATCCTCCTGCCTCATCTTAGAAATTCTCGGATTACAAGTGTAATGAGGCACCATGTCTGCCTTATGTTCTTTATGGAACACTTATCTTTGCCAAAATTTGTACTTGCTTATTATATAATTCTTTGGCTAGACTCGGTCTTCATTCCTCTAGACTATAAGCTTATGGTAGAGGCTATGCTTCGTTTTGCTCCATTACAAGGGCTGACCCATAATGAAAGCTTACCAATGACTGGTCAATTGAATGATTTCGTTATCTTTATTGCATAGAATTAAAGACTCTCACAGTCAGAAGCCACTCCATTCATCAGAGATTCTCAGTCATTATAACTAGCTGGTTAACCATATTATGTTGAACATTGTCTTTGGACCAGAGACTGCTCAGGCCAGTATTTCTAGGGAGAAATAATTTATGGAGCTCCAGTGTTCTCCCTTCTTTACTTCCCATCAAAGTTTTCCTTACATTTTTTCTTCATCTCTTAGTACCTTGTATCTTAGACTGTCCACATGTGATCATCTTGTCTACATTCTCTGAACATGTGCTTCTAATATTCAGATCTTACAGAGAACATTTGGACTTTGATATGTTCTTCCCATATTTATTATATTTTGCACAGAGATACTATTAATTTCTGATTACTGATCCATATTGAGCTTTTATACAATCTAACTTCCATTTAAGATGAATAATGTGGATTATTTGATCATGACTCAATGTTTTATATACTGGTGTTTGGTTCTCCTCATGTCATTCTATTTATCATCTGTATTATATATCATATAGTAATATAATATATCTACATATAATATATTTTACATAAACAATACATTATCTATATTATTCCTTTGCCACACTGGTAAGCAAAGATTTTTTTTTTCCCCAAGCTCTAAGGATTGAACCCAGGGCCTCACACATGCTCAGTAAGCACTCTGATACTAATCTTCAGTCCCTGGAATTTAAGGACTTTCTGTTGAAGAGAGACTGGGAAGAAACTTTAGGCTACAATGAACAACTGAGCTATAAGATGCTGTATGAGTGGGGCTCAGTAGTCTTGGGATGGGCTTTAACTGGAAAGGCCACAGGTGGAGCACCTGTTGATAAGAGCCACCATAAAACCCCCTCTCCACATGGTGTATGGTGTGCCTGCCCAAGTGATAACCAATGATTTCAAATTTCCAAGCACACTGAGCTTAACAACCTGGATGGTTGTTTGACATTAAAGTCTTCACCTACACCAAGCTGTTTTCCTGTAGTGCTTAGCTTGGGTCATCTTCCCATCCCCTTACTGGAAACTTTGAGTGAGCATCTCTCTATCTTCTGGTTCTCCTTGGGAAAGGCAGAGGATGGTAGATTGATCCTTATCTAATATCTGGTAATTTTGTTGAGACCTCCTCAAGATGTCAGATTTCAAAAGCCTGCTTCAGAGTCAAAAAAAAAAAATGAAGATGAATCATTCCGTTTCTCTTATTCTCAAGCCTACTTTCTTTGAGGCAATGTTGTCATGTAAAAGAAATTTGGAAAAGAAAAATGAATTTTTAAAGATAGCATTTTTTTTTACACTTGTACTGTTGATAAGCACTATGTGCGCTTGCACTATGGATGCCTTTAGCCTAAGAACAGGTTCTAAGTAATTCTGTATAGATCATTTTCATGTTGAAAACATTATTTTCTTTTAAGGAAAATCCTATTTTAATTGCTCATAGAATTGTCTAATATAAGAAATAGCTTTTCATTAAAAAAAATCATTCACCAATGAGATCTTTATTAAATTACTGCTAGGTGCCAGAAGATTGGCTCTCCTACTTTCTTTATTAAACAAGGATATATCTGGGGATCACATTAATCGATGTGCTTTTTATTAATGAAGAAAGCAGTCTCTTCTAATAAGATAACATTCTAGCACAATTTTGGTGTGAAAAATTCATTTATTCATTCATTCACCGAGCATCATGCTGTTTGAGTCTCAGCTCACCTTTTGGCATATAGTAGGGAAGGCATGGTACATGTACACGGGCAGATAGCAGAGTAAATACTCCCAAGTGCATTTAGGTTCTCTGATACAAGGATGGCCACCAGAAAGGGAGTCAGGGGAGGTTTCCCAGAGCAGGTGAAGGCTGTGCTTTAAGTGCTGGGATGAGTGAGAATCTGCCAAGTGAAGAAATACAGGGTGGAGACTTGCAAAATGCCGCGGCAAGAGGATAAAGATTATGTTTGGAGAATGGCTAGTTGCATGGACATTTGTTAGGACATAGTTCAACAAATAGGAAAGAACTCAGGTTGTCTGAAAGTCTGTTTCTTCCACTTCCATGCTGATAGGAGCTTGGCTGTGTAAGGGGATGTCACTCAATGCTTGCTGAATGAATTGAATGATGCTGAGAGGCAGTGGGGTTTCAAAAATGTTTCAGGATGCTAAAAAGCAGAGATGTATTAGGGTGAACTCCATTATCAAGGTTGTCTACGAACCTACTTCTGCTAATATTTTGTGACATATTTCGTTCAGGGACCCCTGGCTCAGCTTTCCAGTATGTGTGTTACATAATTTACCTTAATTTCTATGGCATGCCAGTTACAAATCTGGAATGAAACCCATGCCATTATTTTGGTACATTTTGTTACTGGCAAGCTTCAACTCAACTTTCCATTTTCACTTGCACTTAGGTTGGTGCCCATATAGCATAAGCTGGCCTGGAACTTGTTATATACAGACAGACAAAGATGACCTTGAACTTCTGCTCCTCCTTGCACTAACTTTTGAGTGATCCAGTTACAGGTGCTCTACTATGTCCAGGTTATGTAGAGCTGGTGGGGGGGGGTGGGTTTAGAAAGGAGAGCATTGTATATCCTAAGCAAGCCCTCTGCCAACTAAGCTACATTCCCAGCCTGTGATGAAGTAAAGATTCATCCAAGCAATGTGTTTGGCATGCAAATCAAGTTCTCAAATCTTTTGCTTATGTCTGATACGCCTTCTCTACTTAAATCCATGCAGAAAAGCATCACACTGGATTCTAGTCACTGAGCTGAACTATGATCAAAGCCATGAATCAGTTCAAGGTCCTAACAACAGGTCCCTCCTTTACCATCTCAGCTATGAGGAGTATGGCAGACAGGGAGTGAATGTGTTCACACTGTCGATTACCCTGACAGGAATTTGAGAAAGAGTTGTCATTTCTATGTGTGGAGATGAATGTTGGAGGATCACATTGTGTGTCTTAATGGACAAATCTACTGCTTTTCAAAGTTGTCATCACTAACTCTTGCTGTGCCTTGGCTTTGAAAATCACCCTTACATTGAACTAAAAAACATATTTTAAAGATTTTTAAATGCACAAACCATGTGATGCTTGGTGTAGTCGAAGTCAGGCAAATCAGGTTCACGGATGCAACTGCACTTTCAGTTTTAAACACTTTCTCATTTTCTGAAAATTTCAGTCAGGACTAACATCAGCTTTGAAATTCACCTGCTATGGGGAATATGGACAATTTATCTTCAGAGTTCATTTATATATATATTTTTTAACTTTTAGCTTTTTGCTCTTGCTAGCTGACATTCTCAGAAATAGAGCGTTCTGCACCAGGCAGGCACCTGAAGTTAGGATGTGAGTCTGTGGGCAATACTTTCACAGGTGCTCTCTGGTTAACAGCAATTCTCTTCCTTCCTATGTGCATTTATGGGCTATTTGCTGAAAGGATGACAAAAGAATGAATGTTCAGGTTTGCCATTTCAAACAAATAGCAACCCAGGAAGTGCTTTGTGGAAGAATAACCTGGCTTGGCTTGCCGGAGGCAGTCTCATACACTCCCTACCTTGTTTTCAAAGCTAAGGTGTAGTCTTAGGCTTGTTCCTTGACCAGGATCTCTTATAGTGTATGCTGTGTTGGCTTCTCTGTTGATTAGAATAATGTGGTTTGCTTAGCGGCCAGGAAGCTATTCCTGGGCTCGCATAAAATAAAATGGCTGGAATCTGGGAGGTGCAGGCAGGAGAATTAGAAGTTCAAGACTAGCCTGAACTACATAAGACCCTGTCTCAAGAACTTTTTTTTTTTTTTTAAGAATATTACATTCACATATCAGGATCAAGATGCAGCCCATGGGGCTGGAGAGCTGCCTTAGAAGTTAATAACACTTGCGTTATTGCAGAAGCTTAGATTCAACTCCCAGTACTCACATGGTAGGTCTCAACCATCAGTAACTCTAATTCTAAAAGATCCAACACCCTCTTCTGGCATCTGTGGGTACTAGGTATGCATAGTGTGCACATACATACATGAAAGCAAAACACTCATGCACATAAAATAAAAAAGTAAACCTTAAAATGTGCAGGAGAGATTACTCAGTGGTTCAGAACATTTCTTGCTCCTGAAGAAGGCCCAGGTTTGATTTTCAGTACCATATGGTGGCTCACAAGTAAGTGTAACTCCTGCTCTAGGGAACCTGACAGCCTCTTTTGACTTCTGTGGGTACAGGCATGAACATAGTGTATGTGCATACATGCAGTCAAGACACTCATAGACTTAAAATAAGATAAATATATGCAATAAGACAGAACCATAAAGTGCCATCAGAAATCCATCTTGGGTGTGACTCTATGGGTTGGGGGAAACCAGGTAACCCACGGGGTTGGGTAAGCAAGCTGGTACAGATTATAGTCCAGTTATCACCGACACAGGGATGTGGGTGTATAAGGCTATTCTTCAGAATTTGTAGCTTCTTTCAGAGAATCTCCCAAATTCATAAACTCAAAATAAATATACCACATGAGCTCAGTGTTTGTGAGCTACCTATTTTCAACTGTGAGTATAAATTCCCTTGCTTTGTTTATTATAAAGGTTAGGGTTCTTTTAAATTTGGCATGTGCCTTCTTTCCCTTGGACTCATAGTTCAGACACTGGCTAAATCAGAGAGTTTCAGGTTCAATGTCTCAAAAAAGTAACACAAGGGCTGGAGAGATGGCTCAGTGGTTAAGAGCACTGACTGCTCTACCAGAGGCCCCGAGTTCAGTTCCCAGCAACCACATGGTGGCTTTGTAATGGGATCCAATGCCCTCTTCTGGTGTGTCTGAAGACAGCTAGAGCATACTCATATACATACAATAAATAAATAATTCTTTAAAAAACATCTTTTTTTAAAAAAGAGAAAAAGAAAGGTAGAGAATGACAGAGGAAGAAACTTAATATTGGTTGTTGGCCTAGATATGCATGTGTTCAGGTCCATCCACCCACACACATACATATCCACACGTATACTACACATGTATACTCACACCTACAAAATGACAGATTATATAGGCCACAAATAAACATATACTACAAATCATACAGATTGTATAAACTATAAGTAGGTATCATTGCTAGCTTATACATGAAATGAAAATCTGAATATTTTCTTTTGCAGGGCCGGAGAGCAAACCTAAGATCTGTTTGCATTCTAGGCAGGCACCGCATCACTCAGCTACCAGCCCCAAATATAAATTCTTCAAAGATATAATTCATAAGTGTACACCTTCCTGATGGTATGTGATTGAACATTATATTCGTGGCAAAAGTACCCATTCCTTTATATATTTAACAATTCCATCCACATAACTCAGTCTGAAGAGAGTATGCTGTTGCTGATGTGGGGTAGACACATGGCTGGGGGACATGGGAACTTGGCTCTGTTGCTCAACTTTGCTCTGAAGGTAAAACTATTTTACACAACCAAAGAGTACACATGGAGGGACCCATGGCTCCAGGCACATATGTAGCAGAGGATGGCCTAGTGGGACATCAATGGGAGGAGAGGCCCTTGGTCCTGTGAAGGCTTGATGCCCCGATGCCCCGGTGTAGGGGAATCCCAGGACAGGGAAGTGGGAGTGGGTGGCTTGGTGAGCAGGGAGAGGAGGGAGAGGAGGGAGAGGAGGGAGAGGAGGGAGAGGAGGGAGAGGAGGGAGAGGAGGGAGAGGAGGGAGAGGAGGGAGAGGAGGGAGAGGAGGGAGAGGAGGGAGAGGAGGGAGAGGAGGGAGAGGAGGGAGAGGAGGGAGAGGAGGGAGAGGAGGGAGAGGAGGGAGAGGAGGGAGAGGAGGGAGAGGAGGGAGAGGATAGGGGTTTTTTTCAGAGAGGTAACCAGGAAAGGGGATAACATTTGAAATGTAAATAAAGAAAATATCTAATAAAAACAAAACAAAACAAAACCAAAAAACCCTGTTCTACAAATATGGTCCTTGGATACTAAGATAACACATTTGCATGGGTTATGTGTACCATTGCGCCTGCGCGCCCGCCCCTCTGTCTCTTACTTTTTAGATTTTGTTTACCCTGAGTCTGAAAAGGTGAAAAGTACACGAAAGAGATCTTTTTTTTCGTTTGTTTGAAACCTTTTTTTGTTTGTTTGCTTGAAATTTTAGACTTGAATGATGATGCAGTCTATTTAAAAGAGAAAGGGTAAAATCTCACCACAGTTTCCTCTCTGGAGAGCGGTGATGAGACTAGGATGTCTCTGTCGACATCCAGCGGGATATACTGCATGTTTACTCTGTTTAACATTTAATTTCATAGCAGGAGATGGAAACATTAATTATCTTCATTTGTAGATGAGAGAACGTCTCAAGTTAATTTACCCAGGATTTAATAGTAGGAAGTGGCCTTTACATTAAAAACTAAGTTTTCTGATTATAGTGCTATGTTGTATCATAGCTGGAGTCTGTAATTTGTGCCCCTGCCTAGGCTTAACTTATGTCTTAGTAACACCTTTTCCAACAGATGAAGAGTGTTTCTGCCTCTGTAAATAATAAAGTAATTAATACCCTCTGTATACCTATACTTTCTCCTCGAGATATATGCTTAAGAGAAGTATTAAAATTTATACTATCCAGTGGATGGTGGTTAACCTAGAAATTCACGAGTGGTAACTGTGCAGTGAATCAATGTCTGTGTAGTGCTGAGCCATACATGACGCATCTGTATTATTGCCCTTCCTACAAGGTTCAGAGAACATATAGAAAGGGGGAGTTCAGGTTATAGAAGCCAGTAGTGGCCAAGGACCAGGACAGAGTCTTCTGGATATGACAAGCCACTGCATGAACCCACAGCAGCTGTGGCTGCCTGCAAGAAGTCAGCCAGCCAGCATCCAGCGTGGAGAGGAAGGGGTTCATGAGCCCTCAGCTAGGATGCTTTGTACAGTCTTACTTTACAGCCTGAGCATTTCTGCAGCACCATTTTGGTTTTCCCTTCTTGCTTACTCCTTAAGTTTGCATTTTGTCGATAAACGTCTCTGATGGCTTCACTCAACTTTTCCCCACTGGGTTTGAGACTATCCTGAGACTCTGCCTAGGAATCAGATTCATAATAACATTGCAATCAAGAACTCAGGCTCTGCAAGACCCAGCCATGGTATTATCCGGTTGTTGAGTACAAATACTAGTTTGATTCTTTATATCTAATATTGTTAGTTTTTACCACATATGCTCCTGGTGAAGATAAAATGTGGTAGAGTAAATGCCTATGTAAAAACCCAGAGAATGGGAGCGCCATCATCACCTAGATCATCTTAGATCAGACATAGTGATGCTATTTCTGTAGGCTTTTAACTTGGCTGGAGATGGAGATACTGTGTATCAACTGTTGGCATTTAATGGAGAGCAACTATAATAAAATAATGACGTAAAGTCAAATTTAATAAAGCTGAGATTGCTTATAACGCAATAAAATGTTCCTAGGGTTAGAATTGTAAAATTACTGAGCTGGAAGAGAGTTTACAAGAAGACGAGTTAATCTCTCAATTTAGAGTCAAGACAAGGGAGGCACAGATGAGCTTCAAGATTGCTTTGTAATACTTTTCATCCCACCACAGTCCCATTGCTCCAGGAGTCTGTTGCCCTCCACAGTTACCTAAGATTATGACTTGAGAATTATTGTCACCTTCACACAGACGATGGGGTTATACACAAAAATTGAAAGAAAACACAAAAATTGAAAGAAAACTCCAACTTGTGTCTTCTAATAGCTGGAAATAATAAAGAATAATTTAATTACGGAAGGGCTAGGGGTTAGGGAAATGGCTCAATAGGTAAGGTTGCTGGCCAGAAAACTTGAGGACCCGAGTTCGAATCCCCAGAACCCACGTAAGAAGCTGGGCATGGCTGCTTATGCCTGTAACATTAGCTGTATGGGAAGCAGATTGAAAGATTGTCGGAACTTTGGCAGCCAGCAGAGGTCCAGGTCTACAGAGAGAGCCTATCTCAAGAGAATGGGCTGGGAAGTGGTAGAACAAGACACCTGCCATTATCATCTGGCCTCCATATATTGGATGCAAGTCCCCCATCAAATACTCATATACATACAACATATGGTACACACACACACACACACACACACACACACACACACACACTCACTACTGGGGGCATACCTGTTCTTTGAACAGTAGTGCCAATATCCATTACATTAGTCTGATAGAATGAATTCACAAGTCCCATAAAAGGACAAAAAGATACAATGAGTTCCATTTGGAAATAATTGCAGAGTTGTCTTGCTGCATTTAAACTCTCTGAGAGGAACTGTGAGGACGGAGAGCAAGCCTCCATGACAGGCCTTTGCTGAAGGCAAGCTTAGGTGGTGCCAAATATATGGCTTAAAGGTTGCAAAATTTTTCATTTCTCTTTATCCTTTTTAATCTCTTTGTCTCTTGCTAATTATTATGCATAGACAAATACAATTACCAAATTTTAATTGCACCGTCACAGACTTTGTACAAATGATCATAATAAAGTAGCATTTGCAATCTGCTTTGGTAATTTTGGATTGTAGCTGTGCCTTAATTTGTACAAGTGAAATGCATTTTATTTGTCTTCTAAGTAGTTATTATTCCGCCCAACTTTTTTTTTTCTCATTTAGATTATTCATCCTAATACTGCTTTTCTAAAAGTTTGGTTAATTTATGTCACTACCATAATACATTTTGTTTTAAAGTATATTATATTCAAAATGCTTTAAAATTTAAGATGATTGTTTGCCACATTCATTTATTCAACAAAACTACCAAAGCATCTGCTATATTCAAAGGCAAGTATTAGATCCTGAGGACTGGAGACACAGAGGTGAATAATCCCTGCCCTTCAGCCATTAGACTCAGAGTCTAATGAGATTGTATTCATCTTCTTGGCTTTAATTACAACGTATCCAATAATGACCATCAACTTTCCAATCTTATTTCCCTTTCTTCTTTCAACTTCTAGATCCATGCATATTCAAATGTAGTTGACAACTCTACTAGTCTTAAAGGGTCTTCACATCAGCATGTCCTGACCTGAGATTGTCATCTTTGTCACCCAAATACTCCAGTTATAAAAGCAGTGTTTGCCACTCCCTGGATGTAAACAATTGGATTAGAGTTATCTCTAACTGCTTATTCTCAAGTTCTCTTCTCCCCAGTCAGTTAACTTTGTCAATTCTACCTTGTGAGCAGTAACCAAAATGTTTCTACATTTCTTCATTTCTTCCAGTGTTAAATGGTCCAGTTCACTGCCATCCTGCACTTTGTTCTAGGCGAGTCCTGATCAGTTGTTGTTTCTCTCAAAGACACACTAGAATAGCTGCACATTTGTAATCTCGGTGCTTTTGGTCATGGTGCTTGTCACAGCCTCAGAAAAAGCAAAATAGAACAATCATGAACCAAGATGTCTGACATTCATTCTGAAAGCTGTAAGGATTCAGGACATGAAATGATATATTTGAAAAAAAATCTCATAGTGCAGGGAGGGATGACTCTGAATGGTACAAGTGGGTCCTTTGAGAGGGTGGGACTCCAATTCAGGCCTGGAGCGATGAGGATTTATATAGGACAGAAGCGAAGCTAAACCCAAAGGGCTTGCAGGGGGTGAGGAAGGGTTAGTGAGCTGGACAGATCTTGGGTTGATATTTAGAATTCTGGTTTGGATGAGTGGATGGTGGTTTTCTTCCAGAGAGTTCTGACTGGTTTGAACAGAAGATGAAGGTAGCAGGGAGGGATGAAGCACGGAGACACTTAGAGAGTGGCATGAATAATGACAAGATCCACCCCGGGAGTCCCACGGAGCTCACAGTAACCAGAGTAATAGCCGAAGGGGTTCAAATATGAGTTTTACTCTTGTTCTGTGTGCTTCGTGAAGCTCCAGAGTTCTCCATGATGCTCTGAGCTGTGATGTACTTTAAACATTTCAGAATCCTCAGTGAGAAAAGAGATGGAAATAGGAAAATGCTACTACAAAACAAACCACTCACACCAACCAAATAACACAATACAAACAAATCAAAGCACCCAGGCATCGGATGGAACAGCTGGGTGTTTCTAGAAAAACTTAAAAAGCAGGATTTGGGTGAGAGTGGGAAACAGACATCAGTTTTGTGGGTAAGAGGAATGTATGAGAATAAGGAGGCCTTTGAAGGAAGGACGTCTGGGAACAGTGAAGTTAACAGAGGAAGATGATGGGGTAGCAGTGGCCACTTTAAAGCCATTTTAAGGCCTGGACTGGTGTGAGTGGGAATGTCCTCTGTTACTGTCCTCTGAGCTATGGGTACCTAATAAACTCCACAGGGCTGCTTAGTTATAGGGTCAGCCTAGAGCCTCCAGAGCATCTTCCTTGACAGGGAAGGCATTCTATAAATGTTGTATGTGTTAATCAACTCCAAAGTTGCAAAGAGCAATTTTATTTTGAAGGAAACCTTGCCATAGAAACAGGAGAACAAGCGTTTGGGATGGAGCTTGTCACTCATGGTGGGGACAAGCTTTCTAAATAAATCACACTGCTAATTGTACTACATAGCAATCAGCCCAGCGCTGAGACCTGGAGTGATGGACACATTGAGCTTGTTCAACCAATTTGTCAAGAATCAGAAAGCAATTGAGAAGCTCAGTTGGAAGAGATTGAAGGCTGCTGTGTGGACCCCACAGCCCAGGTTTCAAGGCAAATTGAGCTGAAATATCCATTTATGCTACCAGCACAGTTTCTGGAATTAGCAGTGGGCCAAGGGGAGACTTTTGTAGTTTGAACCAATTACAGAACTTGTTGTCAGGCTAGGGGGTTGGGTAATTTTTACTGTGAGATCATTTGAGTTTTAAAATATGCAGTTTGCTCATAATTTTCATACAAAAATATTTTGTTACCTGGCATGAGATTTGACAGTCCTGGAAAAGGCCCTGTATGTCCCAACTCTACTGGCTAATTAGAGCCTGACACAGTAAAAGGAAAGCTCTGTCCCTGAGGAGGCTGTGTCCACACAGAGTGTGTGTGTGAGCTCACCTGTGTGTTCTGAACCTCGACGGGAGTCACAGGCCCAGGCTGAGTAAAGCACAAAGTGAGGACCGAAGCAGACTGCTGTCGTTGCTTTGGCAACACCAATCACCTGTGCTCAGATACTGTGTTCTGTGAATACTTAGTCACGGGTGGATTCCCTTTCTGAAACAACGTTTAAAACCTATTCACGGAAACCTTAGAAAGGGAAAGACTCAGTAGTCTTGCTTTGGTGAAGTTCATTCCCAGATGAACCTCAAATCCCCGCAACAGGATGATTTTTGTTGTTGTTTGAGGCTCAGTTGCGGAAAATAAAGGTTGATTCTATGGACTGTCGTGACCTCTGCCTATCATTGTCTGGGATGTGCCAACAGGATCATGGGTGTTATCATCCGTTCATAATGCTTTTCCCAGTTTGTCTTAATAGCATTCGAATGCTAGCCGGAAGGCACTGTATACTCATCTAAAACGTTAGGAACCAGGTACCCAAAGCTACAGCCCAGCTGTGTGAAGGTCAAGATCCAACTAATCGTTTCTGATAATTGTATCTACTTGGTCTACATCCAAGACTGCTGGCAGAAAATCCTCCCTCAACTTCTTTCCAAATGTAAAGTTGGAAGACTTGAGCAGCTTTCCTTCTATGGGTAGCTTTTCTCTTTGAAGGAAAGAGGAACCTTAGAATTTGCATTTTTCTGTAGCAAAAGTCTCTCCTCCAAAGAAACCCAAAGGACTTTTAAAGTACCTGATGCTGCACAGTTTCAGATGATGAGGAGTCATTGTATTGTCAACTTATGGCATCAAAATCTTAAAAAGATTTATTTATTTTACTTAATGTGGCTGAGTGTTTGCACGAATATATGTTTGTATATATATGTATATACACACAACACACACATATATGTATCTATACATACACACACATATATGTATGTATATACATATATGTATATGTATATATCACATATACACACATATATATATGTATATATATGTATATATGTATACACATATGTGCCGGGAGCCCTTAGAAGTCAGAGGAGGACATCTGATCCTCTGTAACAGGAGTTATGAATGTTTGTGAGATACAATGTGAGTGTTGGAAACCAAATCTGGGTCCTAACTACTGAACCATCCCTCTATCTCTATTATCCATTCTCGCTAAGGATAACATCTTTCCATTGGTATTCAGGGCTGAGCTAATAAACCCTGTGATGTTAAGGATAGCACTCTTAATTCTAGGAATTGAAATTTTTCATTCCACTTTTATAATCAGCAGCTGAAGTTAATGTAAGTCTGCCTTTGTCTCAAAAGTTCAGTGATCCTGAAACACCATTTCTGTCTATATTGTGGGAAGGACATGGTAATTTAAAACATTTGGGTTCTGAAACTCTTATTAGGCTCTTGAAACTTATACACTGATTGGATTCTCAGTCTACAAAATTGCATGAATCAGAGGAACTGATTAAGACCACATAGTAGGTTAATAGATCCCAATATACCTCATAGCTGGGCTGAAGGACTTACACCCGTGGCAGTGGAGAGGAGTGAGTGTGGGTACTTGTGTGAAGGCCTCAGTTGTGTAGAGAACTCACTGAGGACAAAAATCAGTGAATTCAGAAGAATAGACGGGAAATTGGAAGACTAGTGAAGAGAAGACAAACTTTTAGACCAAACCATTAGCTCTGAGTTACAGAGTGCTGGGTTATTGGTGACCTTCATGGAAGTCAAAATTCAGCTACAGGTAACCAGATCAATTTTAGTTATTTGAAATGCCTGCCATTATTAGAACTATGCTCTGTGGGAACAACATGAGCAGCTTCGTGTTCCAGCCATCCTTCCCTCCCTGTCATGGTGGAACTGTAAGCTAAATGAACTTTGCCCTCCTTAAGTTGCTTTGCCAGATAGTTTGTTTCAGCAATGAGACTGGGGCTAAGTTTAGCTGTGGAAATGAAGACCTGTGTCTCCCCCTTTTTAATTTATAGAAATACTGTCATTTAAAAGAACTTGCAAAATCTTTATGAGTTCTTGATCGTTCCTGATATTTTTTGGCTCTGGCGTTTCTTTAAATGTACTAACTGCTTTTTCATTTAACAACTACATGTGCTAATTCCACTACGGAAGGTCTGATGATTCTCTTAACCTGTTTTCTGCTGGCTTTTGCTTATGGTGCCTTCCTGTGCTTAGCTATCTTTGAGTGTGTGCTGCTCATGGCCCATGAAACAAAGCATTTCTGAGGATTTCCAAGTCTAATACAATTAAGGATCTTTTCTTAGGTGACAGTTGGCTTCTGTTTCCAAAGAGGTGTAGGGTCAGCATCAGTCTGGTGGCACTAAGCTGTGTTGGATTCGTGGCACAGTACAACTTTGGAACTAATATGTGGGTTTCAAATACTCCTATGATTTGGCCTCTCAGAATGCAGTTCCTCCTTTTCTTTTCTTCCTGCCTGGGCTTTGTTGTGGGCTAAAGCATCTCCCTGATGGCTGTGGGAGGGGACATACTTCCTCACAGCAGAGCCTTTCATGGTTCATTTTAGCATGGTGTTTGCCTGCTATAGTCTCCCTTTGAAGGACCTTGGGATCTCATTTCCCTTACCTCACCCTGTGAATCCAGGAAAGGCAGAGTTTAGTCTCAGTCTGAATAGGCAACCACCCTTGGGACAAAAATAGTTTCCTGTGAGTGGCTTCCTTCTTATGTTCCCTTGATCTTGGTTTCGGCACCATTGTGTCCTGGCTTATTGATGCTTTTAAGTAAAGATTAAGACATATCTTATTCAATACTTTCAGTTATTTTCAGTGGAAGGACTGGTGTGAATAAATTAGATAATCATAACTGGATATGAGAAGTCACGTGAGGCCAAGAAAGCTAAGTGGTCTGAAGTCAGAACTGATGGAGTAACATTCTTCCTTGTGTAGCTTCTTCTAGTGTATATACCAGAAGTGAATTCACATTGAAACATTCAGGCAAGTTTACTTAGTTTTTTTTTTTTTTTCTTTCTTTCTTTTATTCTTTATCTCTGACTGGCCTAGAACTCTTACAGAGATCCTCCTGCCTCTGCCTCCCAAGTACTGATTGAAGGTGTGCTTCAATACACCCAATAATACAAAGTCTTCTTATCAGGCAGTGGAGTTATTCAAGGAGAAGGTATGAGAAAAACACCGTATAGCATATTGATGTAGCAGGTTCATAGAGAAGGGAGCTGGGAAGCTCAGTGGGAAGAGTTTGAAGATTGCTGTATGAACCTCAGATACCAGGTTTTAAGGCAAACTGAGGTCTTGTAAAGTGGGATAACAATTAGGAGAGAGAGCATCATGCCCACACACAGTCACGTTAGGACCGGCAGGGACACAGACACATGTTCTGTAGAACAAAGAGAGTTTTGACTTCTATAGGTTTGGGGGTGGGGGTAGAATAGGGTTGGGTTGGGCAAACTCCATACCATGTGACCTAGCCTAAGAGGCTAGAAGTAAAAACGATACTGGTGATGATAGCTGTTATTCACACGGTTTTGGGTCTGGGTGATAGAGAAGAGGACAGGTTTGCAGCTGTGAAGGGGGACTATAACACCACAGCACATACCAACTCTCTTTCCCAGAGAAAGAGACTGCAGGGAGAGCATGTGCTCTAGTTTCTGTGTGTGTGTGTGTGTGTGTGTGTGTGTGAGAGAGAGAGAGAGAGAGAGAGAGAGAGACCGCTGGAGGGAATGTGACTGTGATCCAACACCCGTTTATAATAATTAGTTTTTCCTTCAGAAATGTAAGTCTTTAATTCTAATCAGAACCTAAAGCATGAACAGAAAATAAATAGATAAAAAGGCTGACATCCATAATTATATTTTGAATTTTTCACTAAAATAAAATCTTCTTTCCTTTGGATTTTGACATTAAGATAGAACATAGCTCTGACATTCTTTTTTTTTTTTTTTCCTTTTTTTGTATGTTTTTGCTGTGAGCTTAGTTGAATTAGTTTTACTAAATCCTACGAAAGGATGTGAGACCAACATCCTGTTAGGTAAAGCACGTCTCTCAGAAGGAATCATGCATTCATGCATACAAAGCCATGAATTTCTTAAGGAGCAGGACTACCTGCCCATTTTATTTAGTGTTTTATTATCAAAGCCAAAAGTGTGTCTTGGTGAGTGGTGGCTGAATATAGATATGTACTGAGCACAGAGAGTAAGTGGAATAAAGAACTCTCGTGGAGTTCACCTGAGCTGAGGCTGTGAAGGACTGTCTTGAGCCTGGCTGGGTAAGTAGGACACAGCTTTGTCTTCAGGATGGTTTGGAAGTTTTGTGGGTGATTATGTATTGTCCTAGTTGGCTTTAATTGTCCAGCGGACCTAGGGTCAACTGAGAGGAAATCCTCAATTGAGGAATTGCCGAGATCAGATTGGCTCCTGGTCTACAAGGTTGTTTTGATCATTAATTAATGCAGGAGGGCCTGGGCCACCATAGGCAGCACCATCTCTATGTAGGTGGACTTGAGATATGTAGTCGGGCCAGTTAAGTATGAGCTTGTGAGAAGCAAGCCACTGAGCAATATTCCTCCATGGTTTCTGCCTCAAATCCCTTCTTGAATTCCTTCTTGACTTCTCTCAATGATGATATGTCACCCAAATGAAGAAAAACCTTTTCCTCCCCTTAGCTGCTTTTGGTTGTGGTGTTTTATCTCAGAAACAGAAAGGGAACCAGAACAGAATCCTTGAAGTGGGACACAGGGAGTTTTAAAGCATACCTGGACATTTATAAGCATAGACGTATGCCTGAGTTCAACACAAAGAGGCGAATGCCATTGAGAGATTGTATCAAGCTATACCTACCACAGGGAGCAAGTTAGAGTACCAGCAGGCTGGAAGAAGCCTCACTGGGAAAGTTTAATGCATTGTGGGAAAGCAAACAACTTAGCTACTGGTTACTGGTCAATGGACTTAGGGCTCTGGGTGGTCTCCGGCCTGTTATCTGAACCTGAATGATTTATAGCAGAGATAATACTGGCTTGATGGGTGAGGGCTAGGGTGGGGCTGGAGGTCAGGGGATGCAGACTGGATCAGCTGGTTTGTATTGAAAACTATGCTTAGAACCCACATGAAGCCTTAGCTTCCTTGACTGACCTGAGTCAGGTTTATGGCTTGAAGACACCAGTGGATTATACAAAGGAAACCTTGGTTTGGAAGTTGGTTGTTAAATTTTTACCTGATGGACTTTTATGGCCATCGCCAGAAGCAATGCTAGTTGCCAGAACTAGATCGAGTGAGTTAGGTGTCTTAGGGTTTCTGTTACTGTGAACAGACACCACCACCAAGACAACTCTTATGAAGAATGTTTCACTGGGGCTGACTTACAGGTTCAGTCCATTATCATCAAGGGAGGAATATGCCAGTGTCCAGGCAGGCATGGCTCAGGAGGAGCTGAGAGTTCTACATCTTGATCTGAAGGCTGCCAGGAGAAGACTGTCTTCCAAACAGCTAGGAGGAGAGTCTCAATGCCGACACTCACAGTGACACACCTCTTCCAACAAGGTCACACCTCCTAATAGTGCCACTCCCTGAGCCAAGCATACTTAAACCACCACATCAGGCTGAGATGCCATCTTCTGTCTAGTTAGCTCAGGTCATGGGTTGATTCCAGTCATGCTTATGATAATATGTCCAAAGAATTTCTAGAAAAAAGACAGTTTCCTTTAGGCAGATTTAATCCTAAAAAGTCCAAATCCTGAAAGGTGAGATCTCGAAAGAGAAGGACCCCCCCAGATACTTTTAGAAAAATCTTAATCCTAGATAAATAATATTTTAATTGTTGAAACCCTGACTCTGAAGTTCTCTCAAGATTTTTGTGGCTTTGACTTAATTCTCATAGGGAAAACTGCCATATAAGGGTGATATAAAAGCTAATCATAGGGGCAGGGTTAATGCATTTTTTGATTATACATAGTATAGTTGTGGCTATGACTAACCAACTGCACAATTCTGCTCTCTCACCCCTTCACACATACTGTCCTGTTTGCCTTAAAACAAAACAATAGCAAAAATCAACACTTTATTAGAAAAATTAAAGTAATTTAAAAAGCCACATTCCTTACATAATGATGGCATTTTTGTCCATTTTTAAAATATATATTTTGTATACGAGTATATATCTGTTTGTGAATGCATATGTCAATAAATTCTTTTTGTCATTTTACTCATATGTTAAAAGTAAACTTAAAAATTGTGAACAACGAGGTGCTAGGGAGACGGTTCTGTCCACTAAGTGCCTGTGGCATAGGCTTCATGACCTGAGTTTGGATTGCTAGCACCAATGTAAAAGGCTGGTACAGAGGTCTGTGCTTGCAATCCCAGGGCTGCAGAAACAGGAGATGAAACAGGTAGATCCCTGCTGTCTGTCTACTGGGCAGCTAGCCTCGCTGAATCAGAGAGCTCCAGGCTCAGCTAGAGATTCCGTCTCAAAACATAAGCAATTGAGGATAACTCCAGACACCTACCTCTGGTCTACACACACACACAGACACACACACACACACACACACACACACACACACACAGACACACAGACACACAGACACACACATACCTGCATGCACCTGTGAACATGCCATGCAAACACGCATATACATAATGCACAAAAGCAATACTAAACACACACACACAATAAAAAAAATAAAAATTTAAAGCTATATTTTTCTATAATTATGTTTTTGGGATTTTGTTCTTTTTTTGGTTTTAACATTCAGAATTATGGTGTTTGGGGTCCTGTCATTCGAAATTATGCACCAAACTCCATTTTCCTCTAAGATTCAGAGTTCTCAAAAATTCAGCACCTGCACTAACGCCCTCCACTTTGAATTTGTCATCCACCCTTTAAACTTACAGCTCTCTAACATCATTGCAATCTCACGCGAAGCTGCATAGTGTAAGTGCGCAGCCGCACCTAGAGGAGCAGGGGCAGCCAGTTTCCCTGTTCCAAGGCCCCACCTCCCACAGGAGCCAGCCTATAAGCCAGCCTTTCCAGTAGCTGTTACTTAACCGGAGAAGATTTGTTTAGATGTTTGCTATTTACCACAGGAAAGGACAAGGGAAGAAACTAATTTTTATTGAGTGCTTTCCATGGGCTAGCCTTTGAACCATACTCTCCAGTTAATTTATTTCTTTTAAGTTTACTTTCTAGGACTTTGATTTTAGCTGAACTGAGGAAAGAACAATACATTTGATTTACTCAGAGACAGGGTCTTACATATCTTACGCTAACCTAGGATGTTGTCTCCATCTCTTCTATCTCATCTGTGTGGTGCTTGAGATGAAGCCTGGCACACCCTGGGCAAACACTGCTACCAGCTGAGCTACATTCCCAAGCCCAGAATCCAAGAGGAAGATGAGCATGTTAACAGGTTCCCTCTGGCCTGTCCCCTGTCCCGGTATAGTTCACTTGCTAAAGTGTCCAGAGAAGAGGACTGTGGGATGGGATTGGGATAATGCCAAGTTAAGACAATGAAACTGGAATATTTTTGTCAATGTCCAACCCCTAACAAGCCCATTGAAAGGAAGAAATGAGAAGGCAGCAGAGGAGAAGGGCAACTTTCCCTGAACTGCAAGTAACTTATAGTTGTTATTCAGGAACAAACACAATGAGTTTAAAAAATACTGAGATAATATGTGCAATGTTTCTAGGGAATCATTAAAGACGAAAAAGGGGGAAAAACTAAAATTCAAAATTATTACCTACACTCTAATTGTAGCTACATGAAAATAGGCATGATATGAAAACGGATATTTGTTTGTGAAGTGGGGCTTGTGGATCCACATGAGGCAGCACGCAGTGGCCAGCAGCATAGGGCCACTCATGATGTCTCCTGTGCTCCCACATCTGAATGATAGCTGATAGGTAGACTGGGTCATCGAAGGAGGGCTTGCTTGGTCATCATTAGCTTTTGACACTCCTGGGATCTCATCTGTACAAGGATGGATGAAGTTCTGTACAGTATCATCAAAAAGAAACGGAAGACAGTGGGAGATCTTCCTCATCTTGTGTGAGCCCTGTTTAGATATCCCAGCTGTTTGAAAGAGAACCGTGCTGGTATCCGGTGTCCTCTGGGGCATCCTTTCTCTGCAGTCTGTCAGGCTTCTGTCCGCAGCCGATAGGAACACACGCTGTACTTGGCCAGATGACCTACCTGATGAGCATGCAACGAATATGGCAGCCTCCTCACCTCCTCAGAACTACTAGATGAACTACTATGCCTATCATAGCCTCTCTTTTCCCAGATCTCCTTCGTCGCTGAGGATGACGGGCTGGGAGATTGGTGGCCAAAATGAAAGAGAATCCTGAAGATGTTCCTCGTTGGCTCCCACTGGTGCCTCAGCCTGGCACAGATGATGGACCAGGTCTCACTGGTGATGGAGACCTTCAGCACTAAGTCTGTACTTCTGCATGTAAGGAAAAAGTATCCAAACAGTCTTGCACCTTTATTCTAACACCCTCAACTTCCAAGTTAGTGAGGTGGAGCCCAAGTACCATGCAGATGGAGAAGATGCATACACTATGAAGCAAGTGCTCTCACAGATGGGGAGTGAACTGCGACAGCGGTGGGTGCTGAAGAAGGCAGATTTGTGGTTCTGGGTTCCAAAGAAAACAAGGAGATCCAGGACAGTATTGGTTCTGAAGAGCCCATTTTCTGGAGAATGCCAGAGACAATGGCACCAGCAGCAAAAGAGAGTCCTGATATCCAAGTTGGCTTAGGGCTTGCATTATGCCACCTGATTGAGCATTACAGGCCCTTGTATTTTAACCACAGTTTTTCTTCTGGGGACACTGTCAGGGACACTGGGTTAGCCCACACCCTCCACTCCTGTCAGGTGGAAGTTAATGACTCTTGCCTTCTCTGACAACTGCTCATGCCCTGCCCTCTCTCTTTTTGAAGAGGGATGTCTCCCTTTCCCAGTGGGAGAAGGTAAAGGGTATCAGACTTCTACATAAGCAGAATTTGTAGATCTTAAGCAAAGGACAAGTAGAAATTAAATTATAATCTCTAACCTGAAAAACTAAAATATATATAAAAGGAAAAAAAAAGGACGAACTCACCAAGTCTGTTAAAAAATAATTTTGGTACTTATGTTATTAGCCTCATAATAAAGTAAATACAGAAATGTCACCGGAGAATTTGATCGCCCTTTTCTTTTCATTAAAATGGATTTTCTCATTCTCTGGGAACCTCTAGTCCACATCAGCCAGAGAAGCAGGTAGGCTAAGTGCAGATTTCCCCTCCTCCCTCCTCTTTCCCAACCCCCACCCCCACCCAACTTTCCTCCCCAGCTCTGTAATAGATTTCCTGCTGCTGCTGGCCCACCCTCATCTCCAGCAGATCACACAGACAGTTCTCCTCCAGCCTCCCCTCCCCCACACGCATCCCTTTATTCTAGATCCCAACTCCTGCAAGAATCCCCTGGGAAGCTGCAGGCCACTCGGCCAGGGAAGCAGGTAGGCTAACCGAAGATCTTCCCATCTCCCTTCCACCCTCCAAACCTATCAGCCTCCAAACTTACTCCAGCTCTGTAGCAGGCCACCTGCAAGCCCCCTGCCCCCTTCCTCTCGGCTCTATCTCCAGAAGCTCACGCAGATATTCTCTGCCAAACTTCCTCCACACTCATTCCATCGTCCCAGCCCCCAACTCCTGCAGGCATTCCCAAGCCGCCAGGTAAGCCTGTTGGAGAAGCAAGCAGGCCAGGAAAGCAGGTAAGAGGGCATTAGCTCTTCATTCTCCTTCCTCTCCTCCAAATCCAGTCCACTAATCACTGTCAGCTCTGAGGCAGACTACCTGTTGTGGCCTGTTCTCTGATGGGCTCAGGACTTTGCTACTTTCTCACAGGTAAACTGAGCATAAGTGGTTCGCATGCCCACAATTCTAGTGGTTACTATCCGAAACATGTGATTTTTGGTCTTGTTGATATTACATAGAAATGACACTTAATTAATTATTAATTTTTATTAGATATTTTCTTTATATACATTTCAAATGCTATCCCGAAAGTTCCCTATACCCTCCCTCCACCCTGCTCCCCTACCCACCCACTCCTCCTTCTTGGCATTCCCCTATACTGGGACATATAAAGTTTGCAATATCAAGGGGCCTCTCTTCCCAGTGATGGCCAACTAGGCCATCTTCTGCTACATATACAGCTAGAGAAACTAGCTCTGGGGGTACTGGTTAGTTCATATTGTTGTTCCACCTATAGGTTTGCAGACCCCTTCAGCTCCTTGGGTGCTTTCTCTAGCTTCTCCATTGGGAGCCCTGTGTTCCATCTTATAGATGACTGTGAGCATCCACTTCTGTATTTTCCAGGCACTGGCATAGCCTCATAGGAGACAGTTATACCAGGGTCCCTACAGCAAAACCTTTCTGGCTTTGTGCAATAGTGTCTGGGTTTGGTGGCTGATTATGGGATGGATCCCCAGATGGGGTAGTGAAATGACACTTTAAAATCTGTATTTTAGTTTGAGTATTCAGAAGACAACGGCAGATGCAGTTCCTTGGATCTTGCTGTTCATGAGGTTCTGTGGGAAACCCCAAAGGACGCTAGTTATTGTAGTAAGTGACTCTAACAATCGTGTTCATGCAAAGTGTTTGCTAAGTGGTTTTTCTAAGAGCATTATTGCAGGTTTACTAAAAGCCACGCAGAGTTTACACTCTAATGAGGAGCTGTATAAGAAACTCGTAAAGGAGAAACTCACAATGTGCTCCTGTGTTGCGAGTATTAAGGAGAAAACAAAGCAAAGAAGGGAGAAGATTCACAGAACAGAGCCCCTGGAAAAGGTGGAATTTGATAGCCTGAAGGAAAATGGGTGAGTGAAAGGGGGGCTTCAGGTGGCGCTCTTCTAGGAAAGGAAATGGCAGACGCAAAGGCCCTAAGTCGCCAAGTGTGCAAGTGTGCTGGGTGTGATGCAGGGAGAGGCAGCTGCCAGCAAGAGGATGAGAAGGTGTTGCCTTTGAGATCTAGGGTCACAGACACAGGACACACTTTCTGTAAAATGTTGAGTCCTCCTACCTGGTCCCCTGGGAAATAGACCAAGAAGGAACTCTCTTTGCTTTTGCCTTCTGGAATGCAATACTAGAAAGAGTCAGCCTTCTCTACACTCCTGGGTGACGGCTTGGCTCACCTGTGGTGAAGTCAGATGGAGCTCCTCGAAACATTCTTCTGATATGTCTCTGAAATGAGTGGGTAAAGCCTAGACATGGCTCAAAAAATCAAGGATACGTGGTGTGTGTGTGTGTTTGTGTGTGTGTGCACGCGCGTGCTGAGAAAGAGAGACAGAGAGACACAGAAAGAGACAAAGAGAGACAGAGAGAGAATGAGGTGAGGCAAAACATTTGTTTTTTTCACCTCCAACTACCTAGACACAGCCTTCGTTACTGAGGACAAATAAGGACCACCATGGAGTTACAGCATCTGCATCTTGCCTGTTCTTCCTTTCAAAGCTAGAGCAAGCTCATGCTCACACAGGATATGCTCTTCAGATCTGGACAGCACTCCTGTTGTGTAGCGAAGACGAAGAAGTCAATTCTCTTCTTCCATCCACTTCAGTCTTTGAAAAGGTATTGGATGTATTAGAAGTCCCATTAGGGGTCCCTTCCCTCTTCATAATATATATTTGCCAATAAACTGTCTCCTCTAAGTTTAAAAATAATTCTCTGGGGCTATAATCACCTTCCTAAAGGCTTGAAGAATAGAAAGGGTTGTGATGTAAATTTAATTACAACTTCCTGAACTCGTACTCTGAGAATTAACTTGGGGATTAGAGGAAGTAGCTCATCAGACCACCGTGCAAGTCTCTCCTGTGTTTTGTCAGCTCCCATCCCTGGTTCAACAAGTAACCAGTGAAATTTATAATTTGCTTGCATTCTTTTATTGGGATATTTTATTATGTTGGTCTTAAACATAATTAAATTGTAACTATATTTTATTTATATCAATAATGTAAAATGTTTTACCATTATAGTAAAAATTCTTACCCATCTTGCTCCCAATATATATGTATAATAGCTACCATCTTCTGAATTTATTCACTTTATTTAATCAAAGTTTTTTTTTTTTGAGACAGAGTCTAATTATATATTCTAGGCTGCCCTTGAACTTGTAACTCCCAACCTTAGTCTCCCAACTGTTGGGACTGCAAGCATGAAACACCTTGCCTGGCCAATCAGAACTCTGTGAATTAGTAAATTGTACTTGAAATGAAGAGGGTGATTGCCAATTGTCCACACTTTAGTGTAAATCAGACTCTGTAGATTGCTTTTCTTTTACTTGGAAAAATTATCTTCAGTGTGGAAATAGGACTTGGTAACAGAGTTTTGTGTTAAAGGGGAGCCAAGGACAATTTAAGAGAGTTCAGGCTTATGTAGGGATGCCATTTTGAAGTCAAAACTCTGGGTACTATGGAATAGCATATATAAGCCACATGCTCAAAGAGATGAGATATACATTAAAGATTGATAAGATTCAACATGTTCCTCAACCCATTTCCTAGAGCTCTGATGGTTTTGTTAAATAAAGAGGAAGAAATCCATCTGGAAAGGTCCACTCAAAGCTGGCTTTAGGCAGCGACAGATGGGGCAGTAGGAACCCTGTGCTTGGAAGAGACGGCTGGAGGCATGCCCACAGAGCAGCAGAGCAGATGCCCCTGGCTGTCCCATTTCTCTAACACTGAGGAGCCCCAGGACAGGGAACAAGCAGAAGCCTAGAGAAGGGGTTAGAACTTGTCAATTAGGCTATCTATTAAATGTTAACAAATAAACTTCTGGGAGGTAGGGCAGGAGGGTCAAGAATTCTAACTCATCCTCAACTACATAGTAAGTTTGCAACTAGCCTGAGATACACAAACAATTTACCCTACCAAATATATTCTAGTACATAAAAATACCTGGGAGGTTAGGTTCAGAATTAGAATTCTAACCCTCCTTGGAATTCCTACAGAGTATGGTGCTGCTGGTAGGAAGATATAGCTCCACTCATCTTGTATACTGCTCCTTTCTCTCCTCACTTCCACATCTTGGGGCCTGGTGAGCATACCCATGGATACCCTCAATTGCTCACTGTACGTGCAAGTTCTGTCTAGGTTCCTCCTTAGGTTTCTGAGTGTGTCTGGCAGTGTCTGCCCCTGGGGAAAGCTACTGGGGAAGGGCCTTTGTGAGCTAGGAATGCTGGCTAGGGTCATTTGAATAGAGAATCCTAGGGTCCGAGGGCATGGGTCATTACCTAGAAGGGCAGCCAGGGGATATAGGTACATAAGAGCCATTGACCCCTTGAGACACAGGGGAGCATGAAGATTGGAGTGTGGCTAGAGATGGATCTCTCCAATGGGGAGGGGGCTTGTACTTGACTTTGGAGACTCAGCCTAAATCTAGAGGTAATGACAACATGACTGTTTATCCCCACAGCGTTTTTCTCATGGCTGTGGCAAATACTCAACATGTGGAGAAGGAATGGATGGTTTGGATTTGCAGTTTGAGGGTGCAGTCTGTCATGGAGGCATGGTAGGAAAAGTATGAAGCAGCTGCTCACATTGCATCTACAGTTAGAAAATGAAAGAGCTGACTGCTGGCATTCAGCCCACATGACCGTCCTGCCCACAGTCAGATTATGTCTCCTCTCTGCACATAAACTGGTGTGGAAACTTACTCATAGACACATCTGAATAAGCTTCCACAACTTTGTCTTTTAGGTGTTTGTAAATCCAGTCAAAGTTGACACTATGGAATTCTAACTGCAACAGGGACATCCACCCTAAGACTTGGCATTTCAGAGAAATGTTCACTGTTTATTTGAAGAGATCAGAAGAGACTGTTTCTCTGCTCAGGCCAATCTGACAATAGTCTATGTTAAGAGAAATAACCTCACACTGGCAATTGCTCCAACATCTATTCTAACAATGAACTAGACGTTTCTGAAGTACTCAATGAGTTTAACTTCGTAAATAGTATTTAGCTATGATTAAAAGATATTTCAAGACATGAGCAGAGCAGACCTATTTATATGTAGCATAATCTAATAAAGGGCAAATGAATGCCCCTGAACCCTGATGCAGACAGAGGGAACATAGGAAGAATATACTTCTTAGAAAGAATATTTTTCAGAGGAAGAACTATAGAAGAAAAACTTTCCTAGAACCTTCCATGGCCAAAGGAAAACCTCAATTTCATCATAAATGACAGAACATTGTTCTTTGTCTAGCCATGACTACAAATTTTCTGCCAGGAACACAGGAGGGCAGCCTCCAAGGCTCTGTGTACAGGGTTTTATTGCTGGGTAGGAAGGACTTTCTTTTCCTCTGGTGTCCCAGGGAGAACATTAGTGACGGTAACTGTACTGACTACCAAGTGAAGCTAGGGTTCTTCCTGAATTGTCTTCACCAGAGCTGAGAAAACATCCTGCCTTGACCAACATTATGGTGTCCAAACCCATTCATGAAGGCCTAGAGAACTGATTCCTGGATCTTGGTAGAGTACTCCAGAAAGATTGTGTGGTAACACACACTGTGTCTCCTGGGTACCATAAGAGTTCGAGAAGCAAAGAGCAAGCACAATTTGATTCACACGTGGGCTCATCTGCTCATTGTCTCCTTTGGGGATGGCGCACTGGCAGTGTTGTGAGTGTTCATTGTCTCCTTTGGGGATGGCACCCTGGCAGTGTTGTGAGTGTTCATTGTCTCCTTTGGGGATGGCACACTGGCAGTGTTGTGAGTGTTTTGGGATGAACTGGCATATATGCACAGCTGTGCTTTTGTTCACCCGAAGAGTGTATTATTTATGTATGCCTTTGTCTTCCTCTTATTGTTAGCCACAGCAAACATGGGATTTTGTAAAATAGAAAGAAGTTTGCCCTGCAATCTTGAGTCTCCCAGTCTTTGCCGGGAGATACCTAACTGTGTCAGAGTAGAAGCTCAATACTTCTGCCCCTGTTTCTCTAAAGACACAGCAGCCACTTTTCTAGACCTACTTCACCTCTGTCTGAAGCCCTGTTTCAGACTGACCGTCAGAGCAGAAGTTCATGTCCTAGGCTCGGTTCTCGGCTCCTCTGGTCTGATGCACGACTGCCAATAGCATCTTCATCTTATCTCTTCCTGATGTTTGAACAAAGGGGTTCCCAGCTTGGGTTCTGCAGGTCCTGCTGCATAGGTAGGGTTCCTTGCTATCTTTTTTTGTGCCTGTTCTTACTTCATAAATCATTGCCAGTTAGAGCTAAACCGATATGCTCAGGAGGCATGTTCCATCAAACCAAGTGCTCTAGATCCACACCATAATAGAAAGTAGCCTACTCTTCGGGATTGTTTTCTTCTTGCTACTTTTCTCATGTATTTTTCTCATGTACTGACCAGTGAATTTGCTTAAATGATCTATGCTTCCTTCTTTCTCCTATTCTCAATTCAAATCCAGTTTTTTTCCCTAGGGTTAGGTGGTCTCAGTGCTTGCTGGGTGCTTGAGTCCATACCTAAAAGTCCAGATTCAGGTCCTACCTTGTGTGGCCAAGTCTATTACAGAGTAAGCACCAAATATTTGGACTTGAATTTTCAAAAACCATTTATTTCCAGGCTTTGGGCTAGATCCCTGCTGGATGTGTCAGGCACAGACATGGGCAATGAGTTCCTCTTAGGGGATTTCTGTTACTGGACCTGCTTCCTGGGCTTTCTCCACCCAATGAAAGCAACTTAGCTTAGTGTCTCTCTTCAGATTGAGATTATACCCCATTCTAGGTCATAGCATAAGTTGGCCTGCCTTACAGGAGTTTGTAAATTATATATGTATACTTAGAAAGGGAGTGGATGGGGAAAAGAGAGTGGATTTTCCACAAGTATAGAGCATACATTACTTGGGGTAGAATCTGCTGATGGTTTAGATTTGGAACTGACTTTGATAGACAAAGAAACCATTCTCATCAGACACAGAAAGGCTGTTTTAGGTAGGTTGGATGACTCCCTGGAAATGACTGAGAAACTAATCTCAGACTCCCAGGTGGTAGGTAGAAAAGGCATCAGGAAGAGAGAGATGAACATGGAAGGTCCTGAGAACAGGGATGGTGGCTTCTTCATTGCTGTGTCTTTAGGCATACAATAGTGTCTGAATATGGAAAGTATGTAAGATGTATTTATTTAATTTTTTTGTCTCTTTCTCTACAACCCTGAATGTTCTGGAACTCACTATGTAGATGAGGCTGGCTTCAGACTTACAGAGATCCTCTTGCCTCTGTCTCTTAAGTCCTGGGATTAAAGGCATGTGCCAGCACACTCAATGAATGAAAGTCAAATGAAACCTCCACATGGAGTCTTACATTAAGCCACTTCTTGGTGGGGGATAACATACATATATAATCATTTTCCTTGCCTTTACCCTGTGACAAGCAGTAAGTAGATCTCTGCATTTTTAAAGACATGTCTTATTTCTATTAGGGAAGAAGGGTTTCACTAAGCTTTCAGAGGACAATTTCATCTCCTGGGGCTATACAGAAGTGCCCCATGAGAACTTGTCAAATCAGGGTTAGTTACAGATTTTGATAAACTACAACCATATACCAAGTAATTCTGATCTCCACATGTCTGAGAAGCAGTGTAGAGCAGGATTGGGAAGTATGAGGATTAGGTGGTAGGATAAAGGGATAAGTTGAATTTGGTTTGGGGGTGCTGAGGTGTAATAGAGCATCCCGTGTTTTGGTGTGGTACTACTGTCCTCAGGCTGCTGAGACACTTGTATCCTCTTGTGTCCAAATACATACGCTCAGACATATCCTGTTCCCCATGAAAGCTGCACCTCAATTAAGGCAGAAAGATGGTGTCTCGATCACTGAGTAACCAGCAGAATAGAATCTGTTATCAATGTTTGCTGTGGACAACTTGAGAGGGTCAAAGTCGTAAGAATGAAACCTTTATGATCAAGTTATTTTCCAAGAGGCAAAAAAAAAAAAAAAAAAAAAAAAAAAGCCTACGTGTCTCCCATTCTCTGCTCATGACTGAAGCCTGTGGCATGGGAAGCTCTAACATCGCCACCCTTCTATCAGCACCAGCATCACTGCCCTGCCTCCCCTGGGTTTCACGGAATGGATCCTCTCAATGTGATGCACATGATAGAGGCTTCGGGGGTAAACTCTACATTATGGGATGATCTCTATGTTCTTGGTGCCAGTAGACTCAAACTAATTGTGACAAAGAGAAATGTCTCTGGACCTTGCAAATTGTACCTGATTTGTATGGGGAGGGGGAGGCCACTAGTTAATCACGGCTCACGGGACAAGTGTCTGATCCAGACTGCAAGCTGAGCCTGTGGGTCTTCCAAGCTGGCCCTCGTCCACTGAGAAGTAAAGTAACATCAAGCAGTAGTACTCACGTGAACACGCTGCCTTGCACAGCAGCAGAGACATCTGCTCTACTCTGGTTGTCATTTCAGAATAAAGGAGAAGATAACAACTAATATTATTGAGTGCTTGCCCAGTCTCAATGACTGTGCTCTGCTCTTAACATACACTTGTGCACTTAATCGTCTGTAAAGCCTCTTGAGAAATGCTATGCCAGCAGCCTTGCCACGCAGTAAAGCCGGCCGTGAAGAGAAAATGCTGGTGAACATCGGCGATGACCTTCCAAGTTCAGTTCTGTAGTCCTCCGTGCAACCAGGTTTTGGTGACACCTGAGGATCTAATTAGTCACAGCTATAGAGTATATCTGTCTAAACTCCAGCTGCCAAAGGGAGATTGTTGTGAATAATTGTCACCTAGTCAACCAATTAGTTTATGTGGTCATACAATTCCTTTCGGTACCAAGTGCTCTATTTCTGTGTAATTGGCTCCCTGGAAAGTGTGTGTGGGGGCCAGCTGGGAAAATGGGACCAGCTTAAAATCAGCCCTTGTATTTTCTGACTCTTGGCTCTCATCACTGTCCTTCCCAGGAGGTCATTGGTTTTGAAGCTATTTCTTTAAATTTTTTATTTATTCATTGTGTGTAAGTGTTTTATCTGAATGTATATCTGTGTACCACATGTGTTCCTGGTGCTTGAGTTGTCCAGAAGAGGGTATAGAGAGCTCCTGGGATTTGAGCTGCTGATGGTTGTGAGCTTCCATGTGGTTGCTGGGAACCAAACCTAGATCATTGGGAAGAGTAAATAGTGCTCTTAACCACTGAGACAACTCTCCAAGTCCTTTGGAAGTGTTTTCTAAATTATAATTCCAATCCCATAAAAGACACATGAATGATGGCTCATTGGAGTAAGTAAAAAACTTGAGTGATCATTTGAAGGAGAAACAGTTAAAGTCTAACTAGTAGAAGACATTGGACAGGGACGCCATGCTCCATGCACCAACCTGGTTCAGAAATTAGCCTATAACTTGAGATTAAACAAAATTACATTATATTTGACATAGAGAATTCTAACTTCAGGTCAGTAATCACACTAAAAATCTTTTCTGTTGGGGATGGTTTATGGAGCACAATGATTTGAACAAGAGAAGAAGAGAAAAAAGATTCATGCCAAGAGGCATGGATGCTAAGTATAAACAGAAGATACCTGGACAATAAGAAGTGGGGACCTAAGGGACTGTCAAAACAAATCAATGGGGATAAGTAGTGTAAGTGGTCAGGGCTCAGAGAAAGCTAGAGTCTTCCATATTCACTTGGGAAGGTATCCTGAGGCTTCACCAGGTCCTTCTGCACTCACTCATGCCTCTGTAAGACTGAATGGCTAACTGAGTATAAGCATTATTAATAGATTGTGCAAGAATGCATGGCAGGATGAAGTTGGAGATATCAGTGGAGAGAGCTAGCTTTGTCTGCAGGGAAAGGCTTTTTGTGAACACAAAACCTGGCATGGTGTTCAAGTCTTAATACAACCACCTCTTTTGGCAGACACACATGATCATGAGCATATGTCTAGGGCTCATGGAAAGGCCAGATGCTAAAAATTTAGAATTCTTAATGATTATGGAATAAAGGAAACTGGTTGATGGTTTTCCATCTTCTTTGAAGCTCTTTCTCAATACATCTTTGCCATGTGCTATGTCCCTATCATATCTGGACCCCAGGGAGAATGGGTTTGGCCAAGATGAAGGCTCAGCACTAACTCATGTAGGGCAAAGATGTAGCAGTAGAAGTACTTAAGAATACACAATAACATGTTCAATCTCTTTAATTTTTAATATCCCATCAAATATGACATTTCATAGGCTTAGTAGCAAATTCTTTTCATAGAAAAATAAACATACTTGCTTATATAAATTATCTAATCTGCACAGATGTAAGGAAATATGACTCTCTGTAACAAAAGGAGAAGGATGTCAGCATGGCAGAAATGTAGCTCCCGATCCATCAATCCTTGAATTTTAAACAGCCAAAGAAGGTATTCATCTTGCCTTGACCAATGCCTCTTACATTTCAAGAGTTTTTTAGAATAAGTCCAATTAAACATTAGTAATAGCTGAAAGACAGTAATGATGGTGCTCTTCTTCCCAGACTGGTTGAAAGACAATGAATTCAAAGCCACTAGATATATGTACAGGCTCTGATATTTAACTGATGGTATTGAAAGTTAGTGACCTTGACCCCTCCAGCTTGTTCAGCTCTATCTCTAACTCTTTCACAGGACTCCCCAAGAATTACTTATGTTTTGGCTGTGGGTCTCTATATCTGTTCCCAGATGCTACTGGATGAAGCCTCTCAGGAGACAGTTATGCTAGGCTCCTGTCTGCAAGCAGAGCAGTGTCATTAATAGTGTCAGGTACTGACTATCTTACAAGGGATGTGTTTCAAGTTGGGTAAGGACACCACAGGAAGACTTACAGAGTCAACTAACCTAGGCCTATGGGAGCTCACAGAGACTGATCCACCAACCCAAGAGCATGGAGGGGCTGGATCTAAGAGCCTTTACACATTTGTATCAGATGTGTAGCTTCTTAGTCCTCCTGTGGTTCCTCTAACAATTGGAGTGGAGGCTGTCTCTAAATTGGTTGCCTGCCATTGGATCCCCTTCCTGAAATGGACTACCTAGTTGAGCTTCAGAGGGAGAGGATTCTCTTAGGCCTACTGCAACTAGATGTCTCAGGGTAGGGTTGTACCCAAGGGGGACTTCCCCTTCCCTGATGAGAAGGGGAGGGAGTAATGGGGGAAGGAATTTGAAGGATGGGACTGGGAGTAAAGGAAGGTTGGGGTGGGGGCACGATTGGGATGTAGAGTGAATGAATGAATGAATGAATCAATCAATAAATATTAGTGAACAAAGGCTATTTGTTTGGTTCATTTGATACATTATTTGCATAGCATACATGAAACCCTGTGTTCCATACCCAGCATCATGTAAACCATGTATTACAGCTCATACCTATAACCCTCAGATTTCAGATTGGAGTTCAAGGTTATCTTCATCTACCTAGCAAGTTGGTGGTCAGTCTGGGCTACATGAGACCATGTCTCAGAACACTAAGAAAAGGAGGAGGAGTAGTGAGGGGGAAGCTGTCTGAGCTTTCCCTTGTGTTGAGTTTGTTTATTCTGCTTATCTTAATAGCACGAATGGTCTAATCTAAAAGTTAATGAATTTACATAATCAAGAGTTTACTTCCAGGCACAGCAAACTTTGCTCATATCAGCTCATTTTCTGAGTTTTGGTTGACATTTTCAAAGTGAATGTTTCTTATCTGTGCAAAATTCATGGACTGATGCATCTCCCTTCCCCAAAAGGCCCTTATCATGGAGTTCACAGCTCAGTGGACATACTGACTCATGGCTCCTGCCCGATCTCAGGTGCATCACCCTGCAGGAACCCCTTACCATCTCACTTGAAAGGCATTAGCACACTTCTTTCTGGGCTTGCAGATAGACCCAGCATGCTTCTTTTGCAAAGAGCCTCTGTGTTGGCTTTTTAGCCCTAACCATCAAGAAACCTCTCAAGCAAAACCTGAGTATCAAAATCAGAGTTGCAGGGTTGTCCAATCCTACATGGCAAGGCATTGGCAAGCATCCCTATGTGGTGTGCCGGAAACAGAGTGAAGTGAGGGGTTGGGAAGAATTTGGAGACAATGAAAACAGGTCTATGTCCTATAGGACTTGGAAGGATGGGGTCTTTCAATGTAGGAGCATTGAGAGCTGCGAATATGGTGTACAGTGAAGTCAGTTGTTCAGCCTTTCTTCTTTTAAATTGCTCATGTCACATTGTGACTTGACTGCTCCCACTTCAAATATATTTTGTTCTCCTTGGGGACCTTCCTTCTGTGTAGCCACTGGCTCCTTACTGCTCCGATATGTATTGAGCTGGGTAGAAGGCACCACACACACAATGAGTCATGGTAACTATAGTCACAATCCATTTCCTATTCATTGTCAGACTTTGACCGTGGAAATGATAGTGGCAAGTGTGACTGTGATCCTTTCTAGCACCTCTACACGCCAAATGACAGGCTCTCTCCTGTTTTACATTCATTGTGTCTGACCTTTATAATACTACTGCAAGGTATTTATCATTATTCCAGTCTTCCAGAAGAAATGGAAGGTCAGATCATAAATCAGTTTGCCCCATGGGTGAGGATAGAGGCTGAGAGCAGCTGGTTTCCCCTATGTCTCCCTGTAGCCTTCATCTAGGGTTAGAGCCCAGGTCCTCCAGGGGCAAAGGCAAAAAGCCGAGAGGAGGGGAATCCTTGACCACCTTGCCTGGGAATTGCCAGTCTCAGGATAGATCCTATGCTTAAACTCTTCCCTCTTAATTCAGGATCATAATCCTGGGACAGGTGAACTGCTTACTGAAGGGCTCTAGCCATCCCGAGTGTGGCCAACACAGGCCCAAACATGGAATCGACAGGTTTTGGTCTGCTTCTCCTTTCCCTCTCCCTTGCTAAAAACCATTAGACAGCATCCTTAAAACCAGCACCCAGGGTTCATTCCATTATTTGACCCCTGTCTTAATTCTGAGACTAAACAACAAGGTCCAACAATCACATTTCATTATTTAACTAACATGTCCAATCAGGACATACAAACTCATCCAAGCACTGATTCACCCGTTTCTCCTTAAAAACCCATACCTACAAAACAAAACAAAACAAAACAAAACAAAACAAAACAAAACAAAACAACCAAAAAACCAAACAAAAAACTCACTTGCTTGCTACTTTCTACTTTGGTATGTATGCCTTTGCAGAGTCCCCCACTGCTTGCCCTCCTGGGTAATGAATCTCTTTTATGAGGAGGATTTGGTGTCTGGGTAAGTCCTGAACTGACTCCCTTACATTCTCTTGACATTTTAACTTCCAAAGTCTGGTCACACCAAGTGAGGAGACAAAACCGCAGTTCTATACTGCAGGACAAGAGAGAAGGAGCTGCCGTTGACAGAGCAGCATTTCTAGAATATCTATGTAATAGCCCGAGCTATTTTTAGGAAGTAGCTTTTTCCCACTGATGTCAACCCAGACACTAACTTCCTTGAGAGAATTCCCTCAGAGAAGCCTGATGCTTTGACCCTATTAGAGTGTGCAACCTTCAGCTCTCTCCTATAAAGGCTTTTATTGTAAGGTCAGGTGAGAATACGAATCCTTGTTGGACTATTAAGCTGTGTCGCCAGAGGCCTGAGGATGTGAGCCAACTAGTTTCCTTTCAGTGAAGATAGATCATTTGGTCAACATGAGTCTCCTGAGGATGTCCTCAGCACAGGCAGAAGGGCTTCATAGATAAGGCTAGTGGGTCATTGATATGGTCCACTGCTGAGCCACTACTGATCAAAGCTTCTTACTGGCTTGGACCTAGTCCTACCTTCTGTCAAAACTCTCTGTTTTCCTCCATAAAGCGGTGTTCTTGAAACTGAAACATAACAGCATTCAACAAAAGAACTAGGTTTACCATAATACCATCAGAGTGCTACACCCCAAGTGGAGTGAGAGGTAGCTTGGAATACTTCCATTGGGTTCTTGTTGTTCTTGTTGTTGTGTACTGTATATATGTGTGCACATTTGTACATATGTGTCTCTATATACATGTTCACATATACATGTGTATGTATGGATGCATGCCTAGTTTTGCATATATGTGTGTATGTGTTCATGTGTGTGCGCATGTCCACATTTATATGTAAGTGCTCACATGTGTATGTTTATGTGCGTCTACGTGTGTATGATGTGTATATGTGTGTGTATATGCATGCATGTGCATGCATGAATGCTGATATGTGCTGTAAAGTCTGTGGCTCACTGAGAGCCATGGTTGGAGAAGCTGAAAAGTATTGCCTTACGAGGTCCTCCCACTCCTGTGGCCTCAGCTCTTCTGTTTCTAGTGAGACCCCTTTCCAGGTTCTTCTCCTTGGGAGTCTTTCTGGCTCTGAACTCAGCCATTTCAAACAGTCCTACTCACAGAAGCCTCCTGCAGCTGTGGTTGCTGTGTGCACCACTATCACCATGCACGCACATCAGCATGACCAGTGCTCTGCCATATATCATATGCCTGGGTCTCAGTCCTGAGGCTGTAGTCTGGCTGGCCATCCACATAGGTATGACCCAGGAAGCCCTATATATAATTCAGTTATATTTTTATAGCATTTCTATTCATGAACACACATAAACACATATGTATATATTCCAACAAGTGTGTAACAACCAGGAAAATAAATAAGGATCTATTATTTTATGAAGATAATTTTAAAAGTCTTTAATCTTATTTTTAGTTGTGTGTGTGTGTGTGTGTGTTTGTGTATGTGAGTTTAGATGCCTTTGGAGGTCAAAAGAGGGAGTCAGAAATCCTAAAGCTGGAGCTATGAATGCGTCACAACTGCCCGACAAGGATGCTGGGAACTGAACCTGGGTCATCTGTATAAGCTGAATGTGCTCTTAATTCCTGAACTATCTCTCTAGTCCTTAGACAGACATTTCTTGAACAGATGGCAATATGAATTTAAGAGAAGACTTGATAGCAAACTACAATATAATAGAGTCTTCAACTCCTGCTTTGTCCTGGAAAAAGTGTGTGTATAGTACTTTGCTTTCTGTTTGCTGTGGCAAAGTCTCAAGGACAGTTCACAGGACTGTCACATGTGGATTGTGAATTACGTGTCATGCAACTCAAGGGCTGACGTTCATTCTGTAATCTATGGGGTTGCTCAGTGTGCAAACTGCTGTAAAGTAGCTCAAGGGTTTCACTGGGCTTGTCACCATGTTCTGCTTTTCATTAGGGGGCTGGAATTAGAGCTATTTAAGGGACGTGGCGGTGGAACACAGGTGTGCCATGGCTCTTGTCTCTCTCCCTAGGCAATAGGATTCCTTGTGTCCTTCAATAGAGTCCCAGGAAATACTGGAATGAGCTCGTCCACTTCCTTTGCATAGTTACAAGGAGATTTAGCAGCAGTAGCAGCAGCGATTGGAGCAGAAAGGGGGGACAAGGGAGATGTTAATCTGAGCAGCCAACTAGTCATCCAAGAACTCTTCCTGAGTAAAAGCCCATTCCTTCAGAGAGTCTGCTTTGTTCCCCAGAAGAAAAGACAATTCCAGCCCAGCCTGGCGATGCTGAAGGAGGCGCTAATGTTTTAGACTGTGTGTGTTTGTGCAGATCAAGCTTAATTCTGCTGTCAGTTTAATAGGACCTAGAATCAATCACCTAGTAGACACGCCGCCGGGCATGGCCATGAAGGGTTTTCTAGATTGAGTGAAGGCATCACTGTTCTGTGGCCTGCAGTTTTGGGCTAGCCTCAGCATCTGTTGCTATCTGCTTCCTGACTGGATGCAGTGTGACCAGCTGCATCATGCTCTTGTCACTGAACCTTCCCTGCCATGATGGACCATACCCAGAAACTGTGAGCTAAATTAAACTCTTCCTTTCAAGAGTGATTTTTTTAACCAGGCGTTTTATCACACTGAGAATAACCAATCTAGGCATCTCCCATGACCTTCCATGTTTAGGATGTTCTTATGTATGGCCTATCAGCTGTAAGGAAAGTCATATGCAGACAATGTTCCAGGAGCTGGCTTATAGAAGCAGGGGGATGGTATGACTCTGGGGCAAATACCGAATCCCAATCTGGACTCTGCAGTAAAATGGGGACCATCACAGCATTAACACCTGTCTGGTGGGATGAGATGGTGATTCACAGACATCATGTACATAAAGTACTTGTGAGAGTGTCTGAAGATGACACTTAACCACCCACCCTCTGATGAGCAAGTGAAGGATGGAGGGAAGGAGGAAGAGAGAGACAGCAGGCTAGCCCACTGTGTAGTGAGTTCTGAAGGAATGTGGGCAACTGGACTTGAGGGATGGGGGGTTGGTTTTCATGATCTCTTCAGGCTCAGCCATTAAGGAATGGTTGGGGACAATTATTGGTCTGCTTGATTTTCAGCTTATAAACCATCTTGAGACCCTACCTGCATCTTCTGAGATAAGTCCCCAACCATAAGACCTTCATCAGTAATAGATTTCTCAGTTCATGGGTGCCCAAGGCTTTATGATGAATAAAGATGACACCGGACCTAGGGTGGGGGGAGTATCTACTTTTTATTTTTTTTAACTCATAAGGGAAAATGCAAATATTTTATTTGGTTTCATAGTGGTCCACTCCCCACCTCCATACCCAAATAATTCTGCCCGGCTAATTGACAACTTAGTCTGTGTGAACACAAGCGGACCTCAAGCTTCTTAGGAAAGAAGAACTTTTTGATATCAACAGTCATAGAGCATTGTTATCAAGTTCATGGACAACTGCTATTGACCAATAGAAGATGGTGTTAGTTACAGACCAACATTATCAGGCTGAAATGAGAGAGAACTCAACATAATCCTCTCTCGGTGATTGGTTTGTTGCTTATTACAAACCTGTAGTCTAAGCATCAAAGCTGGTCCCGCATTAACGTGACCTGGTGGGCTTTCAGAAAACATCAGATATATTTGTCTCACTCAACAGCTTAATTGGTTGGGGTGGATCTTAGCTGTCAGTCCTTATCGTAGGAGCTGCTCTTGCTTGGCTGGGCTAACATGTTATGTTTCCATAGTACCTTTGAGTATGCTCTCGTCCCACTAGACCTGAAGCATGAGAATCACTGGGTGATCTTGCAAAGGAGACAGCAGAGCCTGCCCCAGAGTCATTATTCAGTAGATCTGAGATAAAACGAAGGATTTAGATTTGTAACAAGTCCCTGGCCTCCACTCCTGGTTCTAAGCCACAACTTGGGGGTCATTGGTGCACCCAGCTGGCATCCATCAGGATTCAGATTCTCTCTAGTCTCAGTTCTTGCCTGTCAACATTTTCTCCTGCTCTCTTCCTCCCACCCAGAGATTCTCAAACCCTGTGCTTGTTCCAACCTGCAGGGGGTCTCTGAATGTACCTTTCCCTACAGCGTCATTCCATGTGGCAAGGTGACAAATTAGGACCCTGAAAAAACTCCATAATGCCATTTTTTCCATAATTGGCATTAGGTTTCTCCCAATTGCCATACAGCCTGGAAGCTGTACTGAATGTGTTAATGCTAATATATATACGTTTGCAACATGCTGTTTTTCATTAAGTGAGGTTTTCATTCCCACACTGAAGCGAATCTGAAAAGGAACTGTGGTTGTCCTCTTTGAAAATGCACCAGAGACATTTTCATACATTTTACGCTACTCTGAACCCTTTCAGACTGCAATTTGTGAGGTAAATAGGAGAATGGTCTTGTTGTGTTATTAACAGTAGAAACGCAAGTATTACACTGACTGAGTAAATGCACACTAAAGCAGTGTCTCTCGGCCCCTCCCTACACTAGCCAGTCTCTTTCTGCAGTGCTGCTGATGTTGCTGCAGGAGAAGGGCACTGGGTTGAGAGTGAAACACTGTTTCTCCTGCAGGTTGCTGGGCAAAGCTCCCTGCTTCCATTAAACTCCAGGGAAAGGACCAAATCAGCCAGCAAACAAATACAGATAAATCCAAATGATAAAATCCATGACACCGTCCAGTGTAAGCTTCATCTTCTCACTCTGAGTTAGTGATTTTAAAAGTAAGGAAAACGTTTCTGGTCTGTCAAAATTGAGGTCTGAAGCAATTCTATTTTACACATTAAATGTGAATGAGAAACTATTGAAAACTGTGAATAAAGATTTATCATCTATACTATCTATATTTACCTATGACATATCTGTATACCATAAACAAATATATAAATATATGTACATAAATATATATCATAGAGAAATAATGAACATATATAAATATATTCTTAAATATCATAAATAAATGCATAATATCATGATATTAACAGGAAAGATATATTTGTATTAATGTATATATTTTCCCTTGATGAAATATCTAAACAAGGAAAATAGCTACTGTGTTTACCAATTACTAGCAACCTAGTCATTGTACTAGGTGGTGGGTGTGTGTATAAACATGTAAATATATCACTTGATTTGCAATCCTAAGAGATAGGTTCTTTTACTATCTTCATGCCACACAGGAAGCTGAAGCATCCAGATGTAAATGATGAATTTGAGGGCTGGCAGCTTGTAAGAGAAGAGTTGCCATGTGAATTCAGAAAAAAAAAAAAATTAAGGATCTGTTTTTATTTTCTATTTCTGTTTTTATGTGTGTGTGTGTCTCTATGTCCATGTGGCTATGTGGATGCATGCATGCATGTGTGCAGCACCCACAGAGGCCAGAGGAGAACTTGAGATTTTCTGGCTCTTGAGTTACAGATGGCCGTGACTTGCCTGACGTCGATGCTGGGACCTGCACTCTGGTCCTCACGATTGTACAGCAAGTGTTCTTAACCACTGAGCCACTTTTCCAGCCCTGGTCTTTTTTTTTTTCCTTATAAGTTAATTTTTTTATGTTTATTACAAGTTTTATAATATACACAATGTATTCTATTTGCACAATACAAATATATCATGTAGATCTGACAGAAATTTGATGCTGCACATATTAACTCATGACAACATATATACAACTAAAGTAGACTGTTGATGAGTTAATTAATGTATTGTGACAGGATCTCACTGCACAGTTCAGGCTGTTCACACGTGCTTTCCATGTGGTGGGATCACAGCTGTGCATACCACACCTGGCTTAGGGGCTATTTTCTTTGGTGTATTACAGTTTTGCTTTCAAAAGCAGCTTAAGAAGAGGAAAAGGTCAACACAGATCATATTAAAGCAAAGAGGTGACCCTATGGGTTTGTGCCACCGGCTGGTTCACAGCTGCCATCAGCTAGAGCATCCTTTCAGATGCAGCCGCCCTACTCCCTGGTGAGGCTGCTTGCGTGGTGGAGATAAGCAGAGACTGGATTCAACCAAAGCCCTCACTGCTGTTTCCTTTCTCCTTTCTTCCTGGGGTCTATGCATTCAGGATTAGGAGATCTGTGTTCAAAAAATAGACTCAAACTCACCGGGTATCTAATATATAGTCTTAACTTTCTCCAGCAGCTGCCAGAGTGAGGAAGAGCTAAGTGTGCTGTCAAGGGATTTCAGTATCACCCCTTGAACTGATTTGATGGCTGCTGCGTTGCTTGAACCTGTGTTAACCGTCCACTGTAAGGAGATCACAGCACATAGTAACACACAAGCCCACCTTTCTGTATGTTCCTTTCCCCCATTTTTATATTTTAACCTTTTGCATGAAGGAAAAACAACTGATGTCTTATGTGAATTATTCATGACACTTTCTGTTCTGCCAATTCCAGCCCAGCACACGTTTGAAATCATTAATATGTCATGACTTGCGTTCATCTGGATTCCTCACATTCCCCCCCCCCCAAATAATGCAGTACCACAAAAGGCATCATGACTCATTAGCATGGATATTATTTTTAGATTCTTAGTTCATTCTTCTCAGCCTTATTAACACAATTAGCACAGTACTGAATGTTTGATGAAATAGAAACTGAAGAGTCTGTACCTTCACTCGGCTGTTATGAACGGTGTTATCAGACTCAGGGTAGCAGCTGGAAGTAAAGGCAAGCGGTTTGACAGCTCACAAAGCAGTGCCTTGCTGCTAAGTAGCTCAGCCTTCATTTTTGTAAATATAAACAAAAGTAACAACAAAGGCACTTTTTTTATTTTAAGGAATACTGAATGCCTAATCTTACCCCAGGGACACTCTAAATGACTTAGTCTGACTGTGACTGGCCCGAGCAGGGTGGCAGAGGCATGCTTGGTCTGTCCTCATGAAGCTCCCTCAATGGCTAGATCACCACAGCATTTGGAATCTTTACCCCAAGCCCAGGGACATGCCAATGCAGAACAGCTATGAAGATGGTTTCTTGGTAGTTTATTGATAATACCATGCCTGGTGCTGTCGAGACGACCCAGTAAGAAAAGTGCTGGCTCTTCAATCTTAAGGAGTGGCTTTGGTACCCAGGATCCACATAACAACTAGGGACATTCAGCATGTCTGAAGCCTCAGCACTGTGAGACAGAGACAGGCAGATGCCAGGAACCCATTCGTTAGCCATTTACGCCATCAGCGATCTTCAGGTTCACCGAGAGGCCTTGTCTAAACATAAAGAGGGGGAGCTATGGAAGAAAACACCTGATGTCAACCTCTGATCCCACATTCATATACACACAGGTCCATGCATGACTGCACATACCCACCCAATCACCCACCCACCTGCTTCCACCTACCCACAAAGACCAAAAAGGAAATAAAAAAGTAATATGCCTGAAGTCTGATCAAACAAAATTTACATCCCAAATCTAGTTGAAACTTATTTAGTATGGGGGCTGGAGAGATGGCTCAGCAGTTATGGCTAAGAGCATTGGCAGTTGTAGAGTACACTGGCTCAGTCAGTGAGATGGGAAGACTTTAAGAAGAACAGTCTTTATGATATCAGGTAGACACCCAAGTAGAAGCTGGGTGTATAGATCCAGAATTGGGCAGAAAGTTTCACTAAAGACCTCTATTTGGAGGTGGGTGGAGTTAAAGCTTAAAGATTGGACTAAGTTTCCCAAGGAAGGAGTCAGATGAGGACAGTGTCGGGGACAGAGCTGGGGACAGCTCAGCTTATAAGAGGCAAGTAGGTGATGACAAGGAGAGGCAGAGCTTTTTGCAGTAGAATTGTGGGAGCCTGAAACAGCATCAGTCCCTCCTCCATTCCTCAGAACTGAACATTCACAAGACTACACACACACACACACACACACACACACACACACACACACACACACACACACATGCACAGGAATCTCTCCACACACATGTGTGCACACATATGTAAATGCACACATATGTAAATATACACACATGCATGTGTATATAATGCTATATGAGATTTGCATTTTAAGATTGTATAGCCAGTAGAATCTGTGTGTGTGATGATGATGATGATGATGTGTGTGTGTGAGATGGTGTGTGTGTCAATGTTCATATTTCTCAAACATTCAACTTGCTCTTCAGCATCATATTTGGAAATGACTCCACAGTATAGGGACCTGTCTATTATGGATATAGAATGGGCTAGGTGATCGAGCCGAGTGCCCCTGCTAGTTCTGTGTCTTAGATGGGACTGGAACTGCAGATCCCTTTCTGAGCTCCTGCTCACCTCCTCCTCGCATTGGCAGGCAGTTCGCAGCCCTTTCTAGTGGGAGGAAGTGAGCCAGGCTCTGCTATTGAAACATTTGCCAGACTTCATGGCATTAGCCCATAAGCCTCTGCTTCTGCCAGAACAATGCTGGACCCAAAGCAGCCTTTACTATGACCTCAGAAGCTTCATAGCTGTAAGCCAATGCAAAGGGCTTCATGCAGATAATGGCATCCTTGGTTCCAAGCATCCTATGTTCCAATTTCTGTCTCCTGAAGAACAAACATATCACCATAGCAACCACATTCATGTACTGCACAACTGAGTGCCCCTCAGATCCATCCAGTTGCCTCTTCCCTATGGATGGCACTTATTAATTCAACATCAGACCTAACAATTAGCTTGTCTTCAGGAAGCTAATAGCTCTGATTCCCACTGCTGCACCTATGCCTAGGAGCTTCTGGGTGCTTACCACTGCTTCCCAGCAAGTGAAATGACATTCAGGCAGCAGGAAATGTCTGCCAATAAAATAAAAATCTAAACTGGTTGCCTTTTATTATCACTGAAATTATTCTCTCCACTTGACACAGATTTATTGGTCAGTTTAGACTGTGTGACAGATTTGGTTGTAGTCACACGAAGCGTGACTAACAGCCTTAGCTACATGCCTATAAACGGAGTATGATGTGCCCAGACATTATCACCATCTAATAATATCTGTAGGCTAATTATATAAAGGCTAGAGGAAATGGACACACCAGTAGCTGTGGCATGTGTGCAAATGGGGCCGTAGATGTGCTCTGGTGGCTGATTTGGGCTTCCAGGTGAAGCTTGGACATTTGAGGAAGGGTCACTGGTCTGTGTCTCTGTTGGAAGGTGGTCACTTTTGTCTTTTTCCTAGTGATTCAATGTTGCTTTGACACTTATTCCATTGGAACGTATGATTGACGTAACGTTTTTGGCTCTTACTGTGTATAGATTTCTAATGAAAGTGTGATATGCGAGGCAAACCCGTTACCCTTCTACTAATTTCTTTGCTGTGTGTTTTAGGAGAGTGTGTCCTGAAGAGACAACTCTTAACCCAGTTACTATGAATGTGACAGAGTAGTGACATAGTCATGTGTCCCTAAGGGCTCCAAGATGTCACTTGAAAAATGATGCTGTCTGTGGAAGAGGTGGTGTCGGGGAGAGGTAGCCCTGGGAACAGAGGACCAGGCTTAAGGTTCCATGTCTGTCATTGTGCAGCTGTGTAGCTGAGTGGTTTATAAATCCCTATGACCCTCAGTTTCTTTATCTGTGAACCTCACATGATTTTATTATGTGTGTCATGGAGCTAATGAAGGTAACAGCTACTTCACAATGAGCACATTTGGACCTTAGCACATGTGCTGCTGAAGGGTGTTACACATGTGCTTTAAGTTTCTCCAGGGAAACCATTGGAGATGGCATCGGGTAATCCAGATCCCCCCCCCAAAAAAGTCACTGTGGGAGTTGAGTGATTATCCTAAAGTCACCATGCCAAAGTGCTTTGTAACCTCAGAAGGAGTTCATATAGATGACATGGTGACATAGCTTTTGGTTGGTCAGTGAATTGTCACTTTAGAGGTACAGAAGCCTATGAAAGATAGGGTTATCAGAAGGGCCATAGCTTCCTCTGGACCTCTCTGGAGTCTGAGGGGTCACTGGGGGTCAGAGGGAAGTACATGGGCTTTGGTATCAGAAACATAAGTGGTCGAATGGCTGTGCTGATGAGCTGTGAGGTCCAGGCAAGTGGGGCTCTATTGAATCCAATTTCAGGATCTGTACAAGAGATATCATGATTAATCCTCATGGATATTCAGAGTCCAGTGAGATCATCAGTATGATCATGCCTGTTTCCCTTTGCTTGGTGTACAAACGCATCATACCAAACCCGTGTTCTCCCTCCATTGTCAGCTACACAATTAGACCTCTGACTTACTCCCAGATAGTCAGACTACCCATACCTCACATCAGCTAAGAGCTGTGTTGGGAATACACCTCCTTCCTGTCCTTCCTTTCTGGAAGACTCTTGTGTATCCTTCAGGACCAAGGCTACAAAGTCCCTGCTATGACATCCACTCCATGCCTCTAACTGTCTCTTTGAGTGGTGTCTTTCTTTCTCAGTGGCATTCTTACCTCTTGCTACCACAGATCACTGAGTGCTGAAAGGATTAGGCATTTATATGTTGTCCTATGTGAAAGAGTACTAGGTGGTGGTAGATACGTAGGTGGTATTCATGTAACCCTGTGGCTGTTCCATCCCAGTCACCTCCTTCGGAGTTATCTATTCTGAAAAGATTGACATTGAAGGTCACTCGTAGCCTTTTATTCCACACTTGGAGATGCAAATGAAGTTAATTTACACCAAAGTCTAGTCACCTACTCGATAGCTAATGATTCTCACTAATGAAGCAGTTACAATGTGCTGGATGCTTCATTTTTCATTTTCATAAAAAAGCCTAGAGGGTTCAAGAGGCTTGCTTAAGTTCACAGAACAAGAGAGAGGCTTTGGTCACAATACACACACAGATTCCATGCCTTTTATAACGGGACTGTACTCCCCTGAGAGAGTCTATGGGGGGCTGGAGGCCCAGCTAGGGAAGTGATGTAAAGGGCCTGGGAGGTAGCCAGCCCTAATAATGCTGGTCAGCACGGCTTACTGTCAACCACAACTGTCAATTGGTAACAAATCAATATGCTACTTTGAATGTATGCAGATTGCCTTTGCGTGAGTTATGGGGAATTTTGTTATTTGAAGTCAGAGTCTGTGTTGTAAAGTAGCTTCATTTTTCAACAAGATAGAAATTGACATTGTGATGTTTCTCAACTCCATCCTGTCCATACCTAGGTTCTACGTGGATGTTTATTACACACACACACACACACACACACACACACACACACACACACACACACATCCTGCCCCATGATCCCATTTTTCCCCTTCACTCAGACTCAGGTCTCCATTTCACAGACACCTAGGACTCACATGGGTGGGTGCACATCACATGTAATTTCCTCTGAAGTTTTCCCTGTCAGTGGTCCCAGACATCTACCCTGCATTTGCTTTACTTTATATTGCCCTTAGCATGTCCTTCACAGCACCCATGCTGGCTCTGACAGTTGGAATGCATTTGTACCCTGGATCCTCCTGACCTGGGCAGCCACTTGATAAGAGTAAAGGCCAGCAAGGGGCAGACCACACCGGGGTTCGCCCACTATCTCTGGGGAGCTAACTTCATAACCTCAAGGTCAGTGGGGGACTTTGTTGCTTTAATCCCCCTTTATGTATTTATCAGGAAACCATGGCTATTGAACTGACTACATCAGCGATGATAATAAATGCAGTAAATACATATTTGCAAAATAATCAAAGCTTTCCTGGTAGTAATGATGTTGTGAGGCTGTAACAGGTCTGAATAAAGGCAAGAGCCTGGATGACCAAGAAACTGCCTATAGACAGCCAGTGTGGCCCCAGAGCACCCACGCACTGCAAAGGCATGCTTTCCTCTGCACGGTCAGCGTTGTAATGTGAACGACTGCTGTATTTATGATGCTTTGAAGAGTGGAACAATAATCTGCTTTAGGCTTTTGCATGTACACTGTGTATTTTTTTTATATGAAAAAGAAAGTTTATTGACCTAAAAGTAATAGAAAATGACAGGGAAAATTGGTCGAATGCTTTCATAATTACATGATTTTTTTCTTTATTTTGCAACTTCTCTACAGAGGCGCTAATGGAAATTGTCAAATGTTTAGTGCACTTACGGAAACACAAATGCATTTTAACATAGTTGAGGCAATAGCCACACAAGCGCAGCTTAAACAGTGGCGGTGGGGGATGGCACAAATGGTGCCTCTGGCAGACAATAGACTCTATCTTTGCTCCACGTGCTGCTGCTGAGAGTTCTGCTCTGTCCACTTAACAAAGATTCAAGTGCAACCCGATTGACCTATTACCTCTGCAGATTGACCTATAACCCTACTAAACACATCTTTTTCTGTTGTTCTCATAAAACTTTCAATTATCTATAAAAGCCATACACCCAGACACAATAGTTCAAACAAAAATGAAATGCCACTGTGAAATTTGTAGTCACTGTGTTCTCATTCTGCCAATAGCTACTTTGGTTATAAAGTCTAAATTTTTCTTTTGATTATAGGCATACATGTCAAGTATAATAATAATAAAATGACAGCAAGTAACGTTTTGGCTACACAACAAATTTTTCTAAAAGGACTAGATAGATAAATATTGTATTATATTATTCACATCACTCCACGAAAGAAGTATTCATTTATTCATTTTATTTTGTAGATTAGGAAGCTGAGACACAGAGAGGTCGGTTAATTTGCCAAATGTCATGAAGCTACAAATAGCAGACATAGCAATCAAATGCAGATATTCCTAATTGCTAAGCTCTGTGGTCTCCCATGCTCTGTGTTTTGGGCTCATTTACATGAAAGGACCATCCTGTCTACCATGTGTCTTAATGACCTCGTCACACACCTAACAACACACTGGCTGCTTTCCTTCTGGTGTAATAAGGATTGATCTAGAAATTCTTGTGAACGGCTATGTTGCCTCCAGCCTGTGTTGAGCATGTAGACTGTTTTAGTGCCACTCTGCATATGAACCTATGTTCTGGCGTGTTTATTTTCCTCAAATTGGGCTTTTAGGGTAGGGGGGTCAAACAATATGCACATTTTAGATCTTAATAAATGTTGCCATTAGCTCTCTGTGATGAGGAAGTTTGCAACTGTGCTAGGGAGGTGGGTGTTGAGGCACCAGCTTGCTCACCCTGTCTCGTTTTGCTACTTGGTCTTTTGAGTAAAAGTAAGTTCATGGGGCCAGCAAGATGGTGGTGCAACATCCACTCAGTCTGATGACCTGAGTTTCCACCAAGAGCCACTTCATAGAAGAAGGGGACTGACTCCCGTAGGTTGGGCTCTGATCTCGCATGTCCTGTGTGCTAACTTACTCATGTACGTGTGTACACACTCACACATACACAAATAAATGAATTAATAAAATATTGAAGTACTTTTATGAATATATAATTTTACTGTGGCTGACGTTTTGTAAATTTTTTTTGGCTATTTTATTCCCAAGACAATTATTTGTGGGCTGATCATAAAACGCTTAAGTAAGTGGAAACAAAAATAATTGAATGTTGGAATTAAAAGTTTGGAACTTTCCCAGTTTTAAGATTTGTTTTTCCCTGGCAACCATGTTGATTCTTGCTGTTCATTCTCGTCCATCTCTCTCATGCTCTGGGGGACCAGGGAGGGACAGACCACCATCTGTCCCTGGCAGGTTTTGTGCCAGATGATCTTCCAAAGTCCCTCCCAGCTCAAAAATTCTTAGGGAACGTGAATTAATTTTAAAAAAGTCAAGCTACAAACTCCAGGAAGCTGGCTTTTGATTTTATATGGGGAGTGTATGTGGTTCAATTTTTTAAAAAAAGACCCTACAGCTATGCTATTAAAACAAATGTTGTGTCCCTGTATCCTGGGAAACATGGTAGCTATCAGAAATGTCTAGAGGTGGTTACACGGGGAGGCCGAGGAGGGCATAGAGTGCCAGACTCTCCTGAACTGATGTTCATTTTGACTCAAAAGATGCATTAAACAGAAATATTTTAATCAGACATTGATGGCTATTCATTGAGAAACAGTGACTGAGATAGACGTCCTGAAGTGGATGTAAATTCTTTGATTAATTTCCATAGTCTCCAAATCTGTTTTATCCATTGTAGACTTTATTTTATATTGCTTTTTTTTTACCCATCTCACAGTTTCTTCGTCTTTTGAATGCACACATGTGTGAAGCCTGGTGTGGTCGCAGGATATATGCATCCACTGCTGTGTCCAGTTCCTTAAACACCTAGCATTTCCTTGTGTTGAGATGCTTCCAATGTTTCTCTCTAGTCTTCCTAAAACCCATAGTTGACATTGTCCCCTGCGGTCTCCCTACTATGCCTCGCTCCACCTATGCACTGGTATTTTGGTAACTGTAATTTAGTCTTATCTCTCTGAAATCTCCAGTGGACAAAAATTTTACTATTTTCAAAATTTAGTAAAAAAATTATTTATTATTTGTGTGTGTGTGTGTGTGTGTGTAGGTGTACCATATTATTCACATGGCAGTCAGTAGAATTTGTTCTCCCTCTTTTACATGCGTTCTTGGAGGTGCCTGGAGAATGGTTTAAGATTTATAGCAAATTCTGTATGTAGTCCCTGAGAGTAACATTTGTAAAGGTTGTAAATATTGACAGGCTGGAACAGAGTTTTCTTGGCCACTGCTATGTTAAATATGAAATATATATGGGGCTGAGATGACTAACCACTGAGTGCTTGTTTGGGTAAAGGAAAATTATAATGCAAAACCGACACATGGCTGTCATCTTCTGTGTTGGCCTCTGGTTTGGTGAGTAAATTAGATAAAAGAAAGGATAACATAGTCAAGCTGGCTTGTCATATCTTATGACTGTAGGGTGGAGTTACAGTTAGATTAATAAGTCTATGTTAAAAAGTTTTTCCAGGCATCCAAAAACCTGAAACCCACAGGCAGAATTGGAGAGCAAGGAGGAGGAGGAGGAGGAGGAGGAGGAGGAGGAGGGGGAGGAGGAGGGGGAGGAGGAGGAGGGGGAGGAAGAGAAGAGGGGGAGGATCGGGAGGAAGGGGAGGAGGAGGAAGAGAAGAGGGGGAGGATCGGGAGGAAGGGGAGGAGGAGGAGGGGGAGGAAGGGAGGAGGGGGAGGATCGGGAGGAGGGGGAGGAGGAGGAAGGCATGGTAGAAGTAACAGAAGATACCCATCAGGTCTCTCCTTTAATAGAGAAGAAGGGAAAGCCCATGCTTCAGAATGCAGACCAGGCCTCAGTAATGGTCCAGTACAAGAAACTGTGATAGTTGAGGAATACTCAGTACCTGAACTGTGTGATTGGGAAAGACGTTTTAGCAAGCAATGGAAGTCCACTTATGCTGTTGGACGCAGGGTCAGATGGGGTCAATTTGAGTGTTTGGAGGCAGAAAAACTAATAAAACCACTCATGCCTACTTAAGACGAAGAAAGGCGTTATAATTTGAGGAAATATAAGAGAAATTTGTCTGCGACGTACCGGAGTTGTGTATCTGTTTATCCCCAGTGGAGCTCTCCATAAATAACATGGAGTGAAATACAGTAGAGGTTGCATAGATATTACTGAAGGAACTGGAAATGAGAGAGGCAGTCCTTGACGCTGAGGACCAGATAGCACTAAGTTCACAGAGAGTTAAGAAAGAAGCTGATTCAGGCAGGCCATGAGGTGGGTATGGGGCTTGAGTGACTCTGCTGAGTCCTAGGATGATATATAGTCTTTATGCAGTAGGAGGGGCTTTGAAAACCTCAATGATCCACACCATCATGCAAATTGAATTTGTATGATATTTTGGTTTAGTTTTATATCAGCAGACACAAGCTAGAATCAATTGGGAAGAGGGACTCTTGACTCTCAATAGAGAAAATGCCTCCACAAGATTGGCCTAAACTCAAGTCTGTCCGGCATTGTTTTTGACTAATGATTGATGGGGGCGGAGCCAACAAGAGAGTGTAACCAGAGACTTGTAGGGTGGAATAAATCCTTTTCTCCCCAAGTTGCATTTGGTCATGGTGTTTTATTACAGCAATAGGAACCCCATATGAGACAGGTGTTAAAGCACTCAGGGAGAAAATGGATGATGGGTTCTGTCAGAATTACATGAGAACTAATAAGATTTGTGCCGGGCGGTGGTGGCACACACCTTTAATCCCAGCACTTGGAAGGCAGAGGCAGGTTGATTTCTGAGTTTGAGGCAAGCCTGATCTACAAAGTTAGTTCCAGGATAGCCAGGGCTACACAGAGAAACCCTGTCTCGAAAAACAAACAAACAAACAAACAAACAAACAAACAAACACCACCACCATCACTACCAACAACAAAACAAAAAACAAAATATTTGTATTGAGGTGAATTCCTAGAGAGTTTCTGGCCATGATTTTACCAAAAGGTTGAAAGTAGAGGAAGGCAGGGAGGGATGGTGGTCCTGCACTGTGCCCTTAGTTACAGCAGAGGAAGATATCCTGAAATAGAAACCACCTAAGTCGCTACTCTGATGGATGATAAAAGTTCCTTCAGGTGGAGGCCATACATGGTGATCAGAAATCTCATGTCAAATTATGGATTCAGTGGTCCACTATCAATGTACAAAATACGAGGGCTTTGATAAACACCAGAGCTGAGTGCACTTTAACTCACAACAACACCCAAAACACCAGGTACATGTATAGCATGGATGAATACAGGATTAAAACAACAGGGAAGAAGGATCAAGCTTGTCCTAGATATGGATAACTATCCTTCTCAAGAGTATATGTGTATATTTCTCCACTGCAAGAGAACACTCTCTGGACATATGTATTGCTGGCACACACCCTGCATATCACCATTATAGAGCTTTGCCTAAGGGCAAAGGAAGTGTTGTATGATTGGATGAAATGGGCACCTGTATGTTGCCTGCCCAGAGTAGAATGGTGAATACCAAGCGGTATAGACTGCCTGGGGACCGGGATGAAATTACAGAAATCATCAAGACTTAAAAGAAGTAGAGACTATTTGCTCAGCCCAAAGCTCTTTAAACAGTCCAGAACATGCCATGAAGAAGATATATGGGCTCTGGAAAATGACTGTGGATTGCAGAGGGCTGTAATCAGTCAGTCCCTTCCATATTTGCTGTGGTGCCCAGCACTGCTCCTTTGACTGAACAACTGATATAGGTGATGGGGTATTTCCAGGATAATGCATTTTTTTAAAAAGTATCCCCCAAGCTGCTGGACCTGAAGACAGACTTGCATCCACTTGGAATCCTTGGGAGTAGACCTTCAGAGCACTTCTCCAAGTTAACTCCACAATCCTGCTTAGTAATCATCATGGAAGGTCGTCTGGGATCTTGCTTTGTTATCCCTCCCTTCCTACATAATAAATTTCATCACATAGATGACATAATCCAAACCCCTGAGTGTTTAGCAGGTTTAGAAGAGTACCCAAAAGCAGTTGGCTGCTCACATCATGCAAGGTCTGACCACGGCTGTAGAATTTGTGTTAGTAGGACAGTCTGAGAGCAGGCATAGCAGGCTTGACAAAGTTGCTGAAAAGGTTCTGTAGCAGCCTGTGCCTATAATGCAAAAGATCTGTAGTTCTTCTTGGGTTCCTGGGACACTGATGGATTTTCATACCCCACCTCACCTAAAATTCTCATCCTCTGTATACCCTGATAAGGAGGGGTGTCATCTGGGATCACTATAAACATGCTTTTGCGTAGATTGCAATCTTTGTAGGATAAGCTAAACAAAGGTGTGCCCAATCACCCCAGTGCCCCTTTGTGTTAGAAATTACCAAAGTCCAGAGACTATAGGTGGAGTCTATGGCAAAAAGCAACCTAAGCAAATGATTCTAATAGAATTTTTGTCTTGGTAATGGAAAAGGGCAGAAGCTCACTGCACCATGCTAGAACAGCAATTGCTGGCTGTATATAAAGCACCACAATAGGTGAAATTCATCACTGGCCCTGTCACAGGAACAGAAAACCAACAACAATAAAAAACAAAACCAAACAGTATTCAATTAAGCGTTAGATTGAAGGCCTTTTAGAGATGCCTCTTTCTGAGGTGGCAAAGACTCAAACTCTACACAGTGGTTTTTTTTTTAATCTACAGTAATGTTGTGTGGTATTAGTGAGCTCTCTCATTAATGCCATGTGGGCTGCCCTGGGGCCAGTTCATTTTCAAACTACTGAGCCCCCTCCAAAAATTGAAACAATAGCTAAGCTAGATAAAGATATAGAAGAGACACTGTCCCTGCAGATGCTTGGTGCAGGGATGGTATGACCAGAAGGACCAAGAAGTAATGGACAGATGAATAAATACAAATGAATACAGACACCATGTGGCTGAAGACAGGAGAAGAAGTAGCCATTGAGCAGAGTAAAGAGCATTATGATGGTAATAGCCCAGGAGACTTGGCTTGGGCCAATCTGTATTGATTGCTGGGCTATCTGCTGTATTCAGAGGCCACATTTTATAGATAGCCCAGTGGGAAAGGGGGAACTGATTTGTGTTCGGTTGGTTATTGCAAGGGCAACAGAAGTGGAAGGAAATATCTAATGGCATTTAACAGGAATTAGGACCCTGGGTAGGTTTTGTTTTGTTTTGTTTTGTTTTGTTTTGTTTTGTTTTGTTTTGTTTTGTTTTGTTTTGTTTTGTTTTTAAATGTGATTGACAGTAGCCAATTGAGTCCTTTCTGAATCAGGAAGCAGATGCCCATAGGCCATCTGCTCTCAGGTGCCACTAGATGCTGCTCACTGGGTACATGCAAAATCTGGTTACAGCAGAGCCAGCACGGGATGGGAAGTAGCTAAAGCAGTTGGCACTATTAACTATTAACTATTCACTATTCACTATTAACTATTTTGAAATCCCCTGTGCCGTCCAGTCACATGAGGCCTTCATGGATGGAGGCTGTTACTGAGCATATTTATTCATATAAAGTTCATTGTTACTGTTGAGAATGCTCAAAAATACACAGCATCCTTCTAACCACAAAACCTTCAAAGAGATCTGCAGTCTCCTCCCCAGAGCTCTGTCTCTCCCATTTATTTTTCTGACAAAGTTCTACACGGAGCAGAGGAGACTTCTGGTCTCATGGCATTTTCTTTTTTTCTTTATTCATATTTCAAATGTTATCCCCTTTCCTGGTTTCCCCTCTGAAAACTCCCTATCCCATCCCCTCCCCCTGCTTTCCCAACCCACCAACTCCTGCTTCCTAGTCCTGGCATTCCCTACATTGAGGCATCAAGTCTTCACAGGACCAAGGGTCTCTCCTCCCACTGATGTCCAACAAGGCCATTCTCTGCTACATATGCATCTGGAGCCATGGGTCCCTCCATGTGTACTCTTTAGTTGGTGGTTTAGTCCCTGGGAGCTCTGGAGGTACTGGTTGGTTCGTATTGTTGTTCCTTGTATGGGGCTGTAAACACCTTCAGTTCCTTGGGTACTTTCTCTAGCGCCTCCATTGGGGACATTGTGCTCAGTCCACCTCTGTATTTGTCAGGTTCTGGTACAGCCTCTCAGGAGAGAGCTATATCAGGCTCCTGTCAGCAAGCACTTATTGGCATCCACAATAGTGTCTGGGTTTGGTAACTGTATATGGGATGGATCCCCCAGGTGGGGCAGTCTCTGGATGGTCTATCCTTCAGTCTTTGCTCTACACTTTGTCTCTGTATCTCCTCTTGTGGGCATTTTGTTCCCCCTTCTAAGAAGGACCATACTTTGGTCTTCCTTTTTCTTGAGCTTCCTGTGGTCTATGAATTGTACCTTGGGTATTCTGGGCTAATATCCACCTATCAGTGAGTATATATCATGTGGGTTCTTTTGTGATTGGGTTACCTCACTCAGGATGATATTTTCTAGTTCCAACCATTTGCCTAAGAATTTCATGAAGCCATTGTTTTTAATAGCTGAGTAGTATTCCATTGTGTAAATGTATCACATTTTATGTATCCATTCTTCTGTTGAGGGACATCTGGGTTTTTTTCCAGCTTCTAACTATTATAAATATGGCTGCTATGAACATAGTGGAGCATGTGTTCTTATTACATGTTGGAACATCTTCTGGCTATATTCCCAGGAGTGGTATAGCTGGGTCTTCTGTAGTACTATGTCCAGTTTTCTGAGGAATCACCAAACTGATTTCCAGAGTGGTTGTACCAGCTTGCAATCCTACCAGCAGTGGAGGAGTGTTTTTTTCTCCACATCCTCAGCAGCAATTCCTCTTTCTCCACATCCTAGTCAGCATCTGCTGTCACATGCGTTTTTGATCTTAGCCATTCTGACTGGTGAGAGATGGAATCTCAGGGTTGTTTTGATTTGCATTTTCCTGATGACTAAGAATGTTGGACATTTTTTTTTAGGTGCTTCTCAGCCATTTGGTATTCCTCAGTTGAGAATTCTTTGTTTAGCTCTGTACCCCATTTTTAATAGGGTCATTTGATTCCCTGGAGTCTAACTTCTTGAGTTTTTTGTATATATTGGATATTAGCCCTCTATGGATATAGGGTTGATAAAGATCTTTTTTCAATCTGTTGGTTGCCATTTTGTCCTAATGACAGTGTCATTTGCCTCACAGAAGTTTTGTAATTTTATGAGGTTCCCATTTGTTGATCCTTGATCTTAGAGCATAAGCCATTGGTGTTCTTTTCAGGAAAATTTCCCCTGTGCCCATGTTCTCAAGGCTCTTCCTCACTTTCTCCTCTATAAGTTTAAGTGTATCTGATTTTATGTGGAGGTCCTTGATTCACTTGGACTTGAGCTTTGTACAAGAAGATAAGAGTGGATTGATTTGCATTCTTCTACATGATAACCAGAGTTGAGCCAGCACTTTTGTTGAAAATGCTGTCTTTTTTCCACTGGATGGTTTTAGCTCCTTTGTCAAAAATCAAATAACCACAGATGTGTGGGTTCATTTCTGGGTCTTCAATTCTATTCCATTGACCTACCTGCCTGGCACTGTACCAATACTATGCAGGTTTTTGTTTTTGTTTTTGTTTTTGTTTTTGTTTTTGTTTTTGTTTTTGTTTTTCACAAGTGCTCTGCAATACAGCTTGAAGTCAGGGATGGTGATTCCACCAGAAGTTCTTTTATTGTTGAGAGTAGTTTTACCTATCATTTCATTAGATGCTGAGAAAGCATTTGACAAAATCCAACACCCATTCATGATAAAAGTCTTGGGAAGATATAGTAAAAGCAATATACAGCAAACCAGTAGTCAACATCAAACTAAATGGAGAGAAACTTGAAGCAATCCCACTAAAATCAGGGACTAGATAAGGCTGTCCATTCTCTCCCTACCTAGTCAATATAATACTCAATGTCTTAGCCAGAGCAATTAGACAACGAAAGGCAGTCAAAGGGATACAAATTGGAAAGGAAGAAGTCAAACTCTCACTATTTGCAGATAATATGATAGTATACATAAGTGATCACAAAAATTTCACCAGAGAACTCCTAAACCTGATAAACAACTTCAGCAAAGTGGCTGGATATAAAATTAACTCAAACAAATCAGTGGCCTTCTTCTACTCAAAGGATAAAGAGGCTGAGAAAGAAATTAGGGAAACAACACCCTTTGCAATAGTCACAAATAATATAAAATACCTTGGTGTGACTCTAACTAAGCAAGTGAAAGATCTGTATGAAAAGAACTTTAAGTCTCTGAAGAAAGAAATTCAAGAAGATCTCAGAAGAAGGTAAGTCCTCCATCTTCTGAGATAGTAAAATGGTAAAAATGGCCATCTTACCAAAAGCAATCTACAGATTCAATGCAATCCCTATCAAAATTCCAACTCAATTCTTCATAGAGTTTGAAAGAGCAATTCTCAAATTCATCTCACTGCATTTTCTGCTCAACTACCTTCTCTCTGGCATCTTGGATGTCTCTTTTCCCAGCTTCGCCACACACTGAACTCATTTGACTTATGGCCTTGTTTGAACTCTGAAGCATTTGTCACTGTCCCTTTCCCCTTATTTTTGAGTTTCTTGTTTCTCTTGGCTTTTTCTCCCAATACTTACTTCTGGTTTCCCTTCTTTCTTTCTTTCTGCTTACCCATTTTCTACCAACTTCATGCTTAAGTCTAAACTCTCAGTATGATTACTGTATGGCTCTTTCCTTGGATGTCATGTGTCTTTTCTTTGCACTCTTGACCCTGGTTTGGGGACTTTATGTCCTTCTCTTTCTTATTTGTGGAGACTTTGCAGTTTCTAGCACACACTGCTCTCTTATCTTCCATGCCCATGCAGACAGTGGCTCCCTTGCTCATGATGTTAATATTCTGCTCAGACCCCCTTTAGGCCCATTTCTAGAATTTCTGTATGTCAAAGTTCTACTCTGCTCTCCACAGCCCACCATTATAATTGTTCTGTAGAGGCTGCCTTTGGCTTCCTGGTACTGCTTTGCCTGAATGCATTGAAAGATGCAACTTCTGTGTGCTTATGTGTCTTCCATTTCCCTGTCTGTCCCATTGCCAACTACATGACAGTGACCATTGAGTAGAGAATGTGAGAGACTTGTGCCTTACATGGTGTGGTACAACCAGGCTACAGGATGGAGTTAGAACTTACCAGAGTATTCTACAGCTGAGGAAGAGAAAGAGTAGACAGAGAAAATGTGTAGAACATGTGGCAGGTTTGACTCCTGTGAAGAGAGGAAGAAGGAGGGAGGACCGGGCAGAATAAGCCTCAGACATAGCCTGAATGGCTCTCAGAACATTCTGGAGAGTCTAATGTGGGGTTCCAATGTAGAGGCTGCTTGTAGTGGAGGCTTAGAAGCAAATCATATGACCCTATCTGTGTTCAGTTGTTAGCTAGTGGCTGCCCGGGAGGCGTGTGCTCTTGGTGAGAAGTTGTTGCCGAGGAACACCAGGAGATACCTGCTCTCGCTCAGTGTACCTCTAGAAGATGGACCCCAAATGCTCACTTCTCTGGCTCCATGAGTGGAAGCTGTAACGTTCTGTTTGCCCATTGGAGTTCTCTAGGATCCAGGCTCAACCTTATACTCTAGAACATTTGCCTGAGATCACATCCTTGTCTGACCCCTGCCTTGCTTCTTCATCAGTCTTTCTTCAGCCTTAGCAAGCTCCACAGAAAGAAGACCCTCCTTTATTAATCAGCTGCAGGTGGCTTCAGAGAACCCGATCTAAGGCACACAAATGTATCATACTTTTTCCCCCAGAAACTTAATAATCACATGAATCCTATTTTGTGGGGAGCCAATGAAGTCCTGAGTATATATTTACAATTGACAAGGGCACAGTCATGTCAAGGACCCCGTTGCCTCAGGTCCATAGGAATGGCAAGGCTTTCCTCCGTCAGGCCCAGATGGATGGAGAAACCTTCCTCTGGCCTAAGTATGCATGTTAATGAAAGGTTAACATTTAGCTGAAACCAGTAACTCCAGAAAGAAAGAAGGGACTGCAGCTTCCTCATGGATGACTGCAACCTGAGACTGTGTCCCCCCCAGAGTCTCCTCCTTCTCCTCATTCTGTATATAATGAATGAGTTGAGTTTTTGGGTTGCTGTTGTTACATCTCCACCACAGTGTGCATGGCCCACCAGATCCCAGCTTTTCTGTAAGCGTGCCTGTTATTCCCATAGCTAGGTCAATCCCTAAAGCACCACTGGCCACATCAGTCTTTTCACTTAAATCTTTCATTTTTCACAGCAAGCTGCACCTCCATGCACCCAGTTACTCAAGGCTGAAATCAGCACCAGTCCTTGATTTCTGTCTGTCTTTACCTTATGCACAAGGTTATGACAAAGGCCAGTTTCACTTGCATTTTTTTCAGCTCTGAAATGTCTGCAATGGGAGACTGTCTCCCTACAGCGGCTTTACTGAGGTTAGCTTACCCGTCCTTTCCCCCCTCCTATTCTCCTTTTCCTCCTCCTGGTCCTCTTCCTCATTCTTCTGTACATAGTGAATGAGCTGAGTTCATGGTGGGTCACTACTGTAATCTCACCTATTAGGGAGGACTACAAGTTGAAGCTCAGCCTGGGCTACATAGAGAGACAGTTCCAAAACAATGTTTTTTCCCTTTTAATTTTCTTGGGCAATTCTGTGCTGGTTAGTTTTAGCTGTCACCTTAATATAACCTAGAATTAAGTGGGAAGAGATCCACAAATGTCTGTTGTGGACATGTAGGAAAATCTGGCCTCTTGCGGGCAGCATCATCATTTCAGTTTCTCCCTAAGTGTTTGTTTCCAGCTTATTTTATCATAACAGAAATGAAACCAGAATACCTTTCTATGCCGTGGATCCCTCCTTGCCGTCTTTATGCTAGTGAATCTCCTTGGATATCCTAGCCAAACCCATGTCCCCAGCACAGGCCAAGTGAGCTCAGCACATAGCTGGTGTCTGGAGGAGGAGGCAGAACCCATAACTCATTGCCAAACTGTAGTGGTCATTCTGGAGGTGGCCAAGCTGTCTTTCTACTCATGAGTGTGAAATGGGATTTGCTTTTACAGTAATGTGCTGCTTTGTTCTGGGATGAACCTTTTGAGTTGCTGCCTTTGGTTAGAGAAATCTAAGGAAGAAGCCAGTGTGATCCGTACTCTTTGTGCAAAAGAAGTCCTTGGTTTTGGATACAATTGTAGGTAGCATTCCTTGTTTTGGACAAAGGGTGACCAAAGCCTCAGGCTGAGAAGAGGGGAGGTAACTGAAGGAGCATGGTTTCTCTTATTCCTCTCATAGAAACTGTCTTGCCCTTTAAGAACTTCTAAAAATGAAAACAAATATCCTGTACCTTCCCCTCTACTTGAACATACAATATACTAGATAAAATTGAAAAGAAGATCAAGGCAGGTAAGTGTTGTACACCTCAAATGTGTGGGAGCTGATGGTCTGTGGTCTAGAAGCAGGCAGATCGTCAGGGAACTTAGGGTCAGCTCTAGTTACAGCCCCCACCCCCATTAAGCTATCAGGTGAAGCCCTTGGGGGTGGATTGTCTGCTCTCACCTGCATTCCCAGAGTCTCCAGACTATAGCAGCCATTCAGGATTTTTGTCTCTTTGGTAATTGGACTGTTGCAGAATGCTTACTTTCTACTAGAAAGGTTAATAAAACTGATATTCTTCTAATTTTGTAAAATATAACGCAACCTATCCAACCAAGTTAGCTTGAATTTGATTGGATTACTCAGTCATTAGAATTGCACTCCTCCTTGCTTACTCTTGAAGCAAGAAGCATCCTTCTGGTCCTGTTCATTGGACAGTGTGAGAAGAGTGTTAGCGCTAACCCTCCTGTGGTCACTAGTGCAAAAGAAAAATAACTTTCACAGAGATCTAGATGGCTGAGGAAAAAGATCAAGAGGAAATGTGTGTGTGTGTGTGTGGGGGGGGCATTCATCTCTCAGTTGTCACAGATAGCCTGGATGAAGCAAAGAAAATGACCATTTGTGGATATATAGATACATATTCAGTCCACAATATGTAATAAATATTTCCATAGATCCCCATTAGCTACCCACCTCTTCTGAGACATTTGGTAGGCTGTATTGATACACACACACAAAATATGCAAAATGAAATTGAATAGAACTGTGACCATTACTGTCCGCTATCAGTGTCACTGAATTTAGAATCACCATGGAAACACCTCCGAGTGCTTCTGCGAGGGTGTTTCTAAAGACCATGGTCTGGGGACCCAGACTGCTAAATCAAGCTGACTGCTACCATCTTCCTCCCTCATTTAAAAAACACAAACAAAAACAAAACCCCTGCATGCTAAGAGACAGCATCCTTGGGCTCTCAGCTCTCCAGTTTCTCACTGCTGGTGGACTGTGTCCCCAAACTGTGAGCCAGAGAAAGCCCACCCCTTTGTAATTGCTTCTGCAGGTATTGTATCACAACAACAAGAAGAAAGGCAAGTAATCCAAGGAGTAGAGTAAAAACATCACTCAAAAGTCAAGGAGATACTGTTTAACCTCAAACAATTTCAGACGCTTGGTTTATTGGAAGCTTAATATAACTCAACAGGGCAGCTCAGCTGCCAAGAAAACACCTTCTGTCTTTGGTTTGAGCTAAGAATTCATGATTACAGGTGGAATGCTGGGAAGAGAGGGTGGTCAGATTACAGTCTCACTGAGACCCGTAAGCCATATCTGGAATGGAATTTCCCCCACTGAGCAGGATTGAACCCTGAGTTGCACACACGGCAGGTACATTCTACCATTGAGATTTGTATCTCTGTGTTGCTGGTAAAACTTTAAAAGACATGTACACTGGCAATTTCTAAATGGTTTTATGCTTAGTTGGGAAAGTAGAGACTATGCTTAAATTTACTGGCACTACTGTGAGGAAACAGGTGACAGTGAAGGACATGAGGACCCCCTCTGCCTTGTCCATCAACTTCTGCCTCTGTGCAATTTGGGGAAGATTGGCTCCTATAACTAAAACATAAAGTCCAATGCATGTTGTGTGATGAGAGAGTCCATGCCAGATTAAATATGCATTAAGTGACTATGGAAGAAAACATCAATTAGAGAGGTAGAATGTGGGGGAAAAATGAGTCACAGAGGAAATGAACCATCATGCACAACCCGGCTCAGTTCAATGAGGAAGAAATCTGAAGTTAAAGAGTCTTGCAGATAGACAAGGATATTCCTACTCTGATCATAGCTCAAGAGCATTAGGTATTTATATATTCTCTCTCCTGGACCCCTAAATCTGTGTTCACTAAACAATTGCATCACAAGCTTGCTTCCCTCATAGGCTTGCTTACATAGAGAGAATGCACTGGTTGACTCATCGGAAGATTCTGGGATCTGTGATGGTAATAGCTTCCATCCTAACTGAGCCGGTTAGATCTGCCTCCCTGAGCATGGCTAATGCAAACCTGCCCTGAAGCGTTCTCTGCTCACTTGCTGTGCTCACATAGAACTCAGCTTTAGAAACCAAACAGCTGAAGGCTAGGAATGTGACTAAGTGGGCAATAGTGCCAGCTGAGCAAATGGGAAGACCTGAATTCAAATCCAGGAATACACAGAAAAAGGTGGATGTGGCTCCCTGATGCTGTGGGAGACAAAGGAAGGATGCTGGGGCTTCACAGCCATCACCCCAGCTCCAGGTTCAGAAAGATACCTCCTGTTTTGTGAAAACAAGTCTGAGTGTGATGGAGTAGGAGAGATGTTCTCTTCTGGCCTCGGTGTGTGGCCTCAGACAAGTTTCCTAGAGACAGAGGTGGGTTTCCATATAGCAATAGGATCAGTTTCTGTAATGTGGCTAAAGCAGGACAGGAGACTTTGGGGTCAGCATTCCTATCAGCACCATTCACCACATCAGCCCTACCCTACCATTCAAGTTGAATGCCCTATATTCAGGGCTAGTTCTGTTTTATCTCATTTAACCCTCCTAGTAAACAGCGAGACACATTTCATTGTGCTTAGCCATTCTCCATGCAGGGAAATGAGAGACCCATAAAGACAAATCACTGACCTCAGAGCCAATAAAAACTGCAGAAGTGGGATGCAAAGCCAATGCCCGCTCCCCGTTCCCTCCCAGCTGCTCTGTTCACATGAAGTAGGTTTGCAAAACTGAGCTGTATGGAGATGGAGCTCACATTGAGATCAAAGTGATAAAAACCATCTCATGTAAAAGTTTAACAAAATCATTTCCCCTTTCTGCCTTAATGTGGACATCTTTGGTGCTTCAATAACATGTCCATAAAGAATTTAGCTCCAATATCTGATTCTTTAGAGCCTAGCATTTGTTTTCCACCCCTGGCAGGATATCCACCATCAAGAATGGGCCTCTGATAATTCCCAAGGCAGTGTAAAGCACACACGTGCCACCCATTTGGGTGAATTACACTCACTGAGGAGCCAAGGCAAATGCCAGCCACGCACTTTGTAATCCACTCTTGCAGTTTTTATGAATTTCCTGTGAAATACTGCTTCATTCAAGTGTCTTTTCTCAGTCAGTTATAGGATGTGGTTTCAGTTCTCAGATGAAGATTTGAAAATAAAAAGCCCTTTTCATATGCAGCCACAGAAAACCATTTAAAACCACCTCCTTGAAATCGATGCTAAATTTTAAGGGCAAAACTGTACTAACTCTTAGACAAATGCGAAAATAGGAAGGCTTTTGAAGAACATAGTTCTATGCAAATATGGACAAATGTTAGAACTATTAAAATCTGTACAGAGACAAATTTTTAGAACCCAATTCTGATGTGAAAGAAATCATTAATGATAAATAACTGATTATCCAGAGGAACACACATCCAAATCAATGATAACTGCTTTTAAAAGAGAACTTAACTTTCCTGTCAAATTCCAGGCTGGAGAGATAAGACACAAACAGGACTATGAGCAGAACTGACACTTATCAGTACCAAACAAAAATAATTAACACTCAGAGAAAGATAGCTAGGTACCAGGTACTGGAGGTGGCTTCTTACAGTTGCTCTTTTAAGCAAATCTCCACTAAACTCTGCGGCCGGTATGTCTCACACATTTTACATATAAGAAACCCAAAGCTTCTATTTTAGGATTTTTTTTCCCTCCCAAGTCCACATATTTAGTAAAGGAAAAAAAAATGAAATCTAACCCAGGTCATCTGATTCTCAGTTAAAACTGTCTATCCACTGTGACAGGCCACCTTCCAAACAGATTATGCAAATTTAATCATTGTCTTCCAACCCTGGCAACTGCTGCTTCAGAACTGATTAACCTTCTGTGCATCTCTTCACAGGGGCAACCAACAGCAGAAGAAGCCAATCTTTTCATGGCATCTGTCAGTCCCAGGGGCACCAGTGTGGGAGGAACTTCCTGGCCATCCCTCAGGATGAGACCTTGCATAATGGCCTCTCTGCATTTCTGATCTTTCTGATCATGGACCTGTATCTTCTCTTGGTGGAAAGGTTTTGAAAAACCTACCTTTTGTTTGGAAGTTTACAAAAAAAAATATATATCCCGGCCCATATTCAATTTCTTATAAATGAAAGCAGAGAGTCATAGCACTCAGTTGACTATCTCAGTTTTCTTTTTGTGTATAGACACAACTCATACAGAATTGAACCTGACCATGTATGGATAGAAAAGCCAATGTTCCCTGCTTCCCTCCTAGGAGTAAGATAAGGTTTATCCCTAAAGATGGAGGCCAGAGGATTACCCAAATCATCAAATGAAGAGGATTAGAGTTGGGCCCCCAGACTGGAGACCTGCATTGTGGGGCTGACCCTGAGAAGGGATTTGTGGATCTGTCTCACACGGTTGCTGGTAGAGTCAGGATTAGAGCACCTCAATTTCTCATTTGTACTTCAGCTCTCAGATAACTTCGCCCCCTGGGAATTGATGTTCCATATCCTAGAAGAACAGACAAGAATGCACTAACAGTTTTTGTGCTTATTGTTACATGGCTGCCAGGCTCTCTTATCTTCAATCTCCAAAATGTAAGAAGCGTCAGAGCATCAGTTATTTCTGTGGAGTTTAATAAAACTATCAAAGGTAGAAGATTATCTGTAGTAGTCAATACAAAATTATTGGACATTAACTCCAGCTAAGGCAGTTGCTTTCGACTGAGCAGCAACTGTAGCTGTCATTTAGGATGTGACTGCTCTTTGTTGACAGTGTCCTAACAGCTTTGTAAACACTATGTCTTTACAACAAGGTTAAAAGGTAGATAGTGTCCTATTGTGCAGAATAAAAAAGAGACTTGACAGGTGAGTCAATGCTCAAGGTTAATTATGTCATCAGTTAATAATAGAGATTAGAACTCTGGTTTAAGGCCTTTCAAATGCTCTGTGCAATGTACATCTGACAGCCTTCCAGCTTATACAGATCGAGGAACATTTATGAGGAGAACCTATGAGGGAATAAAATAGATTTAAAACGCATAGTTCATATGATTTCCTTAATGCACAGATTGTTTATATACTGTGGTATTTTGTCAATCCTCCTTAGGTTACTGTGACCATTTTAGGACATAGTGTGTTCACTAGACTGAGAGAGAGCAGGCATTTGTTTTGTCAACTCAAACAAAATGAAACGAAACATTTTCTATCCAGGTCTGATTTGGAAATTATTAAGAGTTGCTAGTGGCACAGTCTAGTAAATGAGTTATATGGGTAAGCTGGGTAATAGAATTAAACATTAATAAGGGAAAGAAAATGAAGAGTGATCATAAAGTAGTAAGACACAATTATATTCTCAGGAGCATTTGTTTCTCAGTCAACGTATGCAACATTTGCAGCAATACTCAACAGCTATCTTGTCATTCTTCACATGCACGGAAGAGGGCTTCCTGTAAGAGGAAACTGCATTTAATGCCCCCCGAATAGCTGAGAAGCAGAGGCAAGAAGATTGGGGCTCCATGTCATCCTTGGTTATAGAGCCAGATAAAGGCCAGCCTGAGCTACATGAAGTTCTATTTCCATAGATAAAGAAATGAATAAATAAAAAATTAAAAAAAATCAACTGAATGGTAGGAAAATGAGCTAAAAGCAACTGTTGTAATTTTTAGACATTTTTCCTTGGTGATTTCACACATACACACACACACACACACACACACACACACACACACACACACTCACACACACACACACTGCATTTCTCCATTCTTTTCTCTCATCCACTTACATTGTCATTGAACCCTATTTCCTTGTTAAGTCCTCCTTCTTATTTTAAGGTCCCACTTTTGTTTGCTTGTTCGTTTGCTTTCTAAGTTTAATTATGCTTGCTTGTATGAACACTGTGGAGCATTACGAAGGAGAGCTCTGAGGGCTTAGATGAGTGAAGATAATGATTGAGCCCTACTATGTGCTTGGTGATCTTGACCATTGGTTGTCTTCCCTTTGAAGAAAGACAAAACTGACCAGATTTGTTGAAACTATAAACACATAACACCTTTAAATGAAAACGCAAGTTTTATGATTGCAAATGAGTAGTCCTTAAGCAGAAAGGATTAGAAGGGGGTTGATTAATGTAAACATCTTGGTCATTCAGAAGAATATTGCTAATCAAACATCTCACAAGCATCCAAGATAATCCCTAGGAATTCAGAGGATGTTGTGACATCCATTTCTATTCATTTTTCTAAATTCTTGTGACCTTTACAATTCACAACATATTTTGGTTCATATTTTATAATCTACACATTCTATCAGTTTGATAGTACAGTAACATTATTCATTTGTGTATTTGAATAATGTGTAATACCTAAAAGTAAGGATCAGATTGTATATACAAATATTGACATATTCATTGTTGAGGACATGGGCAACCACAAATCTTTGTGGAAATGCTCTAGATCCATGCAGACCCCAAAGTGGAGCAAGCTCCCATCCAATTACGAATCAGACCTGACTTTGCTTAGCTTTCACAGTCAGGGTGAAATGGCTGCTGACAACCATTGAGAGCAAACTCAATGAGAACAACATAAATCCATCTAACGGGAGAGCCGTAGTGATTGATTGTTTTATATAATAGGCCATAAGGGGTCAGGAGATGAGTTTTTAGTGGCTTGAATGTTTCTCCTTTGGAGGCATTCATATTCTCTTACCTTAGTAATACTCAAGCCCTATGGAGAGATGACAAGATGAAGTTGTTTAGAGTGATATTCAGTTAGCCAGACTTTTTCAGCTATGTGTCGGACTTGATGGAGCTGAGTGAGCTGCCATTGCTGGATTAAAGTTCAGTCTAAAGCACTTCACTTTCAGGTGGAGAAATTCAAGTGACCTTAGTGAGACAAGGCAGTGTGCAGCTGGGTAAGCTTCTTGGTCTTCAGGGTGGGCGCTTCTGTTTTTACTCACCCATCTAGGAAAGTCACTAGAACAAACATCCTCACAGCATACAGAGAGACTACTGAGATGGGAAGCTGCAGTGAGGCAGGAGAGTGTGGCGGGGAGAGAGATTTAGAAGACTTTACCAAGCTTGCAGAGTTAGTATATGGAATGGACAGAGTCGACAGAAGAAGTCTAGAAAACCCCAGTGGAGGCTGGGTGTCTGGCCACCGGTAGAGGTTCAGAGGCAAGCCAGAGTGTCTGAAGACGATTTGAGACACATTAGAATACTAAAACACACACCCCTGTGTTGAGATTTAAGATACGAATGAGACATATGATATATGAAGTTGCATGCAGAACTGAGTGTTATACAACATGTGCAAGAAACCTTTCACGGAGCCCCAAAGCCCACACTGTGTAAATTACCCAGAAAGACCATGCAGCGTGACACAAAGCATCAACACTTTGTATAACATTGCCGTTGAGCAACTAAACTCTCTTTGCTTTGGCCTGCTTCGTCCTCTGGAAGTATATCTTAACAATTGTTTCTGCTTCTGCTGCAACTGGTGCCTCCATTCAGTTCTTTGTTACAGGACATAAGAACTTGGATCCTCTCGGGAGGTGCCTTCGAAACTCTTGCTGTTGTGAGCATCGTTAGAGAGCATCATCTGGTCTATCCTCACATTTAGTTAGCAAACCAAGGTACCTGGTATTACAGTAAGCATCTCATTAATGTAGAATGTGAGGACAATCCACTGTTTTCTGAGTCAGCCTTAATCTTAGCCAGACTCAGAAGGAGAACTTGGTACTTGAGAAGATGAAAATATTTCATTTCATAAGTGACACAGCAATAGTAATAGACATTAAAGAAAACTATTTTTTTCGCTTAAGAGGATTAAATCCCCAGGACTCAGCAGAACATTTCAAGTGACCCCAAACATAAATGAGTTAATGCAGTTTATACTACCAATTATCTGGTCAAAGCACCACCCTTCAGAAAGGTAGACCAGCCCTGGAGAAACAGGCTTGCCTTAAGCCACAATAAAGAGAGAGACAGAATAATTATCCTTTTCTGTACACTACTGTACTTTTCTTTTCCAGAATTCCCACCCCACCCCAGAGTAGTCCTTTCACTGTTATGAGATGTGGCTGGGTCTGTCCATCTTTCTGAGTACTGACTCAAAAAGGCATAGTGATTTCTTTTTTATTTATTTTGGCCTTTTCATTACTTGCCAGAGAGAGAGCCTAAGTATGTCTTTTCAGGATCTCTGGGTCTCTTATTATTTCTCTCAGATTCTCTCCTCTGTCATGTGGCTGCTTGTCTCTCTGTGGCTGACCTCCATCCTGGCTTGATTCGACTGACACGGCTTTCTTCCCGCCTTCTCTCCTCCATGCTCCTCCTCCCTGCAGCTGCTGACATTTACAGCTCGCCCGTCCCGCCCTGGGGATTTTCCAGTAAACTCTAATAAAACTGTCCACTTTGAATAAACTTTGGTTTTGCTTGATTTTCAAACCTTTCCTGCCTTTTAATTCTTTAATCAACAGAGAAAACAAACCCGTTCTTGTATCCCTTGACAGTACCATAAGAAATGTAAATTCTATGTGACATGTTAGCATTTCTTCCCCCTTTGTATAGCAAACTGTGTGTGTGTAGAATGGGAGAGAGAGAGAGAGAGAGAGAGAGAGAGAGAGAGAGAGAGATCTTTGGCTGGCTAGATTTTACAACTTGACACAGGTTAGAGTCATTTAAGTCATTTAGTAAGGAGGATACTCAACGGAGAAAAATGCCCCATTAGGCTGGCCTGTAGGCAAGCTTTTGGGGCACTGTCTTGATTAATGATTAATGACTAATGTAGGTGCCCCTATCCCTTAGGAGGCAGTGCCACTCTCTAGTGGCTAGTCCTGGATAGTTTGAGATAGCAGGCTGTGTGAGCCATCTGGAGCAAGCCAGTAACAAGCATTCCCATGGCTTCTGCTTCAGTTCCTGCTTCCAGGTTCCTGTCCTGACGTCCCTCACTGAGAGCCACTGACCTGAGACTTGTAAAATGAAACAAGCCCTTTCCTCTCTAAGTTGATTTTGGTTATGGTATATTATCACAGAAATAAAAATCCTAACTTAGGCAAGTGTGTATTGTGATACTGAATGAATTATATGTAATCTCTAATAATATCTAAATTCAGCATGTCTTGGTCTTAATTATATAGACATAAATCATTTAATATTTTACTTATTTTCCCGGAGACAGACCATTTTAAGTATGATAGAAATATCTTATAATGGCCAATTCTGTTTTTTTCAAGTGTTTTAATAGCTAGTACATGGGAAGTTTTTCTTCCTCCCTCCCTCCCTTCCTCCCTTCCTCCCTTCCTCCCTTCCTCCCTCCCTCCCTCCCTCCCTCCCTCCCTCCCTCCCTCTCTTCCTCCCTCCCTCCCTCTCTCCCTCTCTCTCTCTTTCTTTCTTTCTTCCTTTCTTTCTTTCTTTCTTTCTTTCTTTCTTTCTTTCTTTCTTTCTTTCTATTGTTTCCCCTCTCTCTCCCTCCTTCCCTCCCTTTCTTGCTTGCTTGCTTAATTGAAACTGAGAATATAATGCAATGATAAATTTCAAAAGGAAAATGTTAGTTATTTTACTTTCTATGACTTTTCTGAAGGAGCCCTTTAGCCTTTGCACATTCCATTCATTTAACCATAAGATTTCTGGGAGACTACACACACCTGAAATTCTACACCCACTTAATGAGTTTCCATCCTCCTGTCTGGAATGCTTTTCCTACCTGCATAAGGTCTCAATGTTCTGGTGAACCTAGCAGACAGGCTGCTCAGACCTCCCAGTTCCTATGGTTACCTTCGAGCAGCTGCTGTTTCTTGGGGCGTATGTATGCGCTCTTCCTACAGAATCCTTAGGCTTTGCTGCAGGCACCTGTATCATTGTCTATTCTCCAAGTCTTGAGCTCCAAGAGAACCATGGTTGCATCTGTCTCCTCTATTTCTACCGTTTCAGTGTCCTGTCCAGCAGTACTCTAGCTCCTGAAACACGCTATTAAAGAAGAGTGAAATTTAAAAATCTTGTGAAGAATAATTAAATTGACTCCAAAGTCTAATGTAGACTAGTCATAGTAATTGAATTTCTGTCAAATCATCAGCTGCTCCCGCATTCAAGAAACCTTTCAGCTGTTGTAACCAAACACCCTGTATTTGATTCATGCCAGTAGGGGGCTATCAATAATTTAATTCTGTCACAGCCTCAGAATGAGCAAAAGAATTCCAGGTAGTTATCTTTTGAGAGCATGAATAGTTCAAGCTACAACTGACAAGTATTGGAAAGGCGAGATAATTTGGCTGTAGTTCCTTCTTTGAAAATTGTTTATTTTAGCCTGCTTCTATCATCTTACATTAACAGCCATAGTTCAAAAGGAATTATTACTTTAATATACTAGAATTCTCTTCTGGTCCTAGGCAGCCATGCAAAGCATGCTTTAAAACTATAGTCCCTTGATAAATTTATTTCATGCAAATTTGACTCTGGATAAATATATAAATGTTTTCACCCGTAAACTCACACTTCAGGTCCTGCTGGATTGGCACATCTCATGTGCCAATTGCTTCCTCATTTAAATTAAGGGAGGAAAACAGCTGTAAATTTTATGACCTAGATAAAAATCATATTTCTTTGCAGTCTCTTACTCTTAGAGCTTGATAACTTAGGTCCTGAGAATTGATTTAAAAAAAAACAATCTAATTTCCTGCTTGCTATTTATGGATTTCTCTCCTTCTCTGTTCTTCAATTAGCTTCAGCGGGGAAAGCAGAATAGCCAGTGTGATGTTTATAGATTTGAGTATCTCGTGTTAATTCAAATCTAAAATACTGCAGAATGAGAACACCAGTTGCTGGTTAGTCTTCGTTGTTAACTTGATTGGATTGTAATCACCATGGAAACACATCTCTAGGTGTGTCTGTGAGGGCATTTCCTGAGATAGTTAACTAAGAACAGAACACCCACCCTCGTTGCTCCATCCCTGGGGGCTGGGGTTCCAGGTGAGCACCAGAATCACGCTTGCTTCCTGGCTGCAAAGACAAGATGTCCCTTTGCTCTAGCCATCGCAGGAAAGGCATGGACTACACCCCCTACTATAACCCGGAACAGATCTTGCTTCCTTAAGTTGATTTTGTTAAGTATTTTGTCACAACATGAAAAATAACTATCAGAGCCACCAATGAAATCTTTTATCTTCTTCAAAAGACAACATTTTGGTATGAATCCTTTTTTTTTTTTTTTCCTGTGACTCTTCTCATCTGCCTCTGAAACTAACGAACAAAACAGTCTCATGTTTCTCCCGAAACATCCATTATGTCAATGATAACCCCATTTTTCTGGATGGAAGACAGTTGAATTGCTGCTTCCTTTTATCAAAGACTCTTGGTTCCCACAAGGGACAATATTTGTGATTCCAAAAAGCTCTTCCCACCCTAAAGCTTGGGAACTTTCAGACTAAGTTGAAATGCTGAGTTAAGAGGCAGTTAACACACTGAGGTTTGTCAAGGGGAGTGAGGAAGTGGGACTCGCAAGGAAGAGTGGTTTGTCATTCATTTATGTGGTTATCCACTGGCCCAGAAGCACGGTGTCACACAGAGGAGTTGATTCTGAGTCTCCCTGTGCAAGATGGAATGGAAATGGGGATGGAATTACAGGGTAACCATGCTGTAGACAGAGGAGACTCACAGACCAGTGTGAGGCCTACGACTAGGACTCTGCCAGTGGTTCCCACACTTAAATGCTTCCCAAACCTGTCGGTCACTCTTCTTGCCCCAGCTTTCTGGCTGGAGATGGTTCTCCCTTCCCCCATAATCCTGCAAATAAAAATCAGGAAACATGCACAGGTTCAGAGCACTGGCCTTGGGCAGCTCTTTGGATGGATCATTTACTAGACAGTTCTGGTAAAGAAATATTTGATTTATTGACCTCAGATAAATGATACAAAAGGGAGAGAGTCACCGGGAAGCACACTGGACAGTGTGAAGGGAAGTGTCAGGGAAGATGTATATGTACAGAGGCTCCATTCTGGAACTTAAGTTTGTAGTGTCTTCAGGAATTTCTGGCTCTTCTTATAAAGTACAAAAGCCTGAGTTGTATGCCGAGCTTTTTATGGATCAGGTGGAGCTGTGGCAACACTGGAGTGCAAGTTTAGTTCCTTTGTTTGTTACCCATAATTTCCAGCTTGTGTTGTCAAATTTGCATTTGAAGGCGCTATTAAACCACAGCATCAAATCCGATCATGGTTGCTGCAAAATACCAGAAATCATAAGAAATGGGAGAAAACTCTCTGGAAAGAATGGCTCCAAATGTGGTAATTATGCAGAACGGTGACGAGCCTCATTCACACATAATGTCTACTTTGGGTGAGGGAGGAAGTGCTGTACAAACAAATCGGAGAGGAACCTGCAATTCCCATCAGCTGAACGCTGTGCTGACGCTCCTGTGGCCAGACAAGCAAGTATCAATTTGCAGTGGAGCACCGCACCGGGGGAAATCTGTCAAAATCGGTTTGTAAGTCATAACAAAGGAAGATACATTTAGTTTGTTTGTCTTTGTTAAACTAGCTACCAAACCGGAGAGAGGTGGATCTCCAGCTGTGCAGATTATTTTGGCTGGAAGCCCATGATTCCATTAGGCGTGTGCATGAGCTGGTGTGTGTGGGAGTGTGTGTGTGTGTTTGTGTGTGAGTGTGTGTGTGTGTAGAAGCAGAGGGTGTCAGCTTCAGAAGTTGCATCCACATCTTAATTGGTCTGAAGTTCACCTATTAGGCTAGACTTTCTTGTCAGAGCCCCACGGATCCTACTATCTTCTCTTCTATGATACCGGGATTACAAATGTATCCTCCCTGGCATTGAACTCAGGTTATGCTTGAAGGTAATGCCTTACTGATTGGAGTCTGCCTAGCCTCTTTGGATAGAGTGGGGCATTTACAGCCTCCTCCCTTTGTTCTCTTATCTGTAGTGAAACACTGTATCTTTCCTTCCTTTTATTAAGCTCTCTAACTTACCTCCCGAGACTTTTATAAACATTCCTAAATCTCTCTGCAGTCTATGCTCTTCTGACATCACAACATTTGCTTAAATTAAATAATCTTTGCATTATTTTCACTGAATAATATATACTAGTGAGTCAACATCTTATTCTAAGATCACAGATTACCCCTTAGTAGTTAATTGCTTTCTCCTCTTTATAAGTGGGCTTATATCTGCGTTAAAGAACTCCCTACTCCACTTCACTCCAAAGATCTATCATATGCCTATGTACTAATAATTTCCACATATGCATTGATATCAGGCAATCTGATTGTTCTACTCCCTTTTAAATGGACGCCTTTTATGGCCTAGCCCTTTGTTTTATTACTCCAAACTAGACTGTTTTCTAAAGACTTACTGCTGTACATTCATATCTACATCTTTCACTTGACTTGAATCTCTCCTTACTTTATCAACTCTCTTGGACAATTTCATGTCAGGTTGACATAAGCTAAAGTCATCTGAGAGGAGAGAACCTCAATGAAGATGTCTCTATAAGATCAGGCTGCAAGATCTTAATTAGTGATTGATGGGGGAATGCCCAGCCCATTATGAGAAGTGCCATGCCTGGGCTGGTGGTTCTGGGTTCTATAAGAAGACAGGCTGAGCAAGCCTTGGGAAGCAAGCCAGTAAGCAGCATTCCTCCATGCCCTCTGCATCCTTTCCTGCCTCCAGGTTCCAGCCCTGTTTGAGTTCTGGTCCTGACTTCCTTCTGTGATGAACAGGTATGGAAATATAAGCCAAATAAACCCTTTCCTCCCTAACATGCCTTTTTGGTCATGGTATTTCATTATAGCAATAGAAACCCTAACTAAGACACCATGCCAGATCCTCTCTGTTTCTGCTCACTCCTGGCAGCAGCTGTCCCAGGACAATTAGTGGGAATAGCTAAGTATTGTGGGAAATATTAAAAAGGACCAACAGGTTTCCCGTGCTACTGCTGGCAGCTCTCTGCCCTGGCACCGTCTGCTGCCTTCATGGCTAGCCCCATGCAATAACTGCCTACCTCACAGTTAGATATCACAATACCCAGTAACCTGGTACAATCAAAATCCCCTGGTACAATCAAAACTCTTGATGCTTATAATTAACCAGTCAGATTTATATTCTAATAGAGTCTCAATTCACATGATGCCCATACAATAATTTCAGAGCCAATTGATAATGATAAAAGCTGCCCACCTAGGTCAGACAAGTTATCCCAATTATTCTATCCCTGTATGAGATTCATAGCCACCTGTGGCTATTTAAAACCAGACGGGATTAGGACCTTCTTCCTGTCCTTCTTCCATCTTGCTCCTTCTCCTTCTCTCCTGTGAGTTGCTCTCTGTCCCTGCAACTCTTCGAGTTGCCTCCCTCTTCCCTATCCAATCACAGGCCTCCTGCTGCACTGATATTTTAATGTAATTGGACAGGCAAAATCCTGCCCCAGCTAAGCAGTTTCTTTCCTTTTCCTAATTGGAAGCAAGGAAAGGCTTGGTGCCACAGGGCTCTGTGCACAGTGGATGTGCAGCCCACACCCTTAAAGGAGATGGAGACCCATAGAAACCATCTGATGCTGCCACCCTTCCTTTACTCCCAGGAGGACTTCTGTTCTGGCTTGTTTCCCTCTTTGCAGAGTCCTCTAGAGCAGCTGGGTGGCAGGTCTCCAAGGAGGATCATCTGTTTGAAGCTGACAGCTGTGTACATCTTGGCTTGCACAGGGCTGGGGCTTGTCATGGAGGAGGAGTTGATATTTAGATATTTTCCTTTACATTTTTGTCTTTCTTTTTTTTTTTAAAGATTTATTTATTTATTATATGTAAGTACATTGTAGCTGTCTTCAGACACTCCAGAAGAGGGAGTCAGATCTCGTTAGGGATGGTTGTGAGCCACCATGTGGTTGCTGGGATTTGAACTCTGGACCTTCGGAAGAGCAGTCGGGTGCTCTAACCCACTGAGCCATCTCACCAGCCCCATTTTTGTCTTTCAAAAAGCACACACACAAACATAAAATTTATCGCAGTAGCCATCTTTATGTATAAGATTCCGTGGCTTCCACATGACTGTGTTGTCACCACTACTACTTGCAGACATTTTAGTCATCTCAGAGATTCCCCAAGCAACACCTCTCTCCTCCAACTCCTCCAGCTCCTGATGACCTTGGCTTTGCTCTGTGAATCTGCCTATTCTAACACATGTGTCCCTTTGTATCTGGTTTTCTCCCCAGCATAATGTTTTCTAAGTTTACCCACATAGAAGCACCTAACAGAATTCAATTCCTTATATCAAAATAGTATTCTGTCGCATATATTTCCTGTATTTGGCTTATCCATTCATGTGTTGCTGGTTTTTGGCCCTCCCCTCCCCAGTTTTGCTATTGTGAGTCACGTTGCTGTGAACACTAGTCTTCAAAGTATCTAAGTTTCTATTTTGCATTCTTTGAGGTGCATGCTTAGGGAGGTAGACATCCAGTCTTACTGAAATGCTGGTTTGATTGGGAGAAAACACTATTTTCCCAACTGCTTGTTCATTTTCCATTCCATTCAACATTGTGAGAGGGGTTCCAGTTTCTCCCTCTTCCTGCCAACACTTGCTAATATCTCTTGATTTTAGGAAATCATTGTCTCAGTGGTCATGGACTGTTGTTCCACTGGGTCATTTGTATTTTCCTAGTAAGGTGCAGGAGCTTCTCATGTGCTTGTCGGGCAGTTGTATGAGCTGGTTTAAGATTCTATGTCTACTTAAATCTTTTGTCCATTTTTTTGAATTAATCTACACTATTTGTTAGTTCTCAGCCTCTTTCATACTTTTCATAATTTTATGGATCTGAGAATATAAGTATATAGTTTTCTGTATAATCATTGAGATTACTTATGTTTTCATTTGTCTCTCAATAAGACTGAACCTGTGGGAATCAGTAATAAAGATTATTGTCTTAGGGTTGCTAATGCTCTGATGAAACACCATGACTGAAAACAACTTGGGGAGAAAAGGGTTTATTCATTTGCACTTCCATGTATAGTTCATTATTGAAAGCTGTTAGGGCAGGAATGTAAACAGGGCAAGAACTTGAAGGCAGGAGCTGATGCAGAGGCAGTGAAAGAATGTTGATTACAGGCTTGCTTCTTATGGCTTGCTCAGACTGCTTTCTTATAGCACCTAGGACACCAATGTAGGGGTGGAACCATCACAGAGGGCTTGGCACTCCAACACAGTCACACACACCCAAACCAACGAACTTCTCCCTAAACAAAACCAAAACCAAGAAGCCTCTGTGGGCTTGCCTACAGTCTAATCTTATGGAGGCATTATCTCAGCTGTGGCTCCCTCACTCTGATGGCTCTAGTTTATGTCAAGTTAGCTAGCACAATTACTCCATTTTCACATTCTGGATATACAGGAGTTTGACATCATTTTTATATGAATTTTTTATATAAATTTTATGTAAAATTGACATCAAATTTATATTTGAATGAACAGAAAGCCGAACCATGACTGTTTCGTATAAACCCTGGTGTTTCATGCTTCTAGGTCTTTGCACATCCCTCTGTCTGTCAGGATCTTTCCTGCTCCTCCCATCTGCCTGTTTTCCTGCTTACTCTTTGAACCCCAGCTTTCATCTTTTAAATAAAAAAATCAAGTTAGTTCACAAAGTAATGGGTTTCACGATATCATTTTCATACACATGTGTCATTATGCTCTGTTCTAATTCATCCCCCTTTCCACTGACCTCCATTTCTTGAATTATATACTATTCTTATCTAAAGAGTATGTGTGTGTGTGTGTGTGTGTGTGTGTGTGTGTGTGTGTGTGTGTGTGTCTGCCTGTGTGCATCTATGCCTATGCAGAAGCCAGAAGAGAGCACCAGGTGTCCTGTCCTATCATTCTCTGCTCTCCCTTTGAGTCATGGTCTCTCTCTGACCCTCTCTGTTTCGTCCTAGGACAGATGCCAGCAAACCACAGTGATCATTCAGTCTCCAGTTGCTTTGGAGCTAAGTTTACAGGCAGGAGTGGGGTGCCTGGCTTCTTAAGCAGCTGCTGGGATAGATCTGAACTTTCTTCCTTATGGCTATACAGCAAGCAACCTTAACTGCCTGCAGATCCCTCTCTTCAGTCCCCCCTTCTTGAATTTTAAGGCAGAGTTGGTACCTCTCTTTTCCTTCCACTACTTCCCCATTGTTTTACAAATGTTATTTATTTTCTTCAATGCTGAGTGCATGTTGTATTGATTTTTAAAACATCTTGAATGTCCAGTGAATTAAATGTGAGAAATTGCTTAAATAATACCTGACCTGGCTGTAAACACAAACAAATCCCAGTTCTCCCCTTAGGACCCAGAGCTCAGGGAATAAACACAGCGATAAACAACCCACCACTTTACAAGGCTTGTGGTCCATATGGGCCTACACTTTCTTGTTTTGGCTTTGCCACAGTCTTGGCAAAGGAGGTAGAATAGCCCCAAGGGATAGATGCCTAGGACCAGGGAAGGATATGGCCAGCCTAAGATTATGCATGCAATAAAACATTTTCATTCTAGAAACTACAATTCATTGTTGATCTGTAAGCAACAGGCCTGCTAAGAAGCATGGTCCCCCCTTTAAGCAAGTGACCAGACTCAGAGACTTTGGAGTAATAAATTATTAAGTCAGAAGTTCAAAGGAAAGCTCAAAGGCTTTGTCCAAATGGGATAGTGTAGACAAACCTCTGAAATAAGCAAACAGAGATTTACCTAGAGAAAGAAACCCAGCACAGCATGGCAGCATGCTGGAGTTGCCCCCAGGAACCCTTCCTTTCCTGACAGCCTTGGCCCTCAAGTTCTCTAAGGGTTTAGAGACCTCTCAGCATGTTTCCATGATGTTTTAATGGATTAAAGAGATTTCTTTTATAGTCTGGAGCATTTAAGTATTTGGCCTCCAGTAGGTGGTATTTGGGGGTGGCCCAAGAGGTGTGGCCTTCAAAGAGGATGTATGTCATTGGCCACAAGCTTTAACTTTGCTTCTCTCTGTTCAAGATGTGAGCTCTCAGCTATCTGCTCCAGATTGCTTACTGCCAAGTTCCTCTACTATGAAAGAGTCTCATCTATAAATTGCCTTGGTGTTTTATTGAACCAATAGAAAAGTAGCTAATATAGCCATATTGCCAGATGATGATTTCTTACTGTTTTGTATGCTTGGAGAAACTGTCTATAAGAGTCTCATTTCAAAACCACATAATTTGTCTCATGCCAGTGCTTTTAAAGTCAGCTCAAAATGTTCTGGGCTGTGCAGAGAGATGCATTTTTATCATGCTCACTGTGAGTTAGGTTTTCACTTACAGGTGACATAACACACTTCAGTGTATGGATCTGGCTTGTATGCTACACGAATCCAAGTGCAAATCCTGGCTTAGCTAACATTAAAGAGTTGTTTGTTGGTGGACAATTACTTTGCATCTGTGAGCCTTCAATTTGTCCTTCTGTCAAAAGGGGTTATGATAATATTATTCTTACAGAGTTCTGGTTGAATGAAGCCCTGTGCCTAGACAGATGCCTGACAGATAGTAAAGCAAGGTAATGCTGCTTTTTCATCTTTTGCCTAACACACCTTTGTGTGTAATATATTTCTCCCATCATGCAATTGAGTGTAAGAAAGATTTAAATTTATCTTCTGGAATAAGTCCGACCCTGTGGTCTGTAATTTCACTAGTAACTACCTAACTTCTATTGTCAGATGGCAGCTGCCTGGCAGAGCTGTCTTCCCTGAAGACACATGCTAATATCAGGGTATGTACTAAAGGATGCCAGGAAAGCAACATGGAGAGTGGCTCTTCAGGAATTACTCTAGGGAAGACACAATATCACAGCTGGTAGGTTACCAGTGTGAGGAAGAGATTCCTTGCAACTGAGTGGTTCTCTGGGTGAAAATGACTCTTACTAGGCATAGTTTCTAGCTCAGGCAAGTTTTTTTTTTTCTTTTCTTTTTCTAAACATTGATGGTGAAAGGATTTAAGCCCTTGAGTCTGTTGCACTATATAATGGTCTTTTCATGCCCAGGAGAGCCATGGTAAATGTCTGATTAGGCACCCCAAGAATCAGTTGCCAAATAAGACAGAGGCCCAAAGATAACATGGTCCACAAGTGAATGTAAATGTGTGCTCAACAAACCTCATTCCCCAAGGAAACAAGTTTTTCCTTTTTGTTGTTATCAAGACCAGAAAAAAAAGAGCTGAGCTCTGGAGTGGGGATCCCTTTAGCATCAGTTTTAAAAGGTATCATAGGTGTGTGTGTGTGTGTGTGTGTGTGTGTGTGTGTGTGTGAATGGGAGAGAGAGAGAGAGAGAGAGAGAGAGAGAGAGAGAGAGAGAGAGAGAGTCAAAGACAAAGAGAGCCTATATGGTATTTTTATTTAATCTTCCTGAAGGTAAACTATTCACCAGGGAGAGGTTTCAGCAATAGTCCTTTCCCATGCATCTGCTGTCCCATTTTGTCAGCTTGTTTCTTCTCTGTCCTTTACATCTACAGAGAAGTACAGTCAGCCCTCTTACTAAAGTCCCAAGACAGAAGGGAGGGAGCAGTACAGAAAGGGAAGCTGTGAAGCTTGAGGGTGGAGAATGAGTCTATTCTGGGGTGGGTGGGTGGGGATAAGTTGGGAGTTGAGAAGAAAAGCTTTGGAGTAGGTGTACTTTCAGGGCATCTAGGGAGCTTTGCCACAAACCCAAGCCCTGAAGCAAGGGTAAGTGCTGTAGGTGAAAGAAGTGTAGGTAGGTGTTGTGGTTTACACTGTTTTGCTCAAAGGCTCTTTTAGGCTTAGGATGGTGAACTTCTTGGTGATCATTCTTATTCATGTAGCTCAAGGTCCAGACTGTGCTATATTATTTGTAGCTGGTCCTTTGATCTGTAGGTTTATCTCTCTGCCTTGTGTGTGGCTTTGGGTATCAGATTCTAAAGAAGTGAGTCCACAACTCATACATTTGGGGTGTAACGCATACTTCCGTGTCCAGCTGGTACTTTCCTTTCAGCTGACTTGCTTCCTGTTGTCTGTGTGGTTCCTGTGTCCCTCCAGTCCTGGGATCTGTTTCGGACACAGGTCACCTGGAGAGTCTGTTCTATGTTCTTAAATTCACAGTTCATATTATATATCTTGAAAGCTAACAAAAATCACCAATTGCTCTAGGGAAAGTCACGAGAGAAGCCAATATTTTTAAAAGTTCAGAATAGCGTGATGACTACTTAGAAAGGCCAAACACGAGATGATTGGAGGATGGCCGTGCAGTCGCAGGTCACTTGATTCTACCTAGGGGACAGCTAATTAGTCTTAAAACCACTCATCTTACTTTTTTTTTTAGATTTATTTATTTATTTTATGTATATAAGTACACTGTTGCTGTCTTCAAACACAGCAGAAGAGGGCATTAGATCTTATTACATATGGTTGTGAGCCACCATGGAGTTACTGTGAATTGAACTTAGGACCTCTGGAAGATCAGTCAGTGCTTTTAACCGCTGAGCCATCTCTCTAGCCCCTCATTCTTACTTGTAATATGAGACTATGAGAGGGTTCCTGGGAGAACTGAATGGAAGATACATGTTTAATGCTAAGCACAATGCCCCAGTTGGTAAGTTTGGTAGTTTGAAAAAGAATGGCTTCAATAGTCTCACATGTGACACACGCGCACACACACACACACACACACCACACACACACACACACACACATATATATATATACACACACATATATATATATATATATATATATATACACACACACATATATATATATATACATATATATATATATAGTACTTGGTTACTGTGTAGTCAAGTTCTTTGGTAAGATTAGGAGGCATGGCCTTGTTAAAGGAAGCGTGGTGGTGGTGGGCTGTAAGGTTGAAAAAAAACCAAGCTAAGACCAGTGTAATTTTTCCCAGTCCCCAACCTGTGGAGCTGTAAGCAAGCCCCTAATTAAATGCTTTCTATGATAAGAGTTGCCTTGGTCATGGTATCTCTTCACAGCTATTGAACAGTGACTAAGACAGTAAGTAATAACTATAGTATTACAACTCTTCCTTAGGATATAGCACTAAACATATTTGATAAGATGCCTTGGACATATGAGAAGCAACAGTAGCCATTGGTTCTTTGACTAGTTTTGCATGGATCTGGAAACATTAACCTTCTATCTCATAGAAAGAGCCTGACCTTCCTGAAATGTCAGGGTTAGCAGAAGGAAGGCCTTTGTTGTTGACTCAGCACTGCCAAACTGTCCTATACCCGTGTGACAGAGAATTGTGGGAGAGAACAAAGATTCTTTTGATATCAAGGCAGATTCTACAAACATGCCCAGTAGATTTTTTGGAGTGGTACATACTATAGTTTTACTGCAGGTTCATTTTGCTCCAAATCTCCCAGTTTTACACAGCTTTCAGATGGGCATATATACTTCCCACTAAACCTAAGATCAAGACAGTTACCATAAAAAGAGGGAAAACATAGGCATTTGTTTCACATTATGCCATTCCTTATAACGCTAAGTAAATACTTAAATTAAAGAGGTATATATATATATATATATATATATATATATATATATATACATGTTCTCTTCTCCAGTAAAGATATTTTCCATTTGTTTGAATTTTTGATATCTTGACTATGAGAGATCAGGTTTCTCTCTGGTCATGTCTATGTGCAAGTTCCTAAATGTCTTTTTTTTTTTGAAAATTTTATTAGATATTGTCTTTATTTATATTTCAAATGTTATCCCCTTTCCTAGTTACCCCTCCAAAAGCCCCCTATCCCATACCCCTCCCCCTGCTTCTATGAGGATGTTTCCCTACCCACCCACTCCCACTCCCCTGTCCTAGCATTTCCCTACACTGGGGCATTGAGCCTTCATTGACCAAGGGCCTCTCCTCCCATTGATATCCCACAAGGCCATCCTCTGCTACGTATGTGGCTGGAGCCATGGGTCCCTCCATGTGTACTCTTTGGTTGGTGTTTTAGTCCCTGGAAGCTCTGGGGGTCTGGTTGGTTCATATTGTGTTCCTCCTATGGGGCTGCAAACCCCTTCAGCTCCTTCAGTCCTTTCTCTAGCTCCTCCATTGGCAACCCCATGCTCAGTATAATGCTTGGCTGTGAGCATCCACTTCTGTATTTGTCAGGCACTGGCAGAGCTTCTCAGAAGACAGCCATATCAGGCTCCTGTCAGCAAGCACTTCTTGGCATCCACAGTAGTGTCTGGGTTTGATAACTGTATATGGGATGGATCCCCAGGTGGGGCAGTCTCTGGATGGCCTTTCCTTCAGTTTCTGCTCCACATTTTGTCTCTGTATCCCCTCTCGTGGGTATTTTGTTCGCCCTTCCTAGAAGGATGGAAGTGTCCACACTTTGGTCTTCTTTCTTTTTGAGTTTCATGTGGTCTGTGAATTGTATCTTTGGTATTCTGAACTTTTGGGCTAATATCCACTTATCAGTGAGTGCATACCATGTGAGTTCTTTAGTGATTAGGTTACCTTACTCAGGATAATATTTTTAAGTTCCATCTATTTACCTAAGAATTTCATGAAGTCATTGTTTTTAATAACTGAGTAGTATTCCATTGTGTAAACGTACCACATTTTCTGTATCCATCCTAAATGCCTCTTGTGTTTGGAATCCAATTTTTTTATGTATAGCTGAGATGTTTTCTACTATAGTTTCATTTAGGAGTTTCCTTTTAGGTTTTGCCCCTAAGTATATATCTTTTTTTAATACAATTTTTATTTTTACATTTTACAAAAATTACCGTGTCATGAATATTTACAGAGGTTGTTACAGGGTAGAAGGGACTTGCAGGAGGGACAGAAGATGGTCTGGGTCTGTGACTGGATGAAATACAGTAAGATCAAGCAACAACAGACTCTTCTCCTAAGAGAAAGAGCTGCAGACAACAGAGAAGGACTGGGGTGGGGATCTCTCTACAAGGAAGCTGCTCAGGTCACCACCCAGGCAGGCCATGCTGCTGGCCAGTATGGTCAAGGGTATCTGCTGGAGAAGCTTTTTCATGGTTAAGAGTCAGAGAGTATAGGCCTGGGCACAACAATCAGAGCCTGGATAAGGCAGTGTGCAGGGAGGAGAGAGGGACAGACCATGGAGACAGAAGTGTGGCATGGGAGCCTGCAACTGGGACTGGAAGACACTCATCAAATAAGGCATTCTCCTTCTCCTGCCTGTGCCTGGGTGAGCTTCATGGGGTTTGCAGTGAAACCTGCTGCCCTGACCTGATGGTGCAAAAGGGCTAAACACAGGTATAGACAAGCTTCCATGCCTTCTCAGAGTCAGAGAAATCCCAGGACCTTCCTGTGCACACAAGTGTAATACAGGAATATCTCTTTCTGCACCAATCAAAAGACAGACACTAACTGACCAGATTAACACCAACGCCCCTAATGATCATGCCACCATGGAACCCATGCGTACATCTTACCATGCTCGTCATTATTGTAGCTCATGAGTTCACAATTGAGTAACACTGCTGATGCCCTTTCCTTTAACAGCCTGCATAGCACCTCCCAGTGGGGTAAAAGCTAGCCAGTAAGGAGGAAACGTCCTGGTCAGTGCTGGCTTGATTGCTCCATGTCCTGTGTGGTGGTTTGAATAGGAATGACTCCTAAAGGCTCCTATATTTGAAAGCTTGGTCATTAGGGAGTGGCAATACTTTACAGGGGCTAGGAGGTGTGTCCTTACTGGAATAGGCGTGGCCTCACTGGAGGAAGTGTGTTACTGAGAGTGGGCTTTGGGTTTTCAAATGTTCAAGTGTCTCTGTCTTCCTGCTGCCTGCTGGTCTGGATGCTGAAGTCACAGCTATCTCTCCAGCACAGTGTCTGCCTATGTGTCACCATGCTTCCCACCGTGATGACAATGAAATAAACCTCTGAAACTGTAAGGCAACCCCAATTAAATGTTTTCCTTTTAAGAGTTTTTGTGGTCATAGTGTTTCATCACAGCAATAGTAACCATAACTAAGATTTCCCATGACCGAAGTGTGTGGTATCTTCAGCAGTACTTATCATTAAGTTCTGGTGGGCAATGCGTTGCAATGTTAGTAACCTGCATTGCTTTGAGCATCTTTGGGATACCTGTGACCAAACCCTGAAGGGAGGCATTTCAGGGTTTTATTTGGCACTGGGATGTTTATTTGGCAATTTATTGCTTCTGGGATGAGTGTTAAATCCAATTTCATATGGAAAGGATTATAACATGTAAAACAATAAATCCCTATATTGCTGTTTCTAACATCTTTAGATTTAGTTACCCCTTTTCTTATTCCCTTCTGAAATTCCGTCCAAGGCCCCTCTCCACTTAAACGTCCCTCCCTGTTATTCTCTCTGTCTCCCTCACATTATCTATGTTCTACTGGCCACTCTCAGGTGCTTAAGATCCTTCCTCTCCCACCAACAGCCGATTTCTAGCTTCCTGGGTTCTACAGGAACTCCAGTGAAACTCAGAAACCTAAGGATTTGATGCTATTATCAACATCTAAGAGAGTGTGATATTTATGTGGGTTACTACACTCAGTATAACGTGTTTCAGCTCCTTCCTCTTACATGAAAATCTCAGAATTTTCATTTTCTTTACAGTGGAACTACTTTCTGATTGGACTTAAGGCCTGTGTCACAGGAGGAAGCAACACACTCAATATTATAAATATGGCTAAGAATCCATGACCAGAGAGTACCCAGGCCCTCAGAGTGAGAGAGTACAACAATTATTTTGCTAAGTGAATATAGTACCTAACTGCCTTCTGAACTCATATTTCTATACCCATAGATTAGTGGAGCTTCCTACTTCATCAGAGAAGTTTCACTGTATGCAGATCGTAATTCTTAAATAACTAACAACATATTTTTTCCAATGCTTTAGCATTATATAATTATTTATTAGGCATGTGTGGATGGCAGTTATGTAGAAACTCACAACTGGTCAAAATGCAGAGAAGTAGTATTGTGGGGTTCTCAGCTATGCATAGGACATCTGTATCATACGGCCTTCTCCACAAGCTCAGGAGATCATCTTGGGAGAGGAGGTGGAAAGATCATAACAGTTACAGGAAGAATCTGAGTGAAGTGCTATTGTCTGGACATGATAGGGTTGGCAGCTGTGGTTGTCTGTACAGGAACAAATCAGACAGCTTTCTGGCATGGAGGGGAGGGGCTTATAAGTTCCCACCCCTGGCTGAGTAGCAGTTGACAGTTGATGGCTAATTTTCCTTAAGGATCTACTTCCTGGTGGATTGACAAAACTCTAGTGAATGATCACACGCCCATGAGTATATCGGCAGCACAGTTGGACTCAGTAGGTTACTAAAAATAAAAGTAAAACAAACAAAATTGGGAAGGGTTGTGTGATGAATGGTAAATCGTGGAGGAGTTAGAGAAAGAAGTGCGGGTGAATATGATCAAAATACATCACATGCATATGTTAAATTATCAAAAAAATAATTAATATATAACATTCTTAATAGAGTAATATTAATTTAATTGGTATTATTTAATTATAATTAGTATTAAATTAATTATTACAATAATTATTTCATTTATTATCAAATGGTAATAACAATTTTTCCATATTTGTATTATAATCCTTCCTTGACTTTTTAGTTCTTTTTAATGTTTTTGTCCATCTTAAAAACATGAAAAAATTAACTTTTGTGCTTTCTTCTTTTTTCTGGTTTTGGATAGCAAATCTTACAGGCAGGGGTGCTCTCTCCTATTTCTGACACACTTGGTTTCCCGTCCCTGTGCAGGCTCTCTCAATTAATAATAATAATAAAAAAACCCCATACACCTTCACCAACAAAGACATAAAAAATGAATTAAAGAGTGGAAATCAATCTTCTAAGAAAACGGAAGCTATAAACAAGCTGGTGTAGCTCTTCTCTTATCTTCAAGACAAAACTACTTAAAGGAGATAAAGAAGACTACAATATATTAATAAAGGCAACAACTCACCAAGAAGATAGGAAGATTAAAGACACTTGCTCCAGAGATTGCTCCATATTTGAAGACAGTCACTCAGAAGTAGGAAATGTCAGACAGGTTCCAAGACAGTGACAGGGAATGACTTCAGCGCCTCATTCGCATCCTTTCACACATACTTTTATTTGGATTTTTAAAAAATATACATTTCAAATGTTTTTCCCTTCCCAGGTCTAACACATATTTTTAATTGATGAGTTTTGTTGTTTGACAACTCTCTATATCTATCTATCTATCTATCTATCTATCTATCTATCTATCTGTCTGTCTGTCTGTCTGTCTGTCTGTCTGTCTATCTATACACACACATATCCTCCTACCTTCTTCTTTCTTTCTTTCTTTCTTTCTTTCTTTCTTTCTTTCTTTCTTTCTTCCTTCCTTCCTTCCTTCCTTCCTTCCTTCCTTCCTTCCTTTCCTTCTTTCTCTTTCTCTCTTTCTCTCTTTCTCTCTTTCTCTCTTTCTCTCTTTCTCTCTTTCTCTCTTTCTCTCTTTCTCTCTTTCTCCCTTTCTCTCTTTCTTTCTTTCTTTCTTTCTTTCTTTCTTTCTTTCTTTCTTTCTTTCTTTCTTTCTTTCTTTCTTTCTTTCTTTCTTTTGAGACAGGGTCTCTCTGTATAGCCCTGGCTGTCCTGGAACTCATTCTGTAGACCAGGTTGGCCTTGAACTCAGAAACCCACCTGCCTCTGCCTCCCAAGGGCTGGGATTAAAGGCATGTGCCACCACCACCTGGCCTCCTGCCTTCTCTTATTCCTTCCCATCCTTGTCGCCTCTTCCTCACCCTTTTGTTACCTTTGCCAGGTTCATGACTTTAGCATTTGCTTTGTAACTCAGTTTTCCTAGGACTATCTCTATAACCCTGGATTGGAAGCATGTGCTGGAGCCTGGTGGGATTGTTGATGGGTACACGGATACAAGCCATGAGTTTTTAGCTTCCTGAATCCAACAGTAGAAATGGTTTGGCAGGGAGGAGTAAAGCTCCCTAAGTTCTCCCTTTAACCAAGCCAGATTGTTGGCAGGCCCATTCTTTTGCAGCCAGGTAGGCATTTATAGTTGCCATTAGTTCATGAGTGCAATAGCTGTATCTTGCACAAATGAGATTCACAGGTCTTCTCACTCTATTCCAGTTCTTACATTTTTTTTTGCCCTTCTTCTGCAATGTTCCCACCACCTTAGAGGGTGGATGGTATAGATGTCTCGCTTAGAGCTGCATCACTCTCATCATTAGAGAGATCTTCCAACTAAAAATCAACAAAGAAAGGGCTAAGCTATAGGTCAGAGTGATTAGACTCAGCAGATATCTACAGAATGCACCCTCCATCAGATAAGGAATACATAGTCTTCTCAGTGGCTGGCCCATGGAGTGTTCCCTAAAACTGATCATGTAATAGGCAACAAGACATGCCACAACAAACACAAAACCATAAAATAAATGAAAAATAAAATCCATATAATCCTGAAACATGTGGAATAGAGATCAACAGCAAGAGAAGCCACACAAGCTACACAAACACCTGTGGATTGTACAAAAGATATGAAAATGATCCCACAAGCCATTGGAACTTCTGCTACAAGCTTAAGACTGTTACAACAGGACATTTATAACATAAAGTACTTACATTAAAAATCCAGAAAGATCTCAAATAAATAACCCTAAGGTTATAGAAACCAAGAACCCGAATGCAAATGCAGCAGAAAGCAGGAAATAATACCTAAGTAATAGAGATTGGGGCAGAAATCAATAAAATGTAGGCTAAAAGGATAAATAACTATTACCATACAATGAGTTGGTTCTTTGTAAAGATAAATAAGGCTGATAAAGCCTTAGCAAAAGTAAATGAGAAATTCCAAATTAACAAAATTACAGGTGGAAATGAAGTTGTTATGAGATACCAACTTTAAATGCTTATAGTCCAAGAGTCTGGAAATGGATGAATCTCTAAATGCATATGAACTGGCAAATTTAATCAAGAAGAATTAATTTTGATAGGTCAATGAGATTAAAGCCGTTATTAAGTTTCCTCATAAAGGAAAGATGGAGTCACTGCTAAATCTTACCAAACTTTCAAGATCTAGTGCTGGTGT